>NC_136976.1:43760910-43845910 GCF_032717465.1 Coenobita brevimanus
GCCCACAAATGACCAGTGTTAACAAAATTCATTTGAAGAAAGGCTTAACCCTGCTCAAATAGTTGGCGTTCCGTGTTGTGTAGCAGGTAGGCGTGGGTCTCTCAGACCCAGAAATATAAAAAATCGGGAAAAATGTTTTTGTTTCCTTTATTCCAATACTGAAAATAGAGTAAAATATTTAATGTTTGCGCAACACAAACATGTAATAAAAAAATGAACTGTTCTTTTCTTTTTATATTTGTAACAATATTTGAAAAAAAAAAAAAGTAAAGAAATTTTGGCCTTCTATGAGATAAAAAAAAAAAAAAAAAAATCTGAATGGTTGCTTGAGTGGTCCCAGAGCTTGGTATGGGATGGTGCGTCATGGAGTGAAGAGGGGCTGCCAGACACTGCATTCATATCTGCAGTCAGGAAGAACAAAATACCTCACACACCTGAGGTAGACGTGGTTCTCACATACCCAACTTATACTCACATACCCTTATACCGCGGAAACGGAGAGAGAGCTTGAAGTAACTCCCTAACCCCTTGCATGATTACAAAAAGTTAGGAAGCTACTGAGAAAAACAGGGCTCCCGGATATTTAGAAGTTAATGAACTATATAGAAAATGGGACGGGGGGGGGGGAGGTGTCTTTCAGACCCACGTCTACCTGAGCAGGGTTAAGAGATGAGAGAGGTAATTGTAGCAGACGAAGATATTCGTTAAAACTTTTTGCTACACATCCTTAATCTTACATAATATGAAAACAAAGAACTGTAAGTGACTAAAGCAATGCAAAACTATTATATTCATTCTGTAAACCTTTTCTGGTCGACGAACAGGAGAGAGATGAAGCCAACTGTGTTCTTAACGGGAGGATTTAAATGAAACTTCAGTTCAGACTCTAAGCACGATAGATCTGGAGTACATCTACATTACCAGGAGCTCCTGTGAGTGACATTATTCAGCTTCTACTTCGGGAGTATAGGATAATCATAAATAATACGATAATTTTTGTGGTCTGATACGATAATCCAAATATTAAAAGTTAACATCACTGTCTGCCTGGAAGGAGGCGGGAGAGAGGCGTCATGTCAGCCAGCCAGAATATGCTTCTCTCATTTTCTAGACATACGCCAAGTTTTATTCAGTCTAACCAATCAGGATGGGTCCCGTTACCCCCAGAAAACTTGAAATTACCTCGGACAGGGCAATTTACCCGTAATTTCCGATCCCTAAGTTATGTACTGTATTATATGGAAGTAATACCCTCTCCCTACGATGATGCCTTTTCTATTTAAATCTTGTAACTTCCGAAATATTTTATTCATCTTAGAAGAGGTTTTTCGAACTAGAATAGTTAGGCGTAGCTTCCATCAACCCCTGTACAACAAGTTGTCGTTCCAAGTAGCAAGAATAAAATCACTAGGACATCTTGCAACTCAGAGGTAATCATCTCCAACTATCGGTACTTCTTTGCATGGTCAAATCAATCCCCCATCACTGCAAATACCCACACCGTACCACCGTCAGCCATCACCTAATTAGTCAGCCTGACATTTTATTCCGTTTATATCGACCTTTTTCTCCCGACACAGTCAACTCTTCCACAAAAGGTCAACCCACATTTAATCACTTACGTGGTTTGGGCTACAAGGAAGTTCAGAATATCGACAGTGATAATTTTCGTAGGATCAGCGCAAATCGCGTTTTAGGTAGATTAATTTCATATGAAATAGCTTTGATTTAAAGTAATGCTGAACAGTGTTTTACTTCGATTTAGCCGTAAGTGATAAAGCCAATAAGCAATTTCTCAAGCACGGTGAAAAGATGGGCGGTCTTCAAAATTGTACTTTCATTACGACAAAACCGGAGCCTAACATTGCAAAGCAAGTACATGGTATTATGCCACAGCTCTTTTCTCAAGGTATTTTTCTTTTAAACGCAATTTATCCTAATACACCGGAAATTATCAGTGTCTGTATTTTGAACTTCTTTGCAGTCCCAAACTCGCAAGTGGTCCATTATTAACCACTGCAGTTCGTTAACGTAATATATTTGGTTTATGCTAACTTTAGAGTTTTTACTCAGCTTCGGTGAACTCTTCGAATGGATGGGTCAGTTATGGCCTTCATTGACCCATTCATTACCTTACGTCCTTCCAGAGTTGATTTCAGTTGATTGGAGGTCTCAAGAATAAAGTGAATAAAGGCGTCGCTTTACTTTAAAAAGTTAACTTCTTCCGTAGGATTTTTTTTTTTTTTTAATGCAAGATGATTTTATTTACGATAGAGAGATCCCTTTTAATGGCGAGGGATTTTATTTACCGATAGAGAGATCCCTTTTAATGGCGAGGGATTTTATTTACCGATAGAGAGATCCCTTTTAATGGCGAGGGATTTTATTTACCGATAGAGAGATCCCCTTTAATGGCGAGGGTAGAAGCACTCTCCATTAACAGTCTGCATTATAGTATACAATTACCTTTACCATGTGTATATCAGTTATCCTTCCTTCCCTGCTTCCCCCATTCCTCATACTTATGTTCCTCCCCTGTCCTCATTTCTTCCTTCTCATACCATCTCCAGCTGTTCGCCACTCTCAACTCATTCTCCCCTCTCGCTTATGAAGGTCAGATGCCATGTTAAGGTTATCAGATCTCTTCTCTTCCCTTCACTTCCGTCTCCATTCCATCTTCCCCTTCCTTCCCCGTTTTCCTCCAGGCCTCCCTTCTCCCACTCCTTTTCTTCCTACTGTACCTCTCCCTTTTAACGTTTAGTTTCTTCTCGGCTTTTCCATGTCTTCAATTAATTTCTTTCCTTCCTTTCATTTGTTCATCTCTCTCAGACGTCAGTTTCCCCTTTCTCGCATCTTCCCTTCCCCGTCTTTCATTTCCTCTTATCCTCCTCCTCTCTTCTTCCCTTCTTTTTACTGCCTCTCTTCACATCCCCTTCCATTTGTCTGCTCTCTCCTTTCCCCTATCCGTCCCCTTATTTTCTTTTCCTTTAATAGCTTATCTCCCTCTCAGTTTCTCCTCTTTTCCATTCCTTTCCTTCTCTCTGCCTTTCCCCATCCTATCACTTCTCCCTTCTCCCTAAGCTGAACTTCTCTTCCTTTTCTTTACGGTTCATCTTCTTTACCTTTCTCCCCCTCCCCCTCTCCTCGACTCATTCTCTAATCTCTGCTTCTGAAGGTCAGATGTCACTTGCAAAATATGCCACACGCATCCCTTCTCTTCTCTCATCTACACATCCCTTTTCTTCATTTCCCCTTCTCGCTTCCTTTCTTGTCTTCTCATTTCTTCTGCTCCCCCTCCCCTCTCTTTTCTCATTTCCTTTCCTCATGTCTTCCCTTACCTTCTTAAATTTTCGCTTCCTCCTTTCCTCTCTCTCTTCTCTTACCGCTTCTCTTCGTTTTTCGTTATTCTTATTTCTCTCTACCCCTCCTCTCTCATCTCATCTAGCTTCCTCTCTACTACTCTCTTCCCATTCCCTCTCAGCTCTCTTTGCTTCCCCCTTCCTTCTCTATGTCTTTCCCTCCTTCTTCCTGCTCCTTCCTATTCCTGTGTTCCCTTCCCGTCTTGTCTCCTCTCGCTACTTCTCTGTTCCATCCCATCTCTTCCGTTCTTCTTACCTCTCTCCTGTTCTCTTCCGTTCCCATCTCTCCTCTTTTCACTTCCTCTCTCCCCTTTCCCGGAGGCCTCTTTCTTTTCTTTATCCTTCCCTTGTCCATTTCATGCATATCCCGTCTCACTTAACTTTTCTCTTCCCTCCAGTGTATTTCCCTCCCTTCCCCTCCTCTCCCATCCCCTCCTGTCCTCTTTTCTTTTACTTACCCTCCTTTCTCCCCTATTTCTTTCCTTTCCTTTTCTATCTAAATTTCTCATCCTCCCCTCCATTCTTCCTTTGCGTTCATCCTCGCACTGTGAGTTCAAATCTCATGTGAAAATCTCTCTCTCTCTCTCTCTCTCTCTCTCTCTCTCTCTCTCTCTCTCTCTCTCTCTCTCTCTCTCTCTCTCTCTCTCTCGATGGCATTCCAGGTGAAGTACAGTTATCTTAATAATCGCTCCCTCTATTTCCTCCTCTCCTCCCTCACCCTTTACTTTTCCATTATTCATTCGCCATTTTTTACCGATTCCTCCATATTCCCTCCGCTCGTCTCATCCCCTTCTCCCTCTCTTCTTTCGCTTTCTTCTTTCTCCTCCTCCCATCAGTTCCCTTCCGTCCTCTCTCCATACAGTACCAATTCCCGTCTTCACAACCTCCTTCCATTCTTCTCATTTCATCCATGCATTCCTCGTACCTGCTCACTCCTTCACCCCACTCTTGGCTTTCCATTTCATGTCCTTCCTTCCCTTGTCTTATCCCATCTGTGTTTAAGTTGAATATATTGTCGGGAGGTAGCGCGCGCGCATGCACACACACACACACACACACACACACACACACACACACACACACACACAGTGTATGTGTATCAAATATATATATATATATATATATATATATATATATATATATAGCCCCTCTATGCTGGCCGATTTTGGATTTTCTTTTTTCAGGGTAAATGGTCATAATCCATCAATATTAGATCAATGGCACTAATAAAAGTAATCGTCAAAGCCAGAAAGTTGGTTGAATCGAGTCAGGTTGGTGCCACTCTGTCTCTGAAATCTTCGAGGTTACTGAGAGAGCAGAGTGTCTGTGAGCCTGTGAACCGATTTTGGATTTTTTCGTGGGTAAATGGGCTTAATACATCAATATAAGATCCCTGGCACTAATATAAGTAATCACCAAAGCCAGACAGTAGGTTGAATAGAGTCAGGTTGGTGCCACTCGACCTCTGAAATCTTCCAAGGTTACGAGCAGAGCAGAGCGACTGTGAGCCTGCTAAGACTCACTCGCCTCCCGTGATCCTAAATCAGTGTTGTAAGCATAGCAGAGATATGTCAGAAGTTAGCGAGATACAATTTTACCTTCCATTTTACTTTGGGTGCTTGCAGTGACTTCTCAGCACTGCAGGACGTAAATCTATGTCACTGGCATTTTTGGAGGGGACGTTGAAGGGCATGTATCATAGAGATGCAGCTTCACCAAAATTATTTACAGGATGCCTAGAAAGTATTTTCAGAAAGCTAGACTGTGAAAACAAAAGAGTAAACATAGATGGAGGAAAGCTAAACCATGTAAAATTTGCAGGTGACCCTGTCCTAATATCAGAAACAGCAGAGACATTGCAAGAGATGTTAAATGACCTAAATAGAGAAAGTCAAATTAGGGCTAAAGATGAACAGGAGTAAAACTAATGTTTAATCCAAATACACCAGTGATTGTCATCAGAATACACGAAGTTCTTGAACACGTCAAGGAGTACAGTTACTTGGAGCTAATACTAAAGCTAATGAAATAAAAGGATGCAATGCATTTTGCTGGAAAGCTCTGGTAAATATGGATACATCATGAAGAGTAGTTTGCCAGTATTTATGAAACAAAAATTATCTATTGTAATTCCAGCAATGACATATGGTTGTGAGACCTGGACACTGACGGAATCGATGGAAAATCTACAAATTCATTAGCAAAGAGCAGTAGAAAGGTCAGTGTTGGGAATATCTTTTAGAGACAAGAAAAGATCAACTTGGGCAAGAGAGCAGACTAAAATCAAAGATATTATAGAAGTTATAAAAGAACAGAGATAGAGGTAGGCAGGTCATGTAGCACAAATCAGGGATAACTGATGGAACAAGAGGCTGACCAACTGGACTCCAGGAGATTGTAATCATAGCAGAATAAGGCAAGACAGGAGATGGAGAGGTGAGATAAAGATGTTTGCTTGCAAAACGTGGTAGAGATTGGCTCAGTCAAGGAATTCATGGAAAAGGTTGGGGGAGGTCTTTATACAGCAGTGAACTTGCAGTGGCAGATGATATATATTTATATATGTATGTAATGTGGAGAGATGGTATGGGGCACAACGTCTTAAGAGTAAATGCAGATAAAATAAGCGATGGGATGTAGGGTTGGTGGCGGTACTGTCAGAGAAGAGGGGGAGTGGCCATTTGCAATTTGCCACAAGGGCATGAGAAGTAATTTCATCTTATGCAGTGTTTGTGTTAAGTGGGTGCGTAAGGGATGTAGTGGCATTAGAAGTAGACTGAGTTAATGCTGATTTCATGTGTGCGGTGTGTCAGGGAGAGCTTGTGGAGATTGTCAGGTATGAAAGGGTTGATCTTGCTGGTGAGCCTCTTGAGTGTGTGGAAGAACTCTGCTATTTGGGAGCAATGTTTTGTGCTGGAGGTGGGACTGAAGCTACCTCTGTGGCTAAAGTGAGGAGTGGTTGGAAGAAGTTCAGGGAGTTTTTGCCTCTCCTGACATTGAGGTTCTCCTGTGATGCTAAGGGATCATTGTGTGCAGCATGTGTTAGGAGTGTAATGCTGTATCGCAGTGAGACCTAGACAATAAAGGAAGAGGATATTTGCAGGCTCAAACATTCAGAAATGACAATGAGAAAGTGGATGTGTAGTGCATCCTTGAGTGTGAGGCTTGGGGGGGCTTGGTTTGTGATGGAAGAGAGCTACACTGAGTTGGGCATGTTGAGAGGATGGGGATGTTAATTGGATGCAGACAGTGAGAAGTGATAATGTTAGGGGCTGGGTTGCAGGAGGTACAGTAGATCGATGAAGGCCTGGGATGAGGACATGGAGTGTGACCTCAGGGATAAGGGACTGAATAAAAAATCTGCCAGATTGAGCACCATGGAGAGCCGCCATCCGATGACCAAGACCAACGCATGCAAGCATGTTGGAGCCTTTAACCCCTACACCGCGGGGATGATTTTGCGCTCCTTGTGCGTCCCGTGAGGATATTCGCGCTCCGACTGACTTTTTAAAAATATTTGCCAAAAATTATTTATTAGTCCTAGAATATTATAATTACATACGCATATGGCACATACCTTCAGCTTTCTCCTGGGATGTTTGTTGAGCTTTCGTCGAGTACCATAGGACTTGTGGAGACTTCTGAAGTTGGGTAAGGAAGAGTCCACTTTACACTTCCCAACACCCCGTAATATGATTACCACAGCCTGATATTATCACTAGAAACACTATTCTATGATTTTCAAGTAGTTTATAAAAAAAAAAAAAAAAAAAAAAAAAAAAAAAAAAAAGGGTGAAAGCAATGAAAATTACGAGCGCTACGAGCTTCCCACTTGTGCTTGTTCCCTGCTGGTATTCTGTCATTTATTATTCATAAACACACTTTATTTTCCAATTACTGTATTACACTTATATATATATATATATATATATATATATATATATATATATATATATATATCCAGTATTTATCCATAAGTTTCCTTCAGTAATAGTAGTTTATTTTCACTCCAGGCATTAACTTTCTCATTCAGTAAACTAGCGTAGAGAGCAAAGCTTTCACTGTGATTACTCCAAGTATGTGTACTCATATTCTTATGATGGTAATTATTTACATTTCTATTTTATATACGCTTTGTTATACAGTGTCACTTCCAGTAACTAGGGGCTCCTTTCCCTTGGAGCCAGGATGAACTTGGGACACTGAAGCACTCGTAGTTTATCATCATTTCCTCCACTGGCTCATCACATGATTCACCAGAAAAATTGTAGTCACTGTCCATCATTATCATGGATAAATTAGCCAGTTCACGCTCCGCAGCAGAGTCATTTAGTCCTTTAGCCCTTCCCACACGAGGTTTAGTAGGGGTAGAGGTCACAGGGCCCTCTACAGTAGAAGTGGCGGAAATGGAGAGGCGCGAGTGCTACGTGCTTTCATCTCAAGAGACAACACTGAACTAAATGACGAGGCAGATATGGGGCTGCTAAAGGCTGGTTCACACGAACAAAATCGCGGTCGTTTTTTGCCGGAATTTGCTTCCCGGTAGAAATTCCGGCAACTTTTTTCACCGGTATGTAGAGACTGACCTGTCCGTCTTTTTTTTGCCGGAATTGGGAGAAAGAAGCTGGGCCGATTTATATGGAAGCACTGAACAAGGCAAAGCTCTGGGAACGAAGACGAATATGACATTTTGTGTTTACACCGCCACTACTACCAGTCACACTTTAACGTTCATTCCAGTTTGGATGTATGTGATATGAGCATAAGTATGAAATTATGAGCATTTAAGTATGAGTTAAAGGTAAAGGCATCTTATGCATGATTTATACTTAAGAAATTTATGCATACAGCCCCTGAAGACTGGAAAGCTGAGTGACAGTAAAGGCCGGTTCACACGAGCTAAATCGCGGCCATGAGGGTTCATCTTGAAGTAGGAAAAGTGCAAATTCACTTTGTTTGTAAACACTTGTCGCATTCCTGCCTATGCAGTCCCCGTCCGTGTGAACACCTTTCCGGGAGAAATGCCGAAATCGGCATTTTTTTCCCCCTGCAATTGGCGAAAAAAATGGCCGCGATTTAGCTAGTGTGAACTGGCCTTAAAGGTTGACAATGTCAGCAAGGTGACAGCTGCTAATTTATATGCTGTGAAATGATTGGCAGGAAATTAGATAGTTCCAGGTGAATATAAATATCACTTAGGCTTCTCCCTTCCTTTCTCACGTACTGTATATTTTTATTACGAGAACAGATTATATGGCATATTTCAAGGGGAAATTACCAGGGAAAATTAGCGAACAAGTGCACGTGGGGTGTTGCCAGGTGATAATTAGCCAATTCCAGGTGTATGGCACTATCAGTTACCTTATTTTTTTTTGGTATATATTATTTTGCATAAGAATAGGGCATAGGGCTTATTTCAATGGATGAAATCAGTGGAAAATTCCGGGGAAGATTTACTTAGCGCAGCCAGGCAGGTGAGAGGAGAGGGTAATGGAGGGGAGGTACGGAGGGGAGTCAAGAACGGGGATAAATGGGAAAATTGTCAACATTGGATGAGAGTACAGATGACATTAGCAGTGCTATTGTTGGACACTGGCAGTACTGATAAATGATACAAGCCACCACTTGAAACCCCAGGAGAATTCAAAATAAAACAGAATCGCAAAAGTGACGCCCCATGGTATGATCCATTGCGCCCGAGCGTTACGAAAGTGACGCCCTGCGGTGAAGAGGTTAAAACGAAACTAAACTATATATATATATATATATATATATATTATAAACATATATATATATATATATATTATAAACATATATATATATATATATTATATATATATATATATTTATTATAAATATATATATATATATATATATATATATATATATTATAAATATATATATATATTAAATATATATATATATATATATATATATACACACAGTAGTGCACCAACTTTCGCTACAGCAGGATTCGCGGAATCCACTTTCGCGGCATGCACCAAATATTCCCTAACTTCCACTTTCACTTGAAAAAAATCGATTTTCGCGCACAAATTTTGGGTTTGGGACAATATTTTGAACTTTGAATTTCCTGCACCACCCGCCCGCAACCCACCGCCATCTTGAATGACGTCATGTCAACACTCTGTCCACCCATTCCCGCCATTGTGTACAAGCGTGCTAGCTCCATTGTGTTGGATTCTCACAGTTCAATGGCCTCTACTATACCTGGTAGTGTGGGGAAAGGGCCTGGTGGTGTGGGGGGAGGGACAGGAGGCAGTGGTGGTGATAAAAAGTGGTAGCGAGGCAGCAAGAGGTGGCGCCAATACGTCTGGCGTTGCTAAATAAGCCCGCCACGTGCCTCAGATACTTACCCCCAACATCCATTAAACACCTCAACCTGGTCTCTGTGGTATGTTTCTCCTCATATAATGTGTACTGTACAGTTTTTATTGTTTGTATCTCACAATGCAATGTACAATAGTGATTTGATGTACTGTATTGCAAGTGAAAATGAAAATCTGATGTTACTTTAGGATAACCAGGAACCAATTAGCCTTTTTGCCATAAAGACAATGCCCCAACTTTCGCTAATTCCACTTTCTCGCATTATTTTTGGACCCAATTAGGCGCGAAAATTGGTGCCCCACTGTACTTATATATATATATATATTTTTTTTATTTATATATATATATATATATATATTAATCCCTCCACTATCCGACGTAATAGAGCCATAGGCATGTCCAGAAAGTGGTCCTGTCCGGATAGTGGGCACCAGCCTCCTGGACTTGTATTTATGGACCCTAACTCAGAAAAACACCTATACAACTCCCTCTGGACATGCATAGCACCTATTTAAGACCCAAATCACACCAATAAGGGACATAAAAGACTGAAATAAATGCAAAAGAAACATAAAATGAGGTTTTTGATAAATGCAAAAGAAGCATAAAATGAGGTTTTTGAGGTAGGTTCATACAATATTAAACATTCTGGGTACTTACAAGTCCCTGGCTCCTGGACTAGTAGTTATGGACCCTAACCTAGCCTAACTGAGAAAAACACCTCCCTGCTGCACATGCATAGCACCTAAGACACAACATATTCACACCAATAAGGGACATAAAAGAGTGAAATGAAGTGTTTGAGGTAAGTATAGTATGGAAAATACAGTAGAGTACAGTATGAACATTCTGCCTACTTACAGCAAGTCCATGGCCATCTCGATGAATAACCGCCTCCTCTCAGACTCTGACAGTAAGAAGGATTTCCTGAAGCACTTGCAGTACACTGTTCATGAAGTCTTGCACTGAACTTAGTCATTCGCACTCAGAAGTCCATTCTCTTCACACTGCGCACTCTTTGTCTTACTTATGCTCCATTGTAACTTAATAAGTGTTGCACTCTGCACTTTTAGTCTTTCCACTCATAAAGCCAATTTCAAAACAAATCACAAGTGTATTTGCTTTAAATTTAGTCCAAAAATTTTCTTTTCACTCGAATTTCTACTTTCTTTACAATACTGTATGCATTGTTTTTCTTTCACTGCACAACACTAAATTCCCGTGTGGTCTAGTGGAGAAGTTCTTGCCGTTTAATCACTGTCAGAGTCTGAGAGTAACGCTGGCAGGTGACCTAGGGGTGCGTCGCTGTGTCGTGGTGATGGCGTACCCACTGCAGACGACTCTGAAGATAGACGCAAACTCACGTCGAGTGGTGACTCCACTGTGGCTGATGTGTTGGGCTGTGGCTCGGAGCATGAGGGCCTGTCTTGGGGAGGCAACGGAGTGGAGCCAGGGCTGGGCACAGTGGGGGTCACGGGCCTGAAAAAGCTGTCAATCGTTGATTGACGCAAGGAACGATGATTCTGACGATTTATGATGTGCTGCCTTAAAGCACACACTTCCTCCACAAGTCCCAAGGGCCCCATCTCCCTGTCGCAGTCCGGATGTTCCACGTAGTCCAGAACGAACTCTAGGTGTTCCCGGAGTGTGCTCAGCTTGGGGATGGCTGGAGTTGTGTCTTGCTGAGAGGAGTCCGTATCATCGTCGCCGTCCGCGTCGGAATCTTCAAGTTGGGTACTGACACCTGCAACTGAAGATGCGATCTCTATATCAGACAGGGTCTGATACCCAGGATCGCCCTCGTCATCATCCAACCACTCACGCACTTCGTCCACATCAACATCATCACCGTGTGCACGTGGACATGCATGGAAGTCATCCACGTTGAAACCTAGGAAATTGTACTCTGCATCCATTCCGAGAAGCAGACGAGACCGACCATTTTCTAGAGTCTTGACAGGGATTTCCTTCCATGCACTGGCCCAGTTGTAAATGGGAGACTTGATGTTGTAGCGGCGAAGGTTTTCCAAAGTCCGCTGGCCTCGCGTGTCCCGTCCCTCCCTGCACTCGTCCTTGTCCTCGAGAACAACCATCACCTCGTCCAGGAACTTCCGTCGGTATAGGCGCTTCGTTGCCATGATCACTCCTTGGTCTATTGGTTGGATGAGAGCAGTAGTATTAAGTGGCAGAAACATGCACCTAATGTGGCCATTCTCAGCCACCAAGTCCTTGTCGCATGGGTGGGCAGGTGCATTGTCGAGGGGAAGGAGAGCCTTTACCTGGTCGCGTGGGATTCCCAGTTTCACCATCTGGTAATGTATGACCACCTTGACGAACTGGTGGTGGAACCAGTCTTTGAAGATCTGGGCTGTGAACCATGCCTTCAAAGAATGGTACCAGATGACAGGAAGGACATCCATCACCCCACAAAGACACCGAGGCTGCTTTGCACGGCCAACAATAACGGGCTTAAGCCGGTGCATGCCGTTAGCATTGGCACAACACAAAGCAGATAGCTGTTGTTTGGAGAGCTTGCGGCCAGGTACACGCTTCTCAGTCTCCTCGGCGAGAGTGTTCGTTGGCAAAGAGCGTTAGAATAAACCAGTTTTGTCAGCGTTGTAGACTTGACCGAGAGTGGGGCCCTCCCTGTCGATCAAGCCCTTCACCTTGTGCCAAAACTCCTCTACTCCATCCTCGTTAGCGTCCAAAGCTTCGCCATGAGACTTACGGTTGGTAAGGCCATGTCGTATCTTAAACGCGAAGAGCCAACCCTCGGATGCCTTGAAGTCTAGGGCGTCATGAAGCCTTGCGAACTTCTCAGCAGCAGCCTTCAGCTCCGTACCACATACCATCACACCAGCAGCACGTTGCTGTTGATACCAAATCAATGTGGAGCGGTCGACTTCAGCAAACTTGGGAGAAAACATCATCTTCCTTTCCACGTTGCGTTTGCTTTTCGACGAGAAGTCGGCCGTGTACTGCATGAGTTTGTCTCAGAATCTCTTAATTTCAAACAAAGTAGATCGGGCCAGGTTAAACTCACGGAGGATGCGTGAAGAAGACCATCCCGCTTCTACTTTCTCCAATATCTCCCGCTTCTTCTCCAGAGTCAACACCACTCTCTTCCTCTTCTCCGGTGGCGGGGCCATCATCACACACACGAAGGAGAGGCACGAGAGCAGCAGGAGTGCCTGCAGCAGGTAAGGCACCACCACAAAAGCGAGCACTTGGGCAGCCGTGACGACAAGTGTTCACTCGCGACAAGAGACAGGCGGAAAGTGGGGAGGATGCAGGGGCACTTTAGCGGACGTCGGAGGAATGACGCGCCACAATAAAGTTGTCCCGTGCCCCGCACGCCAAGTTCAAATTATGGGCGGGAAATTTTTTTTTTTTTCCCGATTTTTTTGCGGTTTTTGGACCATTTTGGGAATATTGGATCCCGGGACAATTATGTCCGGTTAGTGGGGATGTCCGGAAAGTGGGCGTCCGAAAAGTAGAGGGATTACTGTATATTATACAGTGTATCCCCCTAATATGCGAGAATATGGGCTACAAAATGCGTCGCATATTGAGAACTTGCATATTGTGGAGTAAAGAATAAATGGGAAAATATATATATATATATAGTCAGACAACCCCCTGGCGCAGCAATTATAATTCCATTTTTGCCGACTGCACACACATAATTTCAAGAATATATTAAAATAGTAGTACATTAGAATGATGAATATAACAGCAAAAAATAATGCCATTTACCTTATTTAGAGGTCTGCCTGGCTTGCTGGGGAGGAGGGATGGTATCCAAGGTGTGAGCCGTCTGTTGTTGCCCCGCGGAGTGTCTGTTTGCCCCGGCATCATCACTGTCACTCTCACTGTCACTGTTATTTTCTCCTTTCATTGCCTCAGTTGCTTGTAAGAATCCTTCAAAGTCATTCTCTTCCTCTTGACTTGATGATGTTGAAGGCACGGAGTCGATGGTGGTGGTGATGGTGGCAGCGGAGGTGGGGCGACTAAAGAATATGGTGATTAATGTTTGCTGTCGCTTATTCACTCCCTCATGGTGTTTATTGGTGTAATAATGAAGCAGTCTCTCTAATCCCTGGCACATCTCCTCTGCACGGAATTTATCATCGTCACTGGTCTTGATGACTTCTTTGAGGTTATCCATTGCCATCAAAATCTTGGAGAGGTTTCTCATGTTCACTGCTTCATCCGATAGTTGCATCTGTGGTGCAACCACTGCACTCTCTTGCTTTTGCCTGGCCAACTCATCCTCTTCATCTACACGAATCATTGCACTTTCAGGGGTTTCTTCTTCCCCTACTGTCCATATTTCTGGAAGTTCTTCAGCGGTTACACTTTCAAATCCTGCCACTGACTGTGCCGCCGCCAACACTGTTTGGTCTGATTCAAACACCTTTTGGATGTGGCTACCTGGCTCTGGGGCACAGGTGGGGGACTAGAGCGCGCCATGCGTGATGAATTGTTGCAGAGTTTACATTGTCCCATGCTTCCAGCAAAAAGTCCACGGCGTTTTGTACGGGGAATGGCTTCCTAAAGCACGTCACAGTCATTTTAGGTGTTGATTGCTCAGTTGCTGGCTGTGGGTCTGGTAGCTCTTCAGGGTCAGGGTCATCCACATCCAGGTCATTAAAGAGGTCTTCTGCAGCAATTTGTTGCAATTGTTCATTTGTTTCTGTTTTGGATCTGAGGTAGTTGTAGACACGGGTGCAGTAAAAATTCTTAACATTGCAGATCACCTCCTGGTCAAGGGGCTGCAACAATGAGGTTGTGTTGGGGGGCAAAAAGAGAACTTTAACATTGGGATGGATATCGTCCAGGTAGGCAGGGTGGCAGGGAGCATTATCCATCAAAAGGAGAATCTTAAAGGGAATGTCAAGTTGGCGGCAAAGCAGGCGGGCATCAGCAACAAAGTGGTTGTTCATCCACAATTGCATGATCGACGAGGTCATCCAACCATTAAAGGAGCTGTACCAGTAGAAACCTTCCATTGCATCCATACTCCATACATGCCTATAGCACCTAGGATGCATAGCAGTGTGCACAATGACTGGCTTCATCTTGCATGATCCTGAAAGATTGCAAGTGAACATGACTGTGATGTGGGACTTATCAATCTTCCTTCCTCTGGCTTGTTTTTGAGCTTTACTAATGTATGTTGACCTTGGCATCATTTTCCAATTTAATCCACTCTCATCCAGATTAAAGATTTGACCTCTGGTGTAGCCACCTTCTTCTATAATGGCTTTCAAAATAGATGGAAATGAATCGGCTGTGGTATGATCAGCACTTGCACGTTCACCTTACAACTTCACGTTTTTAAATTTTTTTCGCTTTAGAAACCTTGCCAGCCAGCCCCTGGAAGCTTTGAAAGGTCTTGTTTCTGGACATGGTGACTTCTTCAGGCACGTCTTGTAAAACAGCTTGGCTTGCTCCCTGATGTGCCTGCTATCCAAGGGTACACTCTCTTTTTTCTTGCGGTGTATGTAAAGTGTTAGGTATCTTTCCATTTGGATAAGAGCAGGATTAACAACTTTACTGCGCTCGTCTAGTTGCTGGCCGCCATACGTCGACGGTGCGTAAAATTTGGTCTTTACTCTTCCAAATGTTTCTCACTGTAGACTCACCCAGGCCTAGTTCTCACCCAATACACGAGTTGCCCTTTCCTGCATTTTTCAACTCAGTGACCTTTAACTTCACTTCCAGACTAATTTTCTTATTTTTGGAATTCTTTTCCGGGACCATGATGACACAGGGTGTTCTGAACAATGGTAAATTAAAAAAAAAAAAAAAAAAAAAATGAGAGGTACACCGTGGGCAGACACACACAAAAAAATACGGTGCGCAGCTGGTGGAGGGGTCTCTGACTCACTGGTGGTGGGGTGCGCTAGCGTACCTGACTAGCACGCGGCTGGTAGACTCGTTTGTCTTACTAGCGCGCAGCAGGTAGACTCATTTTTCTTACTCGTGCGCAGCTGTAGACTCATTTTGCACTCGAAACTTCAAGAAAATACCTCGTTTTTGCCTTAGAATCAAACGCCAATTCGCATACGCGGAATCTCACCTTGCTTATTGAAAAAAAATAAAATAAAAATTTATATTTTTTGAGTCACCTCGCATTGTAGTGGACTCCCATACTTCAGAGACACATATTGGGGGGATGCACAGTATATATATATATATACCGTACCTGAGATTGTATGGACTAGATGGTAGGTTGTTAGAGGAATGAAAAGTTATGTAAATAGTAGAGCATGTGTAAGAGTGGGAAATGCTGTGAGTGATTGGTTTTCCATGAGAGTGGGGTTGGTGCACTGATGTGTGATGTCACCTTGGTTGTTTAATGTTTATATGGATGGTGTTGTAAGGGAGTCGAAGGCGAGAGTGTTAGGTAGAGGTTTGAGTTTGGTGAATGCTGATGGTAGAGAGTGGAATGTGAATCAGCTGCTGTTTGCCAATGATACTCCACTGGCGGCTAATTCAGGGGAGAGATTGAGATAGTTGGTAGAGGAATTTGGAAGGGTGTGTGAGAAGAGGAAATATAAATGAGAATAAGTGTAAAGTTATAAAATGTATGAGGTTGGTAGGTGGTAGGAGGGTGAATGTAGTTTTGAATGGTGAGTTGCTTGAGGAGGTAGAGTCTTTTAAGTATTTAGGGTCACATGTTGCTGTGGATGGAAGAATAGATGTTGAGGTGAAGTTTAGAATGAATGAAGCAGGGAAGGTGCTGGGTGGAATGAAAAAAGCGTTGCGCAGTCGTTGCTTAAAATGGCTGTATGAGGGTGTTGTGGTATTGACTGCATTATATGAGGCTGAAACATGGAATATGAGTGTAGCAGAGAGGACGAGTTTGAACGTAATTGAGATGAGGTGTCTGAGGAGTATGTGTGGGGTGATACGTGTGGATCGAGTGAAAGATGATGAAGCGTGAAGGAGAACTGAAGTTATCTGGGAGATGGCTGATCGAGTTGAGCAGAGAGTGTTGTGATGGTTTGGGCATATGGAGAGAATGGATGAAGTGCGACTGGTGAAAAAGAAAACTGGATCGGATATGAGAGGTGTAAGGCTGAGAGGAAGACCATGAATAGGATGGATAGACAGCTTGAAGAGAGCGTTAGATGCAAGAGGGATGTCTGAAGAGCAAGGAAGAGTGGCTACACGTGATAGGGATGACTGGAGAGGAATAGTGAATGAATAAATGATGATGCAGTCCCATGGGGATATTTTCCCGCATTTGGTCTGATTAGCTGCTTAGGTCAGATGCTGGTAAAGGGGATGGGTCCATTATGATGTGGCAGGGGTAAACCAGCTCTGCTGTCGTGCTTTGCTGCGAATGTCTCTGATTGCACTGCGCTGTTGACCCTCGTGTGGTGTGGTGCAGTGAGAATCTGTGCCTTCTCTTGGGGCTAAGGTACGAGTAAATGTGTATGTGGTTGAATGAGTAAATTGGGAGTGTATCGTTCTGTCTGGGCTACCCCCCATTTTGGGGGGAAGGGAGGCTAGGTGTATATTACACGCACACACACACACACACACGTGTGTGTGTGTGTGTGTGTGTGTGTGTGTGTGGCGCCTCTGTGGTACGGTGGTAGAGTGTGCGTTTCGTACGTGGATGAACCAGGGTTCGCGCCCCACCAGGGTAATAAACTTTGGGAGTGTTCACCCGGCCACGTACTACATTGGCGGACACAAGGGGTGCTGTGGTTGAACCAGTGTCGCTTACTATAAAGTATGGTTGCACCCAGTCAGCTTGCGCAGGCCGATTACACTTGGTTCACAGACAACACACACATCCAAAGCCACTACAACACTACAATTACACTTACAAGCACTTCTCGCCCTACATACAATCTCTACCAGACAGCCTAAGCAACTTGGTAGAGATACAGTGGCTGTATCGTCCCGACTTCGGTCGGGATAGGCCGGTCCTGCAGTGGATACTCAAACGGCTGCTGCTGAGGATGATGATGATATATATATATGTATGTGTGTGTGTTCTTACCTGATTGTATCTTTACAGGAATAAGTCAAGCTCGTACTGTCCCGTGTATTAAACCATTTTTATCATACTTATCCTTAAATTCGTCAATAGTTTTGGCGCACAGTATATCATTCGGTAGTGCATTCCACTGATCAGTTGCCCTATATGGGAAACTGAATTTCCTTACGTCTTTATCGCCTCTCTTTTTATGCATTTGTGTGTGTGTGGAGAGAGAGAGAGAGAGAGAGAGAGAGAGAGAGAGAGAGAGAGAGAGAGAGAGAGAGAGAGAGAGAGAGAAAGCGATGGTAAGGTTGGCAAGGGTCTAAAGGGCAGGTGTGTTGGACCAGGCCATTTCCCTGATTTGGAAGTCCAAGGCCACTCATTCCTTTACTGGGTACGAGTATGTGAGAAACTGTGTGTGTGTGTGTGTGAGAGAGAGAGAGAGAGAGAGGTTCTTGCGTCAACGACACGTTCACGTCCTCAGAACAATACACACAATTACGCCATTATTCCTTGTAGCGTATTCAACCAAGGAATAAGAGTTTGATTCACTCTCGTCTTGTGTTCCGTCTCGTTCTATCAATTTTGATTTATTTATGGTGTCCATTTTTTCTCATTAATAAGTTGGTGGTTACCCCACTGTTCACTCCCGGGATGTACTGTAGCTACTAGTATCAGATTACTTCACACTGAGTGATTTTTTTTCATTATTATTATTTTTTTTTTATGCGTTGTATGGTAACCAATTAAAGTTATTGAAGTCAAGATGTTTAATGTCCGTAGTAGGTCAAGGCGCTCCAGCTGGATGTTTTCCATAAAGATTTGCTGGTGGGAGGGAGGGGAGTATTGATTGCTAACATAAACTGCTCGGATTAGCAACTGGTCACAGTCCTTAAATTTTTAGACTAAGTCGGGTAGCCTCGCGTCTCTGTGCTGGTGATGGGGCAGCAGATGTTTCTCTGACTGAGACAAATTGGCAGTGTAAACTTTGTTTTAATGTGATATGTAATGCAATGCATAACTCTCTCTCTCTCTCTCTCTCTCTCTCTCTCTCTCTCTCTCTCTCTCTCTCTCTCTCTCTCTCTCTCTCTCTCTCTCTCTCTCTCTCACACACACACACACATACACACACACACACACAGTGTGTGTGTGTGTTTTGCAGGCATGCGGTGAGGATGGAGGATGATAACTGGGTATGGAAAGTAAGAGGTGTGAACTTTGAGTGTTTTGCAGGCATGCGGTAAGGATGGAGGATGATAACTGGGTATGGAAAGTAAGAGGTGTGAACTTTGAGGGTAGAGTTGCGAGAGGTAGACCGAAAAAGACTTGGCGTGAGGTCATAGATTGTGATCTTAGGATTGAGAGACTGAATAGAGAGGGTACTATAGATCGAGCAGCGTGGACAGCCGCCAAGGCCGACACACGTATGTTGGAGCCTCAATATGTGGAACGAAGTGAACGATTTTGTCATATTTGTACTTAAATGTTTTAACTGTTTTTTGGTGTATTATTTTCATTTATTTATTTGTCATCATTTTCTGTGTAGTAAATTGTTTCCTTGTTTTATAATGAATGTGTGAAGTAAAAATTTTTATCTACCATTTTATATTGAGCTTGAGGTTTGCGATTGTTCAGGACAATTCAGGTTGGTTACATTTCATTCTGTCAGACTGGGAGAGCCTAGATTGTTTAAATTTTTGTTAAGGTTACGTCACGATAGATCAGGTGAGATAGGTTCAGAGTAAGTTAGATTTGGTTGTCATCAGGCCAGGCCTTGTTAGATTATGTACGGCAAAATTTGGGTAGATCAGGTCAGATTAAGTATGATCGCCAGATTGGGTTAGAAGAGTTAAACTCGGGATTAATTCTGAGCCTAAGCCTGTTGTAATTATGGTATCCAGTAATTATTCCATTACTTATCTGGCCGGATTGTTTTCAGGATAACAAAAATTAGTCCCTTAAATACGTTAGTGTCACTATTACTAAAGCTTCTACGTTTTCTTCATTAGCATGGGTCTTAAAGGTGTGTCGACTCATTTCCCATGTTTTATGGTATCTATACAATCCGACCTTCGATGTTCTGTGCCTCAGTGTCTGTAGAGATTCGCTTGATTATGTGAGGAGTGTCTTTGCTGATCATATCATATACAGATAGACGTAGAAGAAGTAATATATCTGTGAATAGACGTTAGGATTAATAATGACTTGGAATGAAGTGTAGTAAGATATATAACAGGTATACTAATATTAATGGATAAATGCCTGAAGATGGATAGATCAATAGATACCTCATCGGTGTTAGATGAAGGGAGAGATAAAAGTATAAGCTGTATAAGCTGATTAGTAAACAAATGGTAGATAGAAAAGCAGACATATGGAAATTGATTGATGGAAACCAAGGAATGAGCAGATAACATTGTATCGACTGATATGCAGATTAAGGAACGTATGCGGATAAATAGATAGATTTTTACTTAAAGGTAGGCAGTTACGTTAAGAGCTATAATTTCTTGCCTAGAAAATCATTATATATATATAATGATTGGTTAAATTGATTAATTATATAATTAATGTGTAATTGTTACACAAGTATCAATAATAGAATGTAGGTGATTAGACAAAGACTGACAGAATAACAAATTTGTAGACGAGTAGCAGAGTAACCCTGGTCTGTCTGGCCCATGGGCCGTGGTGTGGCCCAGCAGATCCATCAACCGTAGGCAAGCAGTCGCCCCTGCAGGATCAACCCACGCAACGAACTTTGTTCCCTTGTGGTGGGCAGCGAGGCGCGGGGAAGAGTGTAGAGGGTTTGTGAATGGACGCCCAATTAGCGTTTCTCCACCTATTTAACAAGGACACCATACTAGGTTCCACATCACCCCGTTATTTAGTTTCATGGTTCCCACCCGGCGTTCTAAATGGTTTCCTGGGTTAATGGAAACTATAAGGATTGTCACAACGTAGAGTTGCCAATGAAGTAGGCAGCACAGTGTCAAGTGAGTGAATGTTGTTGTCACCACCCACCTCTAATAAATATAATGAATAGAAAACTAGACTACAGTGTATGTAAATGGAGGAATAGAAAACATGATATAATTGATACATAGATAAATGTACATGGACAGACAAACAGAGGGCCGTAATTTCTGGGGGGCTAGGGAGGCTATAGCCCCCCACTGTTTTCTGTATATTAATTTCTCAAAACTTCAGTTAATGTTGAGGGCTTATAAAGCTTAACTTAAAAATAAAAAGGAAGAAATACCTGGAGTAGTTTTGTTGAAAAATCAAACAATGCCACTTGTCTTTGATCAGATATTTCAAAATTTGATTCAAACTGATCATAAACTAAATCATAATAGTACTTAGATTTTGATCATTTTATCATTCCCCCCCCCACCCCCCCCACCCAAAAAAAAAAAAATGTCGGAGTGGTATATTTCAGTCTGAATCCTACCTCGTGTATGAACAATCTTGATGGGGTGCAGTGTAGTGCAACAAATATGTAAAATGGCCAAATAATTAAACTTAGTCACAGTTGGAGTTGAAAGTTCAGACTGACAGAAAGTGAAGCTTTTAATCTAAACACCCACTTCCATCACTAAACATACATGCCTCATTAAACATCAGCTTTCAGGTAGAATCAAGCTGAAAAATATCAGATGGTGTGCAAACTTATACTCATCGATTTAAGTTTATAGTACGGAGGTATATATATATAGGCTACATCTGGCCCAGCCCCCAGAAAATTTTGCTGAAAATTACGGGCCTGGAATACCTACACAAATATTATAGCACCTCAGCTCTTGAGTGAACCCATTTTATTCATCTTTTAATTTTTTCCCACAGGTACGTGATTGGATATCGATTAGGTCCAGCTCAGTAACTTCTGTTTGTGGGAGCAAAGGTAAGTTGCACACCACCAAGCGCGCGCGCGCGCACGCACGCACGCACGCACACACACACACACACACACACACACACACACACACACACACACACACACACACACACACACACACACACACACACACACACACACACACACACACACACACACACACACACACACACACACACACACCAGAAAGAGAGAAGGACCTAGGAGTGATTATCAGTAACAGACTCTCCGGCTGATCACGTCAGTGAGAAGGTACGTAACATGTACAGTATACACTGCTTGCAAATATGAGAATAACATTCACATATATAAATGAAGACAGTGAGAAAGATAATATCATCATTCATCAGACCAACCCTGGAGTATGCATCAGTAGTCTGGAATCCTCATCTCCAAAAACATATAGGTATGATTGAAAAAGTACAAAGGGCAGCTGCAAAATGGGTACCAAGCTTAAGGGATCTAAACTACGAAGAAAAACTAGAAAAATATAAACTACCAACACTACAGGAGAGAAGGAAAAGAGGAGACATTATTGTGCTATGTAAATGCATCTCAGGGAAAAAGAAAATAGACAAATAAATATATAACCAATGGGGAAGCATCAGCAATAGAACACAGCAGAAAAGTACATAAAAAGAGAGGTGATAAAGACATAAGGAAATTCAGTTTCCCAAATAGGGCAATTGATCAGTGGAATGAACTACCGAATGAAATAGTGTATGCCAAAACTATTCACAAATTTGTGGATGTGTATGATAAAATGGTTTAATGCACGGGACACTACGAGCTTGACCCATTCCTGTAAAAATAAATTTAGGTAAGAACACACACACAAAGTGGTGATGCTGCTGATGATAGCCAGGTATCATAAAATTCCTTGATACATGCCCCGTGAAGCTGATAGAGAAAATCATGCCCAGGATGTTTTCACCCATGTTTGCCTGCTCATCTGAATGTGTGTGAGACCATCACCAAATTACAGCAAATACCTTTGAAATTACTGTGATAAAATGTTGTGAGGAGCTTGTCGTTGAACCAAGGATTGCAGTATGTAAGAAACCTTTGGTAGAAAGTTTTTTATTTATTTATTTATTTGCCTTTCTGGGCACCGTATGATGCAAGAAACTTACTGTAGTGTCATGACTCAGACTTATTAGGGAACTTCCTGAGGCTGCGAGAATGAAAGGCATAATTTTGCTGAAGAACGTCGTAGCTCTGACACATTTGTATGCTCTGCAAATAAGGAAATATTGATTTGCAAAGTGTGGGGTTGATTTTAGTTTGATATAAGAATAGGATTGACTTAACTACCATCCGCCGGGGGTTTCCCGACGTCGCCCACTCCTCACTACGGGAGATTTCCGTGATTTTGGAAAAAATACCTTTACTTCAAACCCTAATATATGCCAAATTATTACAGCTAGAGAAAAAAATAAAGGTACTGTGCATAAGACCCACCAGCTCTTCCTCTTTCAAATTAAAGTATCCCGAGGTCTCCAGGTAGTCTCATCGATGAGTAAGGATAAGTTGAAGATAAGTTTTCCATGCTTAGGCGGAATATATATATATATATATATATATATATATATATATATATATAATATAGTGTTTGTGTGTTTATCGTCATCATTATCATCAGCTGTTTGAGTATCCACTGCAGGACCGGCCCTTCCCAACCGAAGTGGGGACGATATAGCCTTGTACTTCTGCCAAGTGGCTTATGCTGTCTGGTTAAGATTGTATGTAGGATGAGAAGTGCTTGTATGTGTGACTGGAGTGTTGGAGTGGCTTTTGATGTGTGTGTATAGCCTATTTCACGGGAGAAAAGAAATTGCCGTTTGGCAACCCTCTTCTAAACTGTCCGATTTCGTGCATTCGTATTATGAGTAGCTAAATAATATAGAGTGATGTTAAAGACAGCAGCCCTCTTTGAAAAACAATAGAATAAAGTATATTTAGCTTTTTTAAACAAACATAATGTAATTTAAGTGTTAGCAGTCAGCTGATGAAATAAACAATAGCTAAGCATACACATTTAAATTACATGGGGCTCCTGACAGTTGTCATGCGCGTAATAAAGTAGTGCCGAACATCTGACTAATTAAATAATGACACAGACGTCTGTCTCTATCATGTTATTGCGTAATACATTGAGAAGGTAGACATAACCTTGTATAGTAAACTTTTTAATAGTTATTGAGAATGAAACGGTGACAGATGATGATAATTATGTTGGTGCTACGGAGTTGCTCAGATAACAGATTGTAGCGGATAATGCGAATCAGCTTGACTGACTCAACGATGCTCGCACATGACCACACCTATAGTACAGTAGGCCTGTGCTCCCTACGGCCTTGCGAATTGTACGTAATGTTGTTATACGCTTCACCCATGCTTACTGTAAGTTTGATATTTAGATAGTTCTTAACATCACTATATTATTTAACTACTCACAAGAATGCATTAAATCGGACAGTTTGGAAGAGGATTGCTGAACGGCAAATTTTTTTCTCCCGTGAAATAGGCTATAGTCTGTGAACCAAGTGTAATCGGCCTGCGCAAGCCGACTGGGTGCAAACATACTTCATAATACGCGACACTGGTTCAACCACAGCACCCCTTATGTCCGCCAAGGCTGTATGTGGCCGGAAGATCGCTCCCAAAGTTTATTATCGTGGCTGGGCGTTAACCCTCGTTCTCCCATGTACGAAAAATGCACACTTTACCACTGTACCACAAAGGCTTCGTGTATATATATATATATATTGCCAGACGCCTCAATCCCGTTTGGGGTGGCCACAAACAAATCGCCTCCAAGTCACCCTGTCCCCCGCCATTTCACTGCCCTGCTCCCAACTCACACCCCCCTCTCTCATATCTCTCCACCCCATCCCTCCATCTCATCCTCGGCCTCCCCCTCCCTCTTCCCCCCTCCACCTCACTCACATACACTCTCTTCGTCAGTCTTTCACCCTCCATCCTCTCCACATGGCCAAACCACCTTAGTGTGTTCCTCATAACGCTCCCTATCACATCCACATCAACACCACAACGTTCCTTTATATCCTCATTCGTCAGCCTATCTCTCCATGTACTCCACAGGCTCCTCTTAACCCCTACACCGCGGGCTTGTTTACCAATGACTTGCTTGTGCCGCGGGGTTCTTTGGGCTCTGACAGACTCTCAAAAAATATTTGCCAAAAATCAGTTATTAGTCCTAGAATAATAAAATTACATATGCTTATGGCACATACCTTCAGCTTTCTCCTGGAATGATTGTTGAGCCTTCGTCGGTTACCGTAGGACTTGTGGAGACCTCTGAAGTAGGGTAACGAAGTCTCCACTTTACACTTCCCGACAACCCGTAATATGATTACCACAGCCAGATACAAACACTATAAACACTATTCTACAATTTTCAAGTAGTTTGGGATCCATACTCAAAAAAAAAAAAAACTGTGAAAGCAATGGAAATTACGAGCGCGTCTGATCGTCACACTGGCACTAATTCGCTCTTGGTACTCTGTCATTTATTATTCATAAAACCCCTCACACTTTATATTTCTATTACTATATAACACTTATATATATCTACAGTCTTTATCCATAAGTTTCCTTCAGTAGTATTAGTTTATTGTCACTGTAGGGATTCAATTTCTTTCAGTAAAATACGTAGCATTCACTTTCTCGTCCTGTATACTGGCATTGAGAGTGAATGTCACTTTCATCTTCACTCTCATAACTCATAGCATTCAGACATGCTAGAGTGAAACTTTCACTTACATTACTCCTAGGGTATATACTCGTATTCTTATAATACTACTCATTTACATTTCTATTTACGTTCTCTATTTACGTTATTTACATTTTTATTTTATTTACACTGTGTTGTGCACTGTCACTTGAAATAACTTATAAAACTATTTTCCATTGTTCACGTATATTTACATTCATTACTTTCACTTGCTGTTTACACATTATTTACAATTCCACTTGCACTGTTTTACTCAATAGAAAGATCGTAGTCACTCTTTTATCAATTGTCAGCCCTTTACCTCTTTCTACACGAGGTTTAGTAGGGGGTAAAGGTCACAGGGCCATTTGCATGGGGGTGAAAAAAGGCCTTGAAGTCAGCAAGAAGAAACATACGTACCCTCGCTTCGGAAGATGAGAGTAAACTGATAACGGAGGGCCAGCATGGAGGCCTGCTTAGGGGTTATTCAGAGTTACCAATATTAGTTCTTGAAACAGCTAAGTCTAGCACTGAAATGATTGGCAGGAAATTTAGACAATACATTATAAATTTGGTAGTTCCAGGTGAATGTAAATATCACTTAGGCTTCTCCCTTCCCTCCTTACATGTATATTTATTACGAAAATAGATTATACGGCATATTTCAAGGGGAAAAAAACAGCGAAAATTAGCGAACGAGTGCACGTGAGGTGTTGTCAGGTGATAATTAGCCAATTCCAGGTGTATGGCACTCTCACTTACCTTATTTCTTTCTTGTATATATTATTTGGTATAAGAATAGGACATAGGGCTTATTTCAATGGATGAAATCAGTGAAAAATTCCAGGGAAGATTTACTTAGCGTAGCACGGCCGGGCAGGCGAGAGGATAGGGTAATGGAGGGGGGGTAGGGAGGGGAGTCAAGAACGGGGAGAAATGGCTAAATTGTCAACAATGGATGGGAGTACAGATGAGATTAGGAGTGCTGACTAGCGTTGGACATTGGCAGTACTGATAGATGATACAAGCCCCCACTTGGAAGCCCGGGTGAATTCAAAATAACACTAAATCACAAAAGCGACGCCCCGCGGTATGATCCCTTGCTCCCAAGCGTCACGAAAGTGACGCCCCGCAGTTAAGGGGTTAAATAACTCATTTCCACTGCTCTCACTCTTGACTTGTGTCCTTCCAACAACGTCCAAGCTTCATATATATATATATATATATATATATGAGAGCAAAATCGAAATATTGGAATGTGTACCTTTAGGCAGCGGTATCTCTCTGCCTCGTAACTGCCTTACCTCACCGCATCCTTCCTCATCCCAATTCTCCTCAGAGATTAGCAGGGGGGGGGGGAATTGAATGTGTCTGAATATTGTACAGTTTTTGTGTGCGTAGGACATGTTAGGCATTCCATATTTGTTAAGGAATGTGTGTGTGACAAGGATAACTAGTAGGCTGGATGTCCAGTGCTGGGCAGCTTCTTCAAGAGTCTAGGTCTACTAGAATAAGACAAGGACAGCAAATGAGGCTCTTCGTCTCCCACCAAACCTTCCAGTTGAAACTGGCATCAAAATATCTGAAGGATCACTACACTGCATAGAAAAAACTGATGTGAAAATTTTATTTAGGAAGAGACGAAAAGAACTGAGACTATTGTAATATAAAAAAAAAAAAAAAGTTAATCGCTAGAGTAGTATTCATAGCCAACTGTCAGTTAAATATTAGTCTAGCCCAGTTTACCTGGTCATGAAATTCTGGGTGGAAGGGACGGCAACTCTCACTAGGTAGTTTATTCCACTAATCCACTACTGCCAAACTGGTTCCTACTTATCTCTTTTCTAAATCGGAATCTTTAGTTGGAATCAGTTGGTTCAAGTTTTGTTCTGTGTGCTCACTTTTTATGTCCTTTTTAAAATCTCCCTTACTGGTTTCCTTCATTCAGTTAAACACCTTAATAATGGCTGTCTTATGCATTTCCAATGAGTGCTGATAATCTTATCGGTGTCTTGATACGAAAGGTTCCGAATATCGTGAGTAATTTTTGTTCTTTCTGCACATTTTCTAAGGAATTTATATAGGTTGTTTAGGAAGAACACCAAAACTTCACGGCATGATATAAGTTAGTTCCTAGTAGTACCAGATAACTTATATTACCCTTGATGTTCTGTTACGCTTCTAGAATTAAATCCTAAGACTGTTTGATTCCTTTCACTAGTACTGTTGCCTTGGTTTTACGTCTTTGATAACAATTACTCCAAGATCCGCTCAGTCTAATTTTTTATTTCTGGATTATTTAATCTTTGCTTGGTATTCCCGATCAGTTTGTCCACATTTAGGTATATTTTTCAATGTTAAAGTTCATCTGCCAGCCCCCTAACTATTTACATAAGTGTCAAAGTCCCCTTGAAGACTTACATTGCTGTCTGTTAATGATAAATTCTATGTTGTCAGCAAATTTGCTAATACTGGTAGTGATCCCTCAGTCCCCATCACTATATATATATATATATATATATATATATATATATATATATATATATATATATATATATATATATATACTATCGCCTAGCATCTGCTATGACGGGGGTTCGCTCCTTGCTCGGGATGCTAAAAGCTTCACTGACTTTGCGGATGGGTACTGTCCTCCTGGAGCAAGGAGATGGGTGTGCGCATGTGTCAAGTCAAGGCTTTGCCCTTAGATCGTACTATATCAGCTCTCATCTCTCTTCCGGGAGGGAAAAAAGCTGAAGATCACAACTATCACGTGATCCTGGCCTACCCGGTGAATTACACACACACACACACACACACACACACACACAAATAACTGTAGTACTTCGCTAGTGAGTAATTGTCATCGGACATAGTGCCATTTGTTATAACTCCTTGTTTACCACTTAGTTCCTTTTACAAATACCCATTGTTTACCACGTAGTGCCATTGTAATAACCCCTAGTTTACCACGCCATTGTAATAACCCCCAGTTTACCATGCCATTGTAATAACCCCCAGTTTACCATGCCATTGTAATAACCCCCAGTTTACCATGCCATTGTAATAACCCCCAGTTTACCATGCCATTGTAATAACCCCCAGTTTACCATGCCATTGTAATAACCCCCAGTTTACCATGCCATTGTAATAACCCCCAGTTTACCACGCCATTGTAATAACCCCCAGTTTACCATGCCATTGTAATAACCCCCAGTTTTCCATGCCATTGTAATAACCCCCAGTTTACCACGCCCATTGTAATAACCCCTAGTTTACCACTTAGTGCCATTATTAATAATTCCATATATACGTCTCTTGCCAGGTTTCGATCCTTGATAAAATTTCACCACTTTTACCGTGCCCTTGAACCTTGCTAATTAACCTTCCGCAAGGAACCCTATCAAAGCCTCTGTGAAGAGTCAAAGGTGTATTTAATATGTAGTAATAAGAGGTTGGAAAACTCGTAGAACATAGTGGCTCTAACTAGATAAGTATGTTTAATACCAATAATAATAATTTCTGTACTGCCACCTGTTACTATTACATTATCTGTTTCTGTTTGAGGTGCTTGAGTAGCTGTTCCTAAAAAGAAGGCATCACTGTTTGTATTTCTGACCATCTTATTATGTCTGTTACTGTATGATAGACATTCCTAAATGATCATTGTACACCCCTTTTTCTCCCAACACTAGTTGTAAAGAAAAAGAAAGTAACCTGCCTGTTGCCCTGACTAAGGCAGTAATTCAGCGTCTGCTGAGTCCCATCCCAGTTATACATGGCACTCCATCCATACAGTCGGTCTCAGCTGTCAGTGAATGGTATTGCATTAGCCTTGCAGCAACTTTTCAGACGGTAGTGAAAACCTGTCGTCCTCTACAGTCATTCCACCCCTCCTTCTCGACAAGATACTGAGTACAAGGAGAGTAGTATGTGCTTCACTGTTTTTATATTCACACACACACACACACACACACACACACACACACACACACACACACACACACACTCTCTCTCTCTCTTTCTCTCTCTCTCTCTCTCTCTCATTATGCATATATATATATATATATATATATATATATAAAACTTGTGTGTGGGAGTGTGTTTGTGTTCGTTCATGTCTCTTCTCCTCTTGTCACTTTTCTTTCTTTCCGTTTCATTCGTCTCTTTGCTCCATTTATTTAATTATCTTTTTTTCACTGTCTTTACCTCCTCACCCCCTGGCCTTTTCTGTCCTCCTTTTCTTTTGTTTTTCTTCCCTTCTGCCCCCCCCCCCTCCCCCGTCGCCTGTGGTGTCTCAGTTAAATTGTATTTCTTTGGCGTTGTGGTCTCAGTTGACTGACTTGGTGGATAACTTGTGCAGAGAGAGAGAGGGAGAGAACCTTAATTTTAATATTGTTATTATTTATGATAAGGGAAATACAGAAAAGGGATAAGAGAAGGGGAAGGTATTGAAACAGAGAAAAGGACAGGGAAGGGCAAGAAGAGATGGAACGACGAAAGAAGAACAGGAAAGGAAAATAAAATTGAGGAAGTGCAAGGTACGAAGTGAAGAAAATTTTTTAAGATGAAAGAAAAGAAAGAAACGTAAAGAAATGGAATGTAAAAGAGAAAATGAAGCGAAGATAAGCATAAAAAAAAAAAAGATACCAGGCGGGGAGAGGAAGGAAGGAAATTTGTATAGGTGGAAGGAAATTGAGAAATGTTTGCATGAAATGGAGTGGAAAGAAGTCAGGCGGGTAGATAGTGAGAGGGGATGATGGGGTAGGGAGGATGGTGAGGTAAGATATTGGAGAGGAAGGGAAAGGGGAGAAGGTAAGAGTTTATCGAAGGTAGGGGAAAGGAAAGTTAATAGATAAGGAGGGGAGCAGAGGTAGTGTAATTCGTTGAAGAGAAGGGGAAGATGATTATATGAACGAGAGATCGAGGTGGAGGGTAAAGAAGGGAATTAAAGAGCTGGAATAGGAAGAAAAGGGGGGAGGGAGGGAGAAGGAGATATAAGGGAAGAGCTTGTGGGAGGGAGTGGTTGACAAGAGAGAAGTGAGGTGGAGAGGTTAGGGAGGGTAGGGATGTGTGGATCACGAGAGTGGAGATAAGGGTTGTATTCTTGTTGGCACTGGAGACTTTGTAGTACATGTTTCTTTGCGTTGTGTTTTGCATATTACCGGTACACACTGATATTCAATTTTATATTTTGTATATATTTTTAGGGTGGGCATAGTTTGTTTCAGTAATATAGAAAGTGTAAACGATGCAATACGCATATAAACAGCATAAGAGCCTATGATGCTCCTATGTCATATCTTGGTAGGCTTAAGATGCTCCCAGGCTCCTTGCTTCTACCTGGAATGCGTTGCACCAGCCTTCGCATCACAGTGCGAGCCAGAACTTTCGAAAGTGAAAATGTGTGTGTGTGGGGGGGGGGGGGAGGTCGGGAGTTGTCTCGGCCCACGCTGCGGTTGAAACTATGTGGAAAGGTGGGTGTCTCTGGCGACGTCCGACAACTATAAATGCTTTAGATCCTGCTCATGTAAACAATAAAACAACTTTAGTTACAAGTATATTTTTAATTACATTTAGAGACCGTAAATGTGGTTTGAACAAAGTGGGATAAGAATGAAATATTTGTTACAATATCATCATGTCTGATAATAATATGCATAATGAAAACTGAGACCACGGATTTAAATTGCATGTGTGGAAGATTTCTGTGCAGTTCCCTGCATCTAGGAACAACCTTTCATCTCGCCTCTGTGATGACTTCCAGAGTGATCGCCTGCCCCATCTCATCTTCAAATATAGAGGAATAAGGGGAATCTTGAGCGGGAAAGTAGTGGTTCGCTTCCAGTGGGAAGGCATGCGGTTTGTAATGGCTCTCTGAGTGGGAAGGCACACGGTTTGTTATGGTTCTTCTTGAATGGGAAGGCGTACGGTTTGTAATGGTTCTTCTTGAATGGGAAGGCATACGGTTTGTTATGGTTCTTCTTGAATGGGAAGGCGTACGGATTGTAATGGTTCTTCTTGAATGGGAAGGCATACGGATTGTAAATTCTCTTTGAGTAGGAAGATACACGGTTTGTAAGTTCTCTTTGAGTGGGAAGGCACGCGTTTTGTCGTTCTTCGATATGGGCTATATATTGGTTACGTTGTATTCATAATATTAAAGAAACCTCTATTAACACTTAATAGTTAAATATAATATTTCAAGAAATTATGAATATTGTTATCAGTGATGCAAAAAAAAAAAAAAAAATTGTGGCGGTATCCTTCCGCTCATTAAATTTAAAGAATAGGGTATATGAAGTGAAACTAAATTCGTGCCTTAGGACCGATCTTCAGCGCTATGGCCTGGCATAACGCAACCCAGTTCTTAGATGCGATACCGTCTGTAGGAGCAGCACGGTTAGTCACAACTCCCTAAAGATTTTCACTTGCAAAGTACTTCAGTAGAGCCAAGCCCCACATGGTGTTTCATTTCGGGAAACCTCAAATGGTCCTGCATGTGTCAGTACTTTGTACTTGTTTTTGCACGTGACACGTTAATATTTTCGTATATAGTATGTTGCTGGTACAGACGTATGTCCGTATCAGAAAGCTAGAAATGATATGCAGGGATATTACTGTGCAAGTGTAAGTGCACAATAACTTCGCTAAGAAGGGAGTACCAACAAGACCCAAAACCCATGAGAGGACGGCCCTAAGAGTGGAGGAAGAGAGAGGAAGAAAGGTAGGAGGTGGGAGGGGAGGAGTGAGTGAGAGGAAATGAGATATGGGGAAAAAGGTGAAAGAGAGAGAGAGAGAATAGTGCAGGGTGGATGACTCATTGGGTAGGCACGCTCGCTCCCCCTCCCCTTCCCCTACCTACTCCCTCCATCTTGCTTTTTCTCTCCTCTCCCTCAACCTTTCCAGCGCAAATTCTTTCACTTATTCTTTCCATTCTCTAGACTTTTCTTCCCACATGATTAATTTCTCTCTCTCTCTCTCTCTCTCTCTCTCTCTCTCTCTCTCTCTCTCTCTCTCTCTCTCTCTCTCTCTCTCTCTCTCTCTCTCTCTCTCATCTTCCTTCCCTCCACCTTCCTCTACATCCCTCCACCCCTTTCTCATTCTCTCCAGCTTCCTCTCATTCCTTCCGCCTCTCTTCTTCCCTCCACCTCCCTTCTTCCCTCCACCTCCCTCTCCTTCCCTCTACCTCCCTCTCCTTCCCTCTACCTCCCTCTCCTTCCCTCCACCTCCCTTCTTCCCTCCACCTCCCTCTCCTTCCTTCCACCTCCCTCTCCTTCCTTCTACCTCCCTTTCCTTCCCTCCACCTCCCTTTCTTTCCCTCCACCTCCCTTTCCTTCCCTCCACCTCCCTTTCCTTCCCTCCACCTCTCTCTCCTTCCCTCCACCCTCCTCTCCTTCCCTCCACCCTTCTCCTTCCCTCCACCCTTCATCCTTCCACCTCCTCTACATCCCTCCACCCCTTCTGCATCCCTCCACGCCCTCTCTTTCCCTCCACCCCCCTCTCCCTACCGCATCCCACTCTCCTTCCCTCCACCCCCTCTCTCCTTTCCTCCACCCTCCTTTACATCCCTCCACTCTCCTCTGCATCCCTTCACCCTCTCCTCTGATACACTCTCTATTCCCAACTTCCACCTTCACTTCCTCTTTTTCCCTCCTCTCACTTGTCGCCATCTCCCTCGTTTCTCTCCTCCCCGTCTCGACATTTCCCCCTTCCCCTTCATTCTGTTTCCTTATGACTTCCCCGTAAAACCCTTTTTTCCCCATCAGTCCTTCCCCACTCCTCCTTCCACTCCCAGTCCCTCCCTCCTCACCATTCATCTCACTCCCCCTCCTCACACCATTTCTCAACTCTCCCTCCCACACTAATCCTTCCCACATGACGTGTGTGTAGCCCTTCTCTTTCCTAATCCCTCCCTCCCTTCTCTCTCTCTCTCTCTCTCTCTCTCTCCCAATTTTTCCTTCCCTCAGGACTTGTTTGTGTAGCCGTTGTCTTCCCCCACCAATCTCTACTCTGCCCTCTCCTCTCTCACGCATCCTCCCTCCGTCCCACCCCTTCCTTTCCTCGTGACTTTCATGTATAGTGTCAAGGCTTTCTCGGTGGCCTTGATAGTATGCCATTTCCGTTATCAGTCTGTCTCCTAACCATCCTTCCCTCCCACCCCATCCCTTCCTCATGGCAGCCTCGTACGCCAAGTCGGCCCCTCTACCCCTCTCCCCGTACTCCTAACAAGTGCCTGGCTTTCTCAGACACAGTGCCGACGGGGGGACCATCAAGGCACCTTGCTGTCTGAGAGAGAGAGAGAGAGAGAGGATTGTAACTGAAGTAAGGATTCTCTCTCTCTCTCTCTCTCTCTCTCTCTCTCTCTCTCTCTCTCTCTCTCTCTCTCTCTCTCTCTCTCTCCTCTCCTCTCCTCTCCTCTCTCTCTCTCTCTCTCTCTCTCTCCTTTTTGCAAAAGGCAATTTGGCAAACTGAGAGAGAGAGAGAGAGAGAGAAATTAAATCTGAAGAGCAAAAAAAGAAGTGGAATAGCATGAAGGGACTGAATGTGAAGGAAGTATAAAGAAAAGAGAAGGAAAACATTTGGAAGGCAACCCTGGCAGAGTAGGCGGGGTGCGATGACGTCATGGCCATGAGTTCTGACGACATCACTTCGCCGCACCCCCACCTCGCATGCCTTTGCCAGCTGCTGTGGGATCGCTGCACTGTTTACAAGGCATTGTGTGTGTGTGTGTGTGTGTGTGTAGATAGATTGATAGATAGGTAGATAGATATGATTTTATATATATATATATATATATATATATATATATATATATATATCACACACACACTATGTATAATGGGTGTATGTGCGAGGTGGGGGAGGATGCAATAATGTTCATTTTTCTTTCGTCCTCCTCGTCCATTCCGTTTGTATATCCGGTCCGTGTGTCAGCTTCGGTGGGGGTCCAGTGGTAGTGGCCCACCTCCTTATAAAGAATTTGGGAGTGGCTTGGGATGGGTGTTGTCCCACACCAGACACGTAAGAATTCATTGTTATTTATTTAATTTTGGGGTTGTTTTCATTATTAATGTTCATCACTAATCATCATCAGCATCATCTTTATCATCATCATCCTTTCCATCGTCATCATAATCATCATCATCACCATCATCATATTGATATTTGCTATTTTTCTAGTTCCCGTTTATCGGCATTACGATAGCAGTTCTTTCATGATTTAGTTCATAATATCATCATGCTTTGTTAATATCAAAGTGCCGTGAAATATTCAAATGAAAGAATAATAGCCACCTATGGAAATGTTTATTGACAAGAATTGTATTAAATAAGCATTGGTTTCATGTGTGTGTGTTTGTGTGTGTGTGTGTGTGTGTGTGTGTGTGTGTGTGTGTGTGTACTTTTTCCGTCATCATCATTGTAGTTGTCATGTTCAGCTTTAGAGATTTGCATCCATACCAGTCAGAGGTTTAAAAGGGTAATTATCACTGATTTTCCTTAAGGCACACACACACACACACACACACACACACACACACACACACACACACACACACACACACACACACACACACACACACACACACACACACACACACACACACACACACACACACACACACACACACACACACACACACTGCGCAGTTGACCCTCATGGGGTGTGGTGCAATGAGGATCTGTCCCTTTTCCCCTTGGGGCTAAGATACGAGTAAATTGTGTGTGTGTGTGTGTGTGTGTGTGTGTGTGTGTGTGTGTGTGTGTGGATGATTAAATTAGAAGTGTGTCATCCCGTCTCGGCTACCCCCTTTTGGGGTGGGGGGAAGCAGCCTAGGTGTAGATAGATAGACAGACATTAATACGTCATTTACCAACACCTTACATATCCCTCGTCCGTTTATACCATCACATATGTCTTGAATTAGATATCCACGATATATCACTCACATCACTGTAGACGGAGGGTAGAAGTGTCCAAGCGTGACATACGGCAACCCTGGCAAATAATGGCGGTTGGTATTGGCATTTAAAGGTGGTGTCACACTGGGCCAAAAGTGGCTAATATGCGAGCCAGTTTTATGAGCCACTAGCCAATCAGACCCACGGTGAGTGAGATTTCGCTTGCGAGAAGAAATGGATATGAATTTTCGCTCACAGCTTGTTGATCCAATTAAACTTATATTAATATTGTAAGTGGTGAGAAAATATTCTCTTATCACTGAAGGAAACTTTAACTAAAATTGTTAAGCAAATACAGTTTAATTCTTGTGGTGTTTATTTATTTTTTTTTATTTTTATTTTTTTTTGACATGAAATCAGTATTCAGACACTCTAGTGACCAGCCACGGAGGCTGTCTACTTTGTTTCCAAACAACAAGTGGAAATCAGATTGTGACCAGTATTCGATATGGATCCTGCGACAAGGAAAACTCTAGTAGACTGCCTTGTGGCTCTGGAATTGCTGAAGTACGTGAGGCGGTTGCAGAAACTGAGGAAAAGGGAGTGGGTACACCATGTTGATTTGTTTACAAAATGACCACGAGGCGCCAAGGCAGACGACACTGCTAGCCGTTTGGGCTTGGAGAAACACACGAGTGTGACGGCAAATCGACTTTGCTAGCCGTTTCGCCTCACAAAAGCTGTTCGCTTGTTAGTCACTTTTGGCCCAGTGTGACGCCGCCTTAAGTGGAGACATGTGAAGGTGTTTTGACAGCTGGACGTCGAAGTCAGGTTTCCATTTTGTTTTCTGGTTTAATTAAGAGGGGGATTTGTGTGTGTGTGTGTGTGTGTGTGTGTGTGTGTGTGTGTGTGTGAGAGAGAGAGAGAGAGAGAGTTAAGGAAATAGCAGATCGAGATGTCAGACGGAGCGGAAATGTCTGATACACAATTTACTTTTTCTTTTTTTGTATAGATGTAAGTCTCTTAAAGAAATGGTCAGTTTTACAGCTGGTGAAGGTCGACCAGTGATCTATTGGAGTCTGGTGTGTTGCTGTTGTTGTTGTTACTGTGGACCATGGTAGTCATATCTGGCTATGACAAAGGCAGGAAGCAGTATATTCAGTCGTCATAACCATCATCAGCATCATATAACCTACTGTCACCATTGTCATCATTCTCCTAACCCAGGCATTGTTGTTGGCGTAGATTATCGTTGCTGTCGTGGATAACAGCATTATGGTGTGTATTGGTAATGACCCATGGACTGTAAGAGGAATCATCATCATTGTTATGATCATCAGTAATCATCTTCATCGTCATGATCATCATCATCATCATCATCATCATCATCGTTAATCATCATCACCAGTAGACAAAAGCTCGTTATCTTTTGTGATGTTGATTAGTATGCATGTCAAAGGTAATCTCCTCATTTTCAATGTGTAGGATGTACAAGTGTGCTAGCTTCACATGGGCTAAGCAGTGGGATCCCCAGAACCCAGCGTCAAGATACGAGTATTTAGCAGTGTGTCTAGTTCAACATTGGGAATACGTGGCTAATAATAATATCGTTCTCTCCTACCTCCAGGGAAGTATTATAGTTTCAGAAAGTAGAAGTGTGTGCAAGATATTATGGTCGTGTAAAGGGAAGGTATGTCTGGAGGTTGGTGAAAAAAATATATATATATATATATATATATTTGAGTTCACGAGTGAGAGGTGTGTAAGGTATGAAGATGGTTTGATATGGTAAAGGAATGTGTGAGAAACGAGACATGAAATCTGAGAAGCAGACAATTGACAGAGTAAGAAGGATTTCCTGAAGTAATATGAATGCACACGTGGCATAGGTTGTTTTACTTTTTTATTTTACAATTTATTATTTGCCAGTTGACAGAGCGGCCTCCACCCCGGCAAGTGTTACGAGAGCGACACACGTTGTATAGTACGCATAATTATTATGACTGGAATAGGTGAGACTTTCCATAGCTTAAGTCATGAGTGGAGGGGTATATAGCCCATGTCATTGAAAATTTATTGATAGTTGTCTTGCTTTTATAACGGTACTTTATTTATCTTGCCTGATCCATTGTTTGGTGATGAATGGGGATAGGACTTAATGAATTATGGATATTGATTATTATTTAATAAAATAATAATAATAATAGTAAAATAATAACAATTATTATTTATCATTATTATTTGTTGTTTTTGTTCCCGTTATTATTAATGATGTTATTGTTGGCTTTTTTTCTGTTGGTTTTACGATGATCATGACGATGATCATCTTTGTGTGTGTGTGTGTGTGTGTGTGAGAGAGAGAGAGAGAGAGAGAGAGAGAGATAGCTGACTTAAACTTCCAGCATTTTCCTGGGTGAGGCAATCTAGATGGATATCGATTTCGTTCGCGCGCGCGCGCGTGCGTGTGTGTGTGTGTGTGTGTGTGTGTGTGTGTGTGTGTGTGTGTGTGTGTGTGTGTGTGTGTGTGTGAGAGAGAGAGACCGGACTTCCAGCATTTTCTTGGCTGAGACAATTTAGTTGGATATCGATTTCGCTCGTGTGTGCGTGTGAGAGAAAGAGAGAGAGAGGGGGGTAACATCCTCCTCCCCCTCCATCGTTTTTCCATCCCTGCCTCAAAATAATCCAATATGAGGTTAATTCAGAAAGAATGTTCATATGTTGTCATCAGAGATTTTATTGATAACTTTGGTTAATTAAGAATATCAACAGAGAACTCTTCCCTCAGACCCTAGTATTTATTTTAGGGTGCTTTACCCGCGGCTGTGTTGTGGTTTGCTAGATGTCATATTCAGATCTATTGCGATGGTATTTACAGGGATGCCCTTATAACGTGAGAGTAGTGAGTTTGGTGGTATCGTAATTAATATCCTTAGTGTTTACTGCAACAGCGGGGATCTTACATACGATCATGCAGCTCCCACACCACCAATCTGTCCACTGATTTAAGATTAGGTTAATAATTCAGTTTAGGAGAGTGCACAGGTGTGAAATGAAAAATTACAGTTGAGTCAGAATAAGACTGAGAGTTTATGCTGGGAGGTGTGATGGAATGAATTGTAACTGTGTTGGGGTTATTTTTGTAGCGTCCGCCTAAACTGGGGCTAGAAGTTTGGCAGTACATTGGGCTATAAGTATATAGGGTACACTGATTGATAATACCAGCCTAGTACTATTTATATTAAAAAAAAAAAAAATATTTATGCTTTGTATAGATTGATGGGCAGACAGACAGGTAGGCAGATGGGCAGCCATGTGTCGTAGACGTTATACACAAGTGTAAAGAAATTAGGGAGATATGCTCAGGAGCGATGGATGGATAGGTAAGTACCGACAGATAAACAGATTGTTAGATAGAGTTGGAGACAGATAGACAGTCTGCCAGGCACATAAACGCAAATATATGGCCAACATGAGGGAATTTCGAAGGAGGGAATGTGGGAAAGGCTTGGAGTTGACTCTGGGAAGATGTGACGTCATATGGGTGCAGGGGAGCAAGTTTGAGAGAGAGAGAGAGGGGGGGGGGTACAGTGGAGTGAGAAATACAGGTACATCATTTTTAAGAGAGGAGTGGGAGGAAAAGGAAAGACACATTTAGAGATATAGATTGATATGTAGATAAAGCCAGTTTATTGAAGTGAGGTGGGAATAACCGGTGATGAAAATAACATGAAAGGAATTTACAGTAAGTAAAAGGGAGCTGATCATTTCGTAACTTGAATGATGAGTGAATGGAGGTGTGGTCTGTTTTCTCTGGCCACTCCCTACTGTACGTCTGCATTTATTGTTCTTTATTTTTTTTCCCAGTATTTTAATAATTGTGATAACTTGTTGATGATGATGTAACGGATGTCTGTTTAGGCTGGTAAAGAAATATTCCAAGGAGATACAACCATATGGGGGCTTACTGTAGAGGGAGAAGTTGAGTTTGAGGGTGTATGAATGAGGGGATAAGTAGAGGTAGGTGGAGAACAAGGTGGGAAGCAAGGTCTACACACATGGACCTTGGTGTGGAAGGCATTACAGAGGTTGGAAGATGGGCAAGACCGAGAATGAAATTGGGACACTAGGTGTCTTGGGAGAGTGCATGGATGACAATTTGTCAGAGTGGTGTGCTTGGAAGAGGAAGTAGATTGAGACCAAGACAGTGGGTAACGATAGCGGAGTGGGGTGTCGTTTTAGAAAGTTTTTACTACAGTAGACCAGTTTGAATAGATTTGCCATTTATGTAAACCACCCTTCACAGGATGCGATGCCAGGCAGTAAGTAGATTAAAAGGAAGATAATAGTATGAGAAGTAAAGAAAGAATGTAAGTAGACTGATGATAGAGGACAGTAGTTAACTAAGGTGAAATAAAAACAAGGATAAAAAGGACATAAAAATATGGTACTCGTGTAGGACAGTAGATTGGCAGGTGAAATGAAACAGGCACTGAACTTTTCATCACAGAGCAGTCTCCTTAGTGAAAGCATACATCTTTATGACATGTGTAGATATATTAACCCGCGGCGTCCCGTTGACATGAATTAACATCCACACGTTTTGTCACTGCCAATCTTGTTGACGTACATAAACGCGAATCAATTGCAAGGTCCCTAATTTGCACAATTTTCAATTTTCACGAGTGATTTTTGGTACGTATACACAGGACACCTTCCTCTACAAGATGCCAGGCAGGGACAATACCTTACGCAGCATGACCTCCCCCCCCCCTGCACACCATTGTCTCAGCAATTCACCTGTTACCAGTGACCTGGCCAGGAAAGCCATGTCATTCCACGGTACGAAATTCAAGGCCAGAGTGATTCCCCAGTCGATGACAATGTGGAGGACAAACTTTACATAGCATTAGAGGAAGAAACAGTCAGAAATGATGATCAAGTAATGTCGCCAAAAAAGGTCAGGTATGTTGATGTGTTTCATGAGTGAAACAATGCTTATATTGCCTATAATATTACTGTGTGAAAACCAATAATCTCTCGTACTACATATAAATTCGTACCAAATAAATAAATAAATACCGTTTATGAATGGTGTGGAATGGTTACACTCCCATAGAACTCGTTTTCTTTGGAGCCAGCCTGATAGAAAACACAGTAAGGTGAGGAGGTACTGCTACCTGTATCGAGTATTTTAAACCTCAGGTGAGCGATTTCTCTATGATTTTTCGATGTTTCTCACCAAAAGCGGAGGTTTGAGCAAAAAAAAAAAAAAAAATTCCAAAAATGGTCGGGATTGGGGGGAGTCAGTGGTGGAAAAGTGTTCGGGATGGGGCGGGTTAATGAAGTGTTCAAACTGTACAGGTCGGAACTCTAAAGTAGTAACTGAAGATACAGATTATGATAAATTGTATGCATAAACATAAAACAGCCCTCCATGTGTGCATAAACAGAAAACAGACCTCCAGGAATGCATAAACAGAAAACAGACCTCCAGGTGTGCATAAACAGAAAACAGACCTCCAGGTGTGCATAAACAGAAAACAGACCTCCAGGAGTGCATAAACAGAAAACAGACCTCCAGGAATGCATAAACAGAAAACAGACCTCCAGGAATGCATAAACAGAAAACAGACCTCCAGGAATGCATAAACAGAAAACAGACCTCCAGGAATGCATAAACGGAAAACAGACCTCCAGGTGTGCATAAACAGAAAACAGACCTCCAAGAATGCATAAACAGAAAACATACCCTCAGGAATGCACAAACAGAACACACCCACCCAGGAATGCATAAACAGAAAACAGACTTCCAGGAATGCATAAACTGAAAACACCTCCAGCTAATTGTTATTATTTTTCTTCTTTGACAGTATGATTATGTATACTTTGATTAATGTACCGTATTTTGTACATACTACACTTTTTCAGTAAACAGTGACAATCAAGTAGCTTATATAATTTTGTTGTTCTTAATGATATAATCCTTCATTTCATCTCAGCTCTCCTTCATGTATCCCTAAGCTCCACCCTTGTACTTAACCCTTGGTCAGCCTGTCCTCCTGCTCCAGGGGACTGTAATTTTCATTTCCCTTGTAATGTCAGGATGCTGTACTGTATGATAATCCAAACCAAAGTGCCATGCATATGGATATTGCTTTATGCCCTCACCTCTTCCTCTCTGTTTTGTGTTGACTCTTCATTCCGAACAGATTCAGGGAGTTCCTTTTCGAGATGCAGCTGTGTACCCAAATGCCAGCATATGGTCACACTGTAACATTGCCATTAGTAGCATGCTCAGCTTTTTGTGTGTGTTTGGGGGGGGGGGACAGCATTGTGAACTCTTAACATTTTACTGTTGATGATGACTTCTTTTTGTTGTAGTCATACTGCTGCCAGATGAATTTCTTAATGTTAGGAGAAACCACACGTAGTGAAAGGCTGAATGGCATATATCTGTGGGGGACTTGCGAAGCTGCCCGCTGCTAGAGGCCACCACCATTAACAGCTTGTCTGCCCCAGATACATGTTAAATTACCGTGATTTTTCCTTGTTGATGTGAGAACCTGTGTGGCAAAGTACCATCATAAACTATTGAAGTACAGTAAGCTCACCCCAAATGCGTGGGTTTCGTTCTAACCATGGTGCGTTCGGCACGAAATGGCGTAAGTTTGAACTACTGTACTTATTTTGCTCCCTAGACCCCCGAAATGTGGTGTGTTGCTGTTATCTGTCATTGGTAATCAATATAAAGCACTTCATGTGGTTAGAAGGTTTATTTAATGTTAGAACTTATAAATACAGTACTGCACAGCAAATCTTCAACATACAAATACGTAAACACAAGGCAAAATTTCAGTGCTGATCGTCGGTAATCACATAAATCAGGTTAACTGGTTACAAGGCTTTTTTTAATGCTTTAACTTTATTTATAGCAGAACAGTAAATATTTAACTAACAAATACAGTACTGTGGAAAAACATTACAACAAATCATTAACGTACAAATATAAAAGGCAACATTCCGACGCCTGTCAGGTAAACTGGTTATAAGACTTTATTTATTGCTTTATTTAATAATGTCTTAACTTGCACATAAACTTAACAAGAACAGTAATGTAAATATTTACTTACAAATACAGTACAGTGGAAAAGCAGTACAGCAAATTTTTATTGTACAAATAAAAAAGGCAACATGTTAGATAATTGCATAAGCATTACTAATAGAGCAGAGGAGTCGGAGTGCAGGATAATGTCATACTCTACTAGGGAACATCTCACTCTCTGAATAATTTAGGGTGGCCGCCCAGGTGATCACGTGATCAAAACAAACTGTGCGTGTTGCGCTGATGTTTGAGGGTTTGGCCTTTCAAAGGCCCCTCTTGCGTAAATTTATAGTTTTCGTAATGGTTCTTTAATCTCATGTTGTCTTATACATATCCCAGCATTTACCGCGTATAACAGCGAGCCTGTTCAGTACAGACACTGTAGGGGCAAGCTTACTGTGTTGAAAAAGCTCATAACAAAAATATAACAGAGGAGAATACATTGCTCTCATTGTTTTATTTCTCCGAAAACATAGCCCAAATTTTGAAAACCTGGCACTTATGTATTTCTTTTCGTTGTTTTTAATGAAGTTGCTACAAAGCTGAGGTAAATCTCGCCTCCTGAAATGTTTAATTTATACTGTAGTTTTAGCCATGCACTTGTTTTGTTTGTGTCAATCTCCTTTTTGGCTAAAATTAAATAATGATGATTAAATTATTCTACATCAGCCATCCAAGCTCGGAGACAGTCCCCATTCCAAGTGTAACGTCCCCTTCCTACACTGCCACAGGCTTCAGCAGCACTAGTTCAGTATAGGAAGGATGTTGCCCAGTGAGTTGTTCTTCCTTTTGGTGCACAGCACACAAGATCAGCTGAGGCAGAAATAAACACTGGCCTCTAAAGTTCACTGTCTTTATTTTCCAAGTAATTACACATAATGGCATCCAACTTCACTTCACTGTTTTCAGAAGCACTGGAGCTATACAGACTTTAGTAGCTGCAATTACACTTAATGCTTGACAACAAACCTCATTGTTTTCACTAACTGCACTTCACTGTTTGCCAGAAACACTTCACTATTTTTCACAAGTATCAAAATAACAGTATACTGCACTGCACTGACACTGAACTACACCGAAACCGAAGTGACAGCCAACTGAACATCTCTAGTCTCTTACTGATCCTTATATAGCTTCCTATATTCTAGAGAATTTGTGGGAAATATTTTCCCTCAGAGCCGTTGCACTCTTTACCTTTTAAAATAGTTGTCCCTGGTTAAAAGCAGAGGAAAACCTGGAGAGCATTAATGATTGATTCAAGCGGTTTTATAACCCAGAGATTACGTTCTTTTTAATAATTCTTTTTATTAATAAATGCTACTCCATTTAACCATTATGGACAACTATATTGTAAATACATGTAAATACTTTGGAAATATCCATTGACCTAACTGTGCCTGCGTGGTATGAAATGCCGCATGTGAAAAACGAATGATGATTTAATACATATTTACATAAAGGGAATATTTGGCTTTAGTTTAATTAAAACTAAGATTAAATTAAATTGGATTCACCTTGTTTATATCATGAAGTAATTTAACTCTATTTATCATTAATTAATAAATAGTTGGCACCTCTTCAGTCCTATGAGGGATAAGATTCTCGCCATGTTCACTCACTCAGCTACCAAAGCTCGTTGAATTTGCACGCTGTAAAATACAGTACGCACCTAAGGACGCTTGGATGCCCAGGCAACCGACCGAAACATCAGGCACATTGTCATCTGTTGTCCGGCCCTTTCTAGCTAAGTAGCCTTTACGATATGGCCAAATCTTGGGGAATTAGCTAGGAGAGGAAAATAATAACTAGGTGAGGTGGAATATCAGTTACACCTAAACCTTCTTAGAGACTAATGTGAATTTACATAAGGTCGTGTTAGACTAACACTCATCACATAAAGGAGTGTATAAAAATTTCTGACAGTATTCTATACTTTTCCACAGTTCTCATGTATTGCCAAAAGAGCAACAGTTACAAACTCGGAGACATCCATAACATAACAGAGTTTTCTTACAGTGCATGACTCTCTAAATTATTTAGCATACAAACTTAATTTAATTTCATAATTTTACAAACAGTCAATAAATAAAACATTCCAGAGAAAAAGAGCACAAAAATTAATGCATAACTTACAAAATAACCACACTCACAAACAGCAGACTAAGTGGCAACTCTGACTCGTACTGGAACTACAGCAAATATAGGGAATCCTCCAGAACAATGTAGTTTTCAATCCAGCTTCTCAGCAAAAGATTTGATATGACTCATTTGAAAGTGGTGGTAATGCGTTTTCGTTGGGGGATGTCATGATCATATCTTGGAACAGGGACTGTGTGTGAGCTCGGATGGCTGATGTAGAATAATAAATACATCATCATCAAATTTCTGCCCAGAGACTGACACAAACAAAGCAAGTGTTTGGCTAAAACTACAGTTTGAATCGAACATTTCAGGAGGCGAGATTTAACTCGGCTTTGTAGCATCTTCATTAAAACGATGAAAAGAAATATACAGTATAAGTGCTAGTTTTTCAAAGTTTGGGGTTTGTCTTCAGGGAAATAAAACAATGGGAGCAATATATTCTCCTCTGTTATATTTTTGTTAAGAAGCTTTTTCAGTACTTTAATGGTGAATGTTTTTTTTTTTTTTTTTTTCCCACACTGGTTCTCACGTCGAGAGAAAATTCACGGTAATTGAACACGTGCTTAGGACAGAGAAGCTGTTGACAGTGAGAGACATCTGGTGGCAGACGATTTCCAGAAGTCCCCCAATGAATCGTAGTTCTTGCCTCGTATACAATAGTAGCTAGATATAGGGCTGGAGTTTCCCCTCAGCATAAAAAGGAAAATCAGTTGCTGTTCAAAATATAATCCTTATGTAACCCTGTCCTCTAAAGAGTTAATAATTGTGAAATTAGAAGCGTTATAGTGAACTTTAGATATTTGTCTAAAAAAAAAAAACAAATACCAGCATTTATTCTGGTGTGGTTATTAAATTGATATATGAAGGGTAACCCGTTTTAAATTAAGGTTTTTTTCCAGTCACCGGGTCACTGTTTGGGTTTCCTTGGTGCGTTTTGTGATATGGAGTGGGAAATGACATTATTGGGTAATGAGATGGAGAAGCAGTGAAAACTATTGAAAGTTCCATGCAGGAACCCCTCAATGATCAAATTTTTCTCATGTGCCCCAGATCGTTTTCTGTTAGTCTGTACAGTGCAGAATACCTACATGCAGTAGGTACTTTTATAGCAACGAAAAATGTTATTTGAGGCAATATTTAACTCTTTGAATTATTAGTTTTCTAGCAGGATACAGTCATATGGTGTTATCTCGAATGAAATACTTGTTTAGCAGTTTGTTTTCTTATGAGTGTTAATTGAGCGACTTACGATTTTTCCCATCAGAACAAAGTTGCGGGGTATTAACCTGAATAAAGGTGCATATACAAATGGGTTGGTCAAGGTGATTTTAAACCCCGTGGCGGTTAGAATATCTGTAAGCAGAACAACATTGTAGTCTGAAAAATATACTGAAGTGGGCGATCACACTAGCAAAAATTTGTAAAGCGTTTGTTTCAACAGAGAGGATTCACCTAGCGACAGTGATAGCTGTTTATTCCTATAACTTTCGTCTGCCAACTCCCGTTAACTGCCTTTCCACAAGAGGTCTCCCCTAAGGAAAATAAACTAGTCAGGCGTAAATGAACGTTTACGAACTCAAGGTATTGATGGATTTGAATTCATCACGAAATGTCTCACCTTTGCTGAGTTACATAACAGGGCAAAACACTGGGTTAGTTTTGCTTGGGACTACATGGTCTCGCATTCATGTCACCCTTCCCTTGTGTATCACTGCAGCCTGATCTGCTCATCAGAACAGTATATGGTCATTGAAGGTTATTGATACTGAATTGTTATGAGATATTGCAAACAGTGTACAGGTTGATTCACTGCTCAGACGACCCACAATAATTTCAAAATTTTTGTTATTAATGAACTGATTTGAGTGAAATTTTTTACTTACTTTCATCGCGTTACTATGAATCCACAGTTCAGTCGAATTTGAAAGCTGTGTCCTTCAGCCTTTATACACAAATCAAAGCTGGTGTTCCAAACTAGTGAATTTCCATTGCAACTTTTCCACCAGAATTGCTGCAATCGTTCGTTCATTTCTGAAGGCTTCAACATTCATGCATGCGTCAGTCTTGGTCACCTAATGGCGGCTCTCCATGCTGTGCGATCTCTGGCAGCTTCCCTATTCAGTCCCTTATACGTCAGTGACCTCGTCCCAGATCTTTTTCGGTCTGCCTATCGCAACCCTACCCCTAACATTAACACTTCTTACTTTCTGCACCCAGTAATCATCCCCCATCCTCACCACATGCCCAACCATCTCAATCTACCTCTCCTCATCACAACACAAACCCACTACAGTCCCATCCTACTCCTCAACTCTTCCATCTTAAACCTAACCCCCCCCCCCCCCCCCCCCCGGCCTCACACTCAGGGACGCACTGCACATCATTGTCATTTCTGTTCGTTTAAGTCTGCAGATATCCTCTTCCTGTACTCCCAATCTTCCAGCTATACAGCATTACACTCCTAACACATGCTGCATACAAGTATCCTTTAGCACAGAGGGAGAGTCCTCAGTGTCAGGAGAGGCAACAGCTCCCTGAAGTTTTCCAGCCACTCCTCACTGTAGCCACAGAGCTAGCTCCGGCCCCACCACCAGCACATAACATGTCTCCCAAATAAAAAAAAACTCTTCCACACACTCAAGAGACCAGCAAGTTCAATCCTTTCACGCCCGACAGTCTTTTCCCGACACACCGCACACTTGAAATCAGCTTTATCTCTCGGTTTGCCTCAAATACCACTACATCTACCTTTAATACCACCACATTTCTTATGCACCCACCTATCATAGCCACTGCACAAGATGGAATTACTTCCCACGCTTTTGTGGCAAATCACACACAGCCACTCTCCTTCTTTGACAGTACCGCCACCAGCCCTAGATACCATCACTTTTGTTTTATCTGCACATACTCTTAAGCCCTTGTGCCCCAAACCATGTCTCCACTTCCTAAATCTTTCCTCCGCTTCCCTTTCATTCTCTGCAGTCAACACCAAATCATCAGCATATAACGTCTCCCACGGCAGTCCATTTCGGAAGTCACGTGAGAAGGCTTCAAGTACGTACCGTGATAAACAACGAGGGGCTCAAGACTGACCCCTGATGCACACCAACATTCACGGAAAACTCATCACTCAAATCTCCATTCACTCTTACCTTCGTGCGAGCACCCACATACATAGCCATAACCACCCTAACCAGCCACTTCTCTATCCCAAGATTCCTCATTGCCCACATCACCGCCTCTCTAGGTACTCTGTCAAAGACCTCGAAATCAACAGTTCCCTCTTCTTTCCTATATATTTTTCCTGAAGCTGTTGAACAATGAATATGGCATCAGTGATCCCTTTGCCTGGCATAAACCCAATCTGCATCTCATCAATATTCACCCTTTGTCTAATTATACCTTCTAGAACTCTCACCATTACCTTCATTATCAGGTCTAAAAGCTTTATGCCTCTATAATTTCCTCTTTCCAGGGCATCACCCTTCCCCATGTACACATGTACAATTACATCCTTCAACCAATCATCTGGGACAATACACTCATATATAATCGTATTTATCAGGTCAGTGACTAACCTCACTCCTATATCTCCTGAGGCTTTCAACATTTCAGCAGTCAACCCAGACACACATGCTGCCTTCCCCACCTGCATCCTGCCTATTGCCCCGCTGACAGTAGCAGCGTCAATTAAAGGCCAAGGGCCAAACACTGGATCTGCAGTCCCAGTCAAACTCCTCATTCAACAACCGGCTGTAATGCTCTCTCCAGGCTTCTTTAATATCCCCACTGTTCACCATTACCCTTCCTTCATTATTCTTCACAACTGTTCACCCATGATATCTCTATTCTCCCTCTTCATCTGATTTGCCTCCTTAAATATCATATTCTTCCTTTCCTTACGATTTAATTTATCTACAATGTCCCTGATATTCTTTTTCATTTAACTAAACAGTTGTGCTAGGCTTGTTTTTCTCTTCTCAACCCATAAGGTGCCCCCCCCCCCTTCGTTGCTAGGGAGGGGAAAATTATCCTATGTTAAATCGGAGAATTAAAACGCGCAGTTGGTTGTCGATTATGATCACTGGACCAGCGCACTGACCATCTGATGCTCTCTCAGCCCCGCGCTGGTTAAAGAATATTTCATTGAGCATGTACCTCGTTTATTTCGAATGTCGGGGACTTCCTCATGTGCAGTACATGACTGACACAGACTGATGTTTGTATGTACGGAGTTTCATTAAAACTTGTTCTGTAATAGCGGATATATTGGTGTTATTCTACGGACCTCAGAGGAAGTGAATCACCTTGTTTGTCTGTGGGAAAGCTAGCGAGACGAGTACAGAGGTTACACACACACACACACACACACACACACACACACACACACACACACACACACACACACACACACACACACACACACACACACACACACACACACACACACACACACACACACACACACACACACACACACACACACACACACACACACACACACACACACACACACACACACACACACACACACACACACACACACACACACACACACACACACACACACACACACACACACACACACACACACACACACACACACACACACACACACACACACACACACACACACACACACACACACACACACACACACACACACACACACACACACACACACACACACACACACACACACACACACACACACACACACACACACACACACACACACACACACACACACACACACACACACACACACACACACACACACACACACACAGTTCGGTTAATTAGCTGGCAATATAATGTTCCCGTCTAACCTCTCCAGTTGGAAAGCCACTCCTAAGTTGACTGTAATCGTCTATGGAAGAAGGTTACAGGTATTTGAAATGGAGGAATGTAATGAAGTATTATTAGCAGAACTGGATAATAAAGTGAAATTAAATCATTATACCATAGAAGGAATTTAGCTAGAAGCGGGAGTGGAAAGATGTGTGTAAGAAGGGAAAGTGAAAATATTATCAGGTGGTAAAGGTGACATGATGGAAGATGCGGAGGGGTGGGGATACTAATGGAGTAGTTCAGTGGAGAGAGAGAGAGAGAGAGAGAGAGAGAGAGTCTGTATTTATGCCAAAAGAAAGAACCCACGACCAAGAATTTTCATGTTTTGTCCATTGCAAAAAATAAGGAAAGAAATGCAAATTCAGAATACGTTCATTTCGAGATGCGTGAACTGACTGTTCCTAAAAGAAGTTCGTATGCTGTGTGTGTGTGTGTGTTTTATTGGGAGATGGGGGGATGCACATGGGAAGTAGAGTGAAAGTGTATATGAGGAAGCATCTCTAATAATGTCGATAATTAATTGATGCACTTGTATCCCGAAGAGAAAGTATTTAATACGATAATGCATTATTTTGTTGGTGAGATCAGTAATATTGTAAGAAAAAAATGGGTACTGTGCAAAAAATATATATGTATAATCTTAAGGAGTGATTGGATGTCTAGGGTGGGAAGTTGAGTTTTTGTTCGTAGCCAGTTAACCCCTTGAGCACGACGAAGTCTTTTGTATTTTATTCTTGCTATCTTTATTGTTTAATAAACATTTTACGAACTGGAACGATTAGACACAGCCTTCATTTACCCATTCAGGACAAGGAGTCTCCTAAGCTTAATAAAATCGTCTGACGCCGGCAAGAATATGATGAAAAATATGATCTGATTAATTGTGTTAAGTGTATGGCTTTTGTACTGAAACAAGAAGTATATTAAATTTGGTATTATTATGGTCAAAAGAGTGGGGAAGTGGACTGCAGATCAGAAGTTTGCAAATCGATCCTGGCTTGGACGTGGGACTATTTAAGGATCTGAGTTTCCCCCACAACCTAACTTTAGTGACCTTCCACAAAACCAGTTGATGTAAAGTTATCTCCTGGTAATATCACGCTTCAATCTTGGATATCAGTTGTCCTAGTACTGATACATTTCCGTGTTTGTGCTTAAGTTATGCCCTAGTGGTCATAGGAGCAATACTATTCTGGCAGTTCTCATTTCGCAGATTCAAAACCCATTATTTCAAGGCAAAAATGAGTAGGGTTAAAATTTTCGTAATACATTGAAGTTTATTATTCTCCATAAACCCATCAAACTGTTGAAAACACACTTCTTCTGCCAGGACGGTGTATTATATGAAATATGGTATCGAATATTGTGAGCAAGCAGCACTTAAGCCGATGGCATGCACACAAACTTCATTACTGTATCTTGGCACAGTATGAAAACAGATTGTTGGGCCTTGTATGCGAACGTGCCCACCATCGGATACTTATACTGTGTATATATATATATATATATATATATATATATATTATGTTATAGATAGATATAGATATTATAGATAGATAGATAATAGACTAATAAGGATGGAGATAACACTCGCCAGCACTTTCTTTTGATATACTTCTCCGAATTTTGGGACACCTCACGTGGCCATCACCAGGGTACATATGTGGGATCTTACTAAAGGGCATATACTATTTTTTTTTTTTTTTTTTTTCATAGTTATATTACAACAGTTATGGATCAGAAGTTCACCATTTTCTATATGTATGTCTCACACATCATTAAGAACATGGACAAAAAATATAGGTTAACATAAACCCAATTGCCAAACCTATTGTCTTCTTATAGTATTAATAAAGAAAGAAAAAAAATCAGCAAAAATGCACAACTGTAAAAATAATACGCAAAAACAATGCACAAAAATTAAGCCACACCAGTCGGTAGAAAAACGTCCATGACATTAAGCTGAATAAACTATCGTCCTCTACTGAATAGGGTTCGTAAGGAACTGGTACAACGACAACAAAAGACAGGTCAGACATCGACGGCTTAACAAAAAGTAATGAACATTGAAGCAGAAGAGAAACCGTATGAAACCTCTAGGTATTGTTTGCAAGATTAATTCCGGATCAAGCTTGTAAACAGTTTTTCTCCCAATAATGTATCTCCGTGATTCCTAAACCTACCAATAATTTGAAAATTATTCCCTGTGAAAGGGTGATCATTGTTCAGTGAGTGATCCCTGACAGCAGAGAAAGACATCTTATGCAAAAACTTCCCAGACCTGTAACTTCTCCCTGTGTTCTCGAATAATCGTATTCAGAATGCCCTACTAGAGCACCCCACATTCCTAGCCTGACAACTAGGACAAGTGAACTTAGAAACAAGATTCGAACACAGAGGGTCCGGCACATGACCTTTGAAGTTGAAAAAAGTTCCTATTCTGAAATTGTTAGGAAAGACAGTCGCAAAATTTACCGCAGGGAAACTATTTCTTAAAATGTTCGGAACTAACTTACGATATTCATAACTGATTTTACCATAAAATGGCATCCTAACATATTTCACCAACTTGGGTATATCACATTTCTTTCTAACGTCCTGTGATAGTTTTTTGCTAAGAAATTTCCTAAGAATACAATCAATTATTCTTCCTTAAAGTTGTTACTTACAAAATAGCTTCTTAATTTCCATATTTCCTCATGAAAAGTCATAAAGATAGAGCAGATATCATAGGCCTTATCTAGCAAAGTTTTGACTGATTTAATATTCAAGATATGAGGGCAAAAACTAAACCAACTTAATCCAAGACCAGTGTGTGTTTGTGTGTGTGTGTGTGTGTTTATAGACCCCAGTAACTAACCCAGTACTAGACTTTGTAATAAAAATATCCAAAAATGACAGTGAGCCATTATTTTCCTTTACACGTAAAATTCGTTTATATGCCGACCGTTCATATACTGAAAAAATCTACGGTTATCATCCACACATTTGAAAATTCGGAACGTGTCGTCCACATATTATCTTCAATAATAAATAGGCCTAAAATCAATCGGATAATCCTTTAACCCATTAACTTCCCTATGACAAAGAAAAGCATTAGCAAAAATTAGACCTAAGCTAGACTCACGACTAATGAGTTTACTGTTTCGGATTCGGGTAGTTTAGTGAGAGAAGGCAGGAGATTAGGGTAGGCTAGTAGGCTGTCGTTATGCTGTCAATCACACTTCGACATAACTGAGAACAATAAACTCCGTAACCCAAGAGTGCTCTGCAACTCACCTCGCTTATGATACACAAAGGGGGAAGGTGAGAAAAAGAGGGAGAGACCTACCTACTCACTCTAGTCGACGACACACCATTTTACTAAGCAGCGGCAAGTTCCAACCATACGACGCCTCACTTCGACGATATACAACCAACCTCCCTGTCTCCACGACTATTTACGGCGACGCTCATCTATCTGTCTATATATATCAGTATCTATCTATCTCTATGTCTATCTATCTATCTATCTATCTATATATATATATATATATATATATATATATATATACACACGGTACATACATACTGTATATGACAACTTGTCTGTGCGTGGGAGGACTGGTTTGCTTCATGGAATGCTTAAACAGGACACACACACACACACGCACACGCGCGCGCGCTTGTCCATATGTCCAACCAAACGATTCCACATGACTAACATAAAAACAAGTATTTAGTTTCGGTCTGGAATCTTACAACTCTGCACCTGTTTATGCCTAAACACACACACACGCACACACGCGCGCGCCAGTCTAGGTCACAAGTGCTGTAGGAGCCACATGTGCAGACAATACTTCAAATGTGTTCTGAAGGAACCGTAGTTAAAATGGTCATTGTATAAGAGGAAGCCTACTACAGTTTAAAAAAAAATGAAATATAATTTTATAGATTGTTTTTAAAGCTTTAGGCCAAGGAGTCTCCAAGAGACTGTATAAAATCGTTTGGCCGGTGTATAAATTCATTTGGCATTATCTGGAATAATGTACAAATACGTAATTGGGGTGAATAGCTTAATGTAATGGTGTCATTTAAAACTGGGAGTGTCTTTGGCAGTAGAGAGATTGGGACTTTAGGCCACTGATACCCATCATTCACCATATAGGCACTGTATATTGAAGATGTTCATGAAAATAGTGCATTAGCTAATTAAAGAAGTAACTTTATGGAGCATCTTGCCCACATTCCACTAAGGTCATATTTCTCCATTCTGGACAAGCCCAAACCATTCTTATATGCCCATGGTGGAGGCTCGAAAGACTTTGTGCTGAACATTCAGCAGTCAGTTGGGTTTCATAACTGATTGTGGTTACACACGTATCGTGGACACTTGCAATGTAGAAATACGGTAGTTGATATATGAGGGAATATGACTGTTAGACAAGTCACAAGTAATGGGTACACATAAGAAACTACCTGCTCACATTGGAGGTGGTACATAGCCCAACAGTAGCGTAGCTATGGGAGGGGCTGGGGGAGCTGGCCCATTCAGTCAGACCCTTGGGCACGCATTTGAAATTTCAGATTATTTAATATGTGGATAGTTTGTGGCATTAGGACCTCCCAAAATAGTGCTTGGTCTCACCCCGGCCTGCCCATCCATCGAGACCTGGCAATGCTACTATAGCCCAGATGAACATGTGAACAAGTAAATGTGTGTCTGTGTGTGAAAATGGTGGAAGTATATGAGGGATGGTGAACACTCGTGGAAAAATCAATCTTTACACTTGTGAGCCATTATGTTTGTGTGAACGGAATGAATCGGGTGAAACATACGTCTGTGACGTTAGCATGCCAGCGTGAAGCACAAGTGATGTCTCGGTTACCATGACCTGAGTAAGATTCGCTCATATAAACTGTTTTTTAAGAATTAGTGTGATTATGTGTAGATAACTGTTATAACGATCCTACCCTGAGTAATTTGACAAAAACATGTTTTATTTCAGATACGCATATCACATTGTTTTATTTGACATCCCTGATTATTAAGTGGAAAAGTTTCCAGAGAAGGGAAAGAAGTTGTATGCGGCCTTCATGGATTTGGAGAAAGCATATGACAGGGTGGATAGACAAGGATTGTGGAAAGTATCAAGAATATATGGAGTAGATGGGAAGTTGTTGAATGCTGTGAAGAGTATGTATGATGGTGCTAAGGCTGCAGTGCGTGTGGATGGTGAACTAAGTGAATTTTTCTCTTTGAAGGTTGGGTTGGAACAGGGATGTGTCATGTCTCCATGGTTGTTCAATCTGTACATGGATGGGGTAATAAAAGAGGTACAACGTAGGGTAGTGGATGTTGGAGTGGCCCTGGTGAAAGAGGATAGTGTTTGGAAACTCCCTGTACTGTTGTTTGCAGATGATACTGTGTTGTTGAGTGAAGACGAAGGGGATCTGCCACGCTTGATGGATGAGTTTGGGAGTGTGTGTAAGAAACGGAATCTAAAGGTGAATGTAGGGAAGAGTAAAGTGATGGTCTTTGAGAGAGGTGAAGTCAGTGAATGTACAGCGAGGTTGGATGGTGAGGAATTGGAAAATGTGAGTACGTTTAAGTGCTTGGGTAGTGTGATGAGTAAGGATGGAGGTTTGGAGGGTGAAGTGCTTGAAAGGGTGCAGCAGGGAAGAAAGGTTGCTGGTTCTTTGAAAGCAGTGATAAGAAACAGGAAAGTGAGCATGGAAGTGAAAAAGTTACTACATGACAGTATTGTGATACCAGCTTTAACGTATGGAAGTGAAGCTTGGACATTGTTGGAAGGACACAAGTCAAGAGTGAGAGCATTGGAAATGAGTTATTTAAGAGGAGCCTGTGGATTCACATGGAGAGACAGGCTGACGAATGAGGATTTAAAGGAGCGTTGTGGTGTAGATGTGAATGTGATAGGAAGCGTTATGAGGAACACACTGAGGCGGTTTGGCCATGTGGAGAGGATGGAGGGTGAGAAACTGACGAAGAAAGTGTATGTGAGTGAGGTGGAGGGGGGAAGAGGGAGGGGGAGGCCGAGGATGAGATGGAGGGATGGGGTGGAGAGGTATATGAGGGAGGGGGGTGTGAGTTGGGAGCAGGGCAGTGAAATGGCGGGGGACAGGGCGACGTGGAGGCGATTTGTTTGTGGCCACCCCAAACGGGATTGAGGCGTCTGGCAATAGATAGATAGATAGATTATTAAGGGTTTGTCGTAGAATAATTATGAAACTAGTGAACGGCATCGCTATCTCGGGTTTCATTGTGCACAGTAACAGATCAATGCCGTAATTAAACATTTCTGTATGATGGAAAGTCCGTCCGTGGAATAGGTGCATATTTCAACAGTACTCCATGAGACACGTCCGCGGAAGTGCGTTGGTCCATCATCAACCTTTACACTCAAGGTCTCAGCTTTAGAGAGATCTCGCGTCGCACTGGTGTGTCGACGCCTACTGTCTCGTTGTGGGTCAACCGGTACAATGAGACAGGCAAAGGGAATAGTAATAAAGGTCTGCATTACTACTTGTATTCCTTCTCCTACAGAATGATATATGGCTATCAACACATAATGGGGTTGTGGATACAGACAAATAAAGGTGCATCTACCTGTATAAAAATTAGAATTAGAAATAAAACTAAGCAGAGAGAGAGGGAGAATGTGGGTAGACATAATGCATATTCGATAAATAATAATTTTTGATCCAGTTATTAACCTGTTTTGGGCACAAAATAAAAATGTCTTGGTCACATGCAACACGGGTCTGTTATAGTATTCATCAGTCAATACAGACAGTGTCATGACTTAACCCTGGTAGACAATCTTTTTTTTTTTTTTTTTTTACGCTACCACATTTTTGGTCATTATTGTGTACCAATTAAGAAATAAAAATACCTGGAGTTTTTATTAAACATACAAGGTATGGACTTAAATTGTATTCTTAACACTACAGTCTGACAAAAAAAAAAAAAAAAGTGTAATCCTCCAGGGGTAACTAAAGACAATTTTTAAAAAATTAAGTAAAGACTATAGGCACGAGTATAATAAATGGATCCTTATGTCCGTTGACCAGTTGGCAGTGGGGGGGGGGGGCAGCAGGCCGACTCCCAGTCTCCTGGCAGAAAAACATCGATTTTGTCCTTGAACTAAATGTCTAGTACTGTAACACATTCGTGGACACTTTTATAGCCCACACCTGTGTTATATGAAAAACCAAGCCAAGGAGCGCACACCAACTACCTTCACCCGACACAGCGCATCATTTTAGGAAGCTACTGAGAACACCACCCACTTGGGCCACATAGGAAGCAAGGGCTATGTGGCCAAAGTTTGCGTGGGTCACAATAGTGACCTCGAATGCGTTCCAGGGTTAAGCAATCAACCTCATGAGAGAGGGAGGGAGAGAGAGAGAGAGGATCATGCGAAAACTGGAATCATACGAGATGTTGAGCTCCAGCAGCGCTACCAATATCACAGTCGACTGTACTGAAGTATTATCACAAGATTTGGACACACTGTCAGAATGTTTCAAGGCAAAATTGTAAAGATTGATTTTTCTGCGATTGCACCATATTTTAGGAGAGGGGTGGTTGGAAGGAGGAGAGGTTACCAACAACTAGGTAGGGTACATGAGGAAGGGTGTATGAGAGTGGGTTGTTTAGAAGGAGAAGTAGACTTGCTATCCCCACCACTATTCCATATGGTAGGGATATAGGAATCACTCCGTCTGCCTTTCTGTCCGTCTGTCCAGCTTACCGTCCTGGCCAGTATTTCGGAGACTACCGGGTGAACTGACATCATATCACGCAGATAGAGTATGTGTTGTATTTGATGCCCGTATATGTAAAATTGCCATATTGGCTGTAGCTGCTTTACGAGCTATGACCAAATAAGGAAAATTCTGCCTTGTGTTATATTTTGGGAACTTCTTGCTGAATTCTCTTCATAGCCAACAGAAAGATAAAGTATGAGTCCTAGTTTATGTCCTTTTATTATGAAATTGCCACATTTTAAGTATTTTATGAGCTATTCCTATATAAGGGAACTAATCTGTAAATAGCTGTATTTTGGAGACTGCCTGCTGGATCATCTTCACTTCTTAAAGAACGATAGTGTATGAGTCCTAGTTTTTGCCCCTGTATATGAATTCGCCATACTTGTTAGTGCATATCTGTATATACTTTTCCATATGATGGGGATACGTCTTTGCTAAAGGCTTGTTAAAAGGTGGATGCATACATACCTGAGAGTGGGATTGTATATTAGAAAGCCAACGGGCTCTTCTTGGGACGGACCGTAGCAATGGTTTCCAAGCTCTTCTAGTGACAGTTAAGATCTAACATTGCTAATACTGTAGCAGGAAAAATAACAAAACCATGTCTGAACTGAACGAAACCTCACTGAGGTAACTAATTAATTTAAACCAACCCAGGTTATCCTAACCCACAGCAATCTTTCATTATTAAGCATGACTAGGTAGTGAGTCCTATAAGGCCTCTTCAATTCTAGAGAAGGCCATTAGGCGACAGCCTGAAACAGCATGGTTGGCAATGTGCTCCTTGCTGTCACGTCGTAGAAAATCCTTCTCCGTATCAACAAAAGATCTGTGGGAATGCCCGGTTGAAGTAGCCAGTATCCTTTGGTCCATTGGATTTATGCCCAGATGAACGTAAAACTGTAGCAAGAATAATATGATTGCACATAATTGTGTTGCTGTTTCCATTAGTGATTAGTTAAGTTTAGTTACTTTCCCGTCATTTATTAATTGTCGTAAGAATAACCTGGAAGTACGGTAATAAGTATGACCAGCTGCAAGAATAGCCACTCCCTTCAGAAAGACAAATTGGATCCCATCTTGTGAATATAAGGTGCACCCTAATTCTGCACAGCATAACAATATTCATTTATGTTTATGCAAACGGTATCCGTGTCAAGAGAATATTAGTGTAATGTGTCAGATATATTGTACAACATGGGGTGCTTCGGAGTCTTTTGTACCTTTCAAAATATGGCCCATTGTGTTTTAAATAATGTGCTTTGTGTTAGACTTGAATTATCAGTTGTCGGAGAAAACAGATTACCCTGTAATGTGTCATTGTGTTTCCCTTGCGTCCTTCCCTTCAGCAGTATAATTCAGTTGTAGAATGCTAACCCTTTCCCCATCCCACCACATCCCAATCCCATCCAGCTCCACCCCACCCCACCTCACCCTTTATCCTACTTCACCCCATAGCAGTGAAAGTTCTAGTATGTACTGTAACTCACTGTCCTCCGGGATGGTCTTTAAGTCCTCCCCCCCCCCCTCCCTGCTAGCCCTTCTAGCTACAAGAGAACTCACATTCTCCCACCGACCAACGCTTAAATCACCAATATACAGTAACAGTAATGACAATAACTAATTCCTACCATAAGTGAGAAAAAAACTACAATTCACAAATCCTAAGAATATTACATTTCCAGATACAAACACCAGACTAAACCTACAACAGCACTTATCTTCTAGAAGGTTCCCTACATCCCCAGACAAAAAACTCTACCATATTCCTACCGGCACAACAGTGTGGTGGATAGTGAGAGGGAGGAGGTAAGAGAAGAGGGATGGTCAGTGAAACGGGGAGAAAGAATGGAGGGAGATGGTAAAGATTAAAGAAAGTGCAGGAGGGAAGTAATATGAGACGTCGTATAATTACAATTGAAACAGATATAATTACAAATGAAACAGATGGAAGATAAGGGACGGAAGGAAACAAGGAGAAAGACTGTGGAGGAAAAGAAGCAACATAGGTATTAGTGCTCTCAAGCCCATCTGTTGTCAAGTAGGCTGTGACCATGGTATCTCTTCGGCGAGTTCAGTTTAAGGTAAGAGTAGTGTATAACGCAGCAGTTTTACGATAATATGTTGATTGTTTTTGGTTCAGGTTTACAACATGAATAAATGCTTTATATAACAGGAAAAATGGAAACTGATGCCCTTTACAACCACTACTTTGGGTGTAATGTAACCGATTTATTGGTAAATAATAAAGAAAGCAAATATGTTAAGAATGGAAGAATGAGGTCGGGCAGTAAGAGTACGTAATGAAGTCTATAATGAGAATAGATATGAAGGTGAAGTAAATGAATGAAAAAAACAAAAAAAACAAGAAGGGTGAAGGGGATAAGGATTGAAGGAAAATGAAGTGAATTAAAATTAGGAAGGAAAATTGGATGACATGAATGGGAAAGAAAAGAGACATGGATAAAGGAAGCAAGGAAAAAAGAAATGAGTAAGGTAGGAAGGTGTGGGTGTTTATGTTCACCCAGCGTGATGCAAATCCTGTTGACCCTGGTTGCTCCCCCCCCCCCTCTCTCTCTCTCTCTCTCTCTCTCTCTCTCTCTCAATTGTTTGCATCCACTTCACATACTTATGAAGTTTTATTGTTTTTCCACCTTTCACTCCACTATTTACTTTCCCTTCACCCCCTTCCCTCTCCTCCAACACACACACACTCTCTCTCTCTCTCTCTCTCTCTCTCTCTCTCTCTCTCTCGTCTGTTTCCTGATTACAACCTCTCCGCTTACTAATTAAGTTTTACTGTTTTTCCAATTTTCACTCCACTCTTTACTTTCCCTTCTCCTCCACCTCTTCCTGCTTCTCCTCATCCTCCTTGACTCTTTATATTTGCTCCTCAACCTTGATATCCGTCCCTGTCTTTCGCTTAACTTTCAGACACCCTCTTTCCTTTCCTGTCCAATCCTTGTTTTCGTCCTCAGTCTTACTCTTCCCCTACCCTTACCATCCCATACCTATTCCCGTTGCCTCTGATTCCCTTTAACCACTCCTCTCCATCACCCCCTCGACGCTCCTATTCCTTTCAGCCTTTGCCTTCTCTCCATCACCCCGTCTGCCCTCCTCTTCCTCTCATCCTTTGCTTTCTCTCCTTGACCCCCTCTACCCTCCTCTTCCTTCTCTCCCACCTAGCCGTGACCCAGCTTCCAGTTACTTTATGTATTAAGTTCCTTATTCCAAATGCTGTAGCAACTCACTCACTACTTGAAATGCACTACCGAATGAAATTTTGTTCCAAAACTATTCATAAGTTGAAGGACATGTATGATAAAAATGGTTTAATACACGGTACGGTACGAGCTTGATTCATTCCTGTAATAATACAATAAGATAAGAACAATTAGGTAAGGTAAACACACACACACACACACACACACACACTCGCTGGTGCAGTGGTAACGTTCTCGCTTGCCAACTGGTGGACGGGAGTTCGCGCCTCGCTCAGGTTGCGAAAAGTTTCACTGACGAAGTGGGTGGTTACTGTCCCCCTTGAGCAAGGGGACGGGTGTGTGCGTGTGTGAAGGTCACAGCCTTGCCCTTAGATCGGACTATATGAGCTCTCAGCTCCCTTCCGGGAGGGTAAAAGCTGACAATCACGACCATCAAGTGATCCTGACCGACCCGGTGAATTACACACACACACACACACACACACGGTGAATCTCAACGTTATAGGGAGAGTTGCCGAAAATGATACTGTCCTGCTTTATAGGGTTATTACTACTACTACTACTACACTACTTCTACTGATCTACTACTACTACTACTACTATTATTATTATTATTATTATTATTATTATTATTATATTATCATCATCATTATTATTATGATTATCATTTATCATTATTATTATCATTTATTGTCACAGCAAATTTCTGATGAATCTTATTTTTTCTTTCAGGTAAGTGTAAACTCATGAGGAGCTGTTATAAGATACTCTGTATACTGATAAGGTAAGTTGAAGGAAGGGAGGTTGGCTGACACTAACGGGGGCGGCTTGGATTGGAGATTGAGAGGCTTGGAAATGTTATCGTCATTGACATTATCATCTTTCTCTCCCACCCCAGCTTTTTTTTTTTTTTTTACGTGTTTTCTTACTTTCTAACTTTCTTCTTTTTCTCTTTTATCGATTATTTGATGTTATTGCAACATCATCTCATTCTCCTCTTTTCTCCTCATCCTCCTCATATATATATAGAGAGAGAGAGAGAGATTGTAATGTTTTCTCGTTTACATTTTTGTCATCCTTCTCCGTAGCGCATCCCATTGTTAGAATTTGACAGTGTAATAATTTAATATACAACATTCTTTTCCCGTAATAGCTTTTATAAGGAAATTTTATACTGGCGGAACTTCACTGAATGCAGTTACCGGTAATGGAAATGTCCATTTGGTTCTCTCTCTGTCTCTCTCTCTATATATATCTCTCTCATCTCATCAGCCGTTTGAGTGTCCACTGCAAGACCGGCCTATCCCGACAATACAGCAATGTATCTCTACCAAGTGGCATAGACTGTCTGGTAGAGATTGTATGTAGGGTGATTAGTGCTTGTAATGGTAATTGTAGTGTTTTAGTGGCTTTGGATGTGTGTGTAGTCTGTGAACCAAGTGTAATCGGCCCGCGCAAGCCGACTGGATGCAAACATACTTTGTAGTATGCGACACTGGTTCAGCCACAGCACCCCTTATGTCCACCAGTGCAGTACGTGGCCAGAAGAACGCTCCCAAAGTTTATTACCCTGGCGGGGCGCGAACCCTCGTTCTTTAGTGTATGAAAACGCACACTTTACCACTGCACCACAGTGGCTTCATATATATATATATATATATATATATATATATATATATATATATATATATATAACATATGTAAGCTTCTCTATATTTTCTATTTATTATATATATAGACTGGCAGAGTATCTGGCGTTGCCTGGGTAAAATCCTATGTTTGTGCATTCCGGCTTTGTCTGGGAACCTGAGGGGCCAACTGCATGTTGGAAAAAACCTCAGGGGTCTCATGTTGCCCATTGGACCTACGTTCAGCCAGGTCCATTTCTTGGGATATATTATCCGTGGACCTACTTACTCAATGGTCCTAATACCCCTTGAGCTATTTGCCCCCCCCCCCTCCACACACACACACTGTGCCCTGCTCTATCACACCCAGCTGCCTACTGACTCGACCCATCAGCTCAACGTCTTACTCACCCAGCCACCAAGCTCAACTATATTGACAGTATAGTGATTTTTAAGTTCTGCTCTTCATGTGGTTGTAGGAGGAATTTAAAAACTGTATTGGCAGTCAAGCTTCACGGTGTCGGCGTGACTAGTTTTACTTTTTGCCATCAGGGACGCCAGTTTTACAAATCACACCATAAACTTCCTCAAAAGAATCAAGCCTTGTTAGACCCCTTTGGAGACCTTTACATAGCTAATTGTTAATATCCTTTGTCGACAAACAGACACAGTCACACCCTCGAATATATATATATATATATATATATATATATATATATACAGTATATAAGATTTTGATATTTCACCATTCGTTTTCAGTGCCTGTCCTCCTCTCGTCCTGTTTCTCACCTCTTTCCTGTCACCTTTTATTACCGAAACTTTCCATTCAGGTGGCTGTACATTGAGTGACAAGCCTAATCGTTTCCCGTAAGCCAGATTTCAATTAGTTCCGTTTGAGGATTTCCCAGTATTGTTACTAACGAATTCGTACAACTTTGGTACCGTTTGTTTAGGTGTTTTGGCATTTACCTATGGTTTTCTGTTACAATTTTACAAAATAGGTTTCTTGCAAAAATAGAAAGAAGAGTAGAGTGTTATCACTGATCAAAATCTGGATACTCTGTCATTATTTCTTGGGGCGACTGTACATTGCTTACCTGGCATGAAATTTGTCAGTGTCTAACTCTCCGACTTCTCCGAACGCACATACATTAGGTATTATATTCAGACCGCTACCATTTCCCCCCACCCCCAGCTGAAAGAAAGCAGAGATTACATTCAGGCTTATGGCAGTGAGTCTTATCTTTTTTGGTCTACTTGAAAGAAAAAACAGAATACGAAGGTATAATGTTTAGGATAAGCCTTTCATTGCGTGGACTGGAAATGTACTTCAGGCTAAAACCAGATGGCTTTATTCAGTTCAAAACCACTAGAAATAGTTGGGCTAAAATCTGTGCAGGCCAACTGTTGTCATTCTCATTAGTTTTAGCTTAGTTATCTGAATAAAAAAGTTTAAAGAATCACATGTTAAAAGTTTCTCTCTCTCTCTCTCTCTCTCTCTCTCTCTCTCTCTCTCTCTCTCTCTCTCTCTCTCTCTCTCTCTCTCTCTCTCTCTCTCTCTCTCTCTCTCTCTCTCTCTCTCTCGAATAGCCTATTCATTTACTTTCATTTTAGTTTTTTTCTTTACAACATACCCAGCCTTTCACTTTCACCCACTTTCTCTCGTTTACTCGATCACTTTCTCCTCAGTTACCCATTCTTTGCTGTTCTTCAGTAACCCCTTATCTCTGATGGGCTCAGCTTGAATAAAATCCTCTAGCAATAGCTCTACGGCTGTGTGTGTGTGTGTGTGTGTGTGTGTGTGTGTGTGTGTGTGTGTGTGTGTGTGTGTTCTTACCTAATTGTTCTTAAGTAATTGTATCTCAATAGGAATGAGTCAGTCTCGTACTGTCCCATGTCTTAAACCATTTTTATCATACATCTCCTTAAATTTATGAATTGTTTTGGCACACGCTATTTCATTAGGTAGTGCATTCCACTGATCAATTGCCCTGTTTGGGAAACTAAATTTCCTTACGTCTTTATCACTTCTCTTTTTATGCAGTTTTTTGCAGTGTCCTCTTGCCAATGCTTCCCCATAGGCTATATATTCATTTATGTCTATTTTCTCTTTCCATGATATGCATTTATATAGCATAATCATGTCTCCTCTTTTCCTTCTCTCCTGTAGTGTTAGCAGATTCAGTTTTTCTAGTCTTCATAGCTTAGATCCCTTAAGCTTGGAACCCATCTTGTAGCGGCCCTTTGAACTTTTTCGATCTTATCTATGTGTTTCTTGAGATGAGGACTCCAGACTACTGATGCATACACCAGGGTTGGTCTGATGAAAGATGTTATCATCTTCCTCATCATGTGTTCCTTTATGTATGTGAATGCTATTCTTATATTTGCAAACAGTGTATACATGTTCTGTACCTTCTCACTTATGTGGTCAGCCGGAGATAGTCTGTTATTGATAATCACACCTAAGTCCTCCTCTCTCTCTTTTATGTGTAGGGTTTTACTTCCTAACTTATAATCCCAATCTGGTCTTTTTCCACTTTTACCAAACTTGATTACATGACACTTGTCCACATCGAAGTCCATTTGCCATGTATTACTCCATTCATGAAGTTTATTTAATTATTCTTGTAGCTCTTTACAGCAGTCTGTGTTAGTAATTCTCCTTTGTATTTTTGGATAATCAGCAAACATATTTAGATAGCTTTCATTTCCAATGTTACTTCATTTATATGCACCAAAAACATAATTGGTGCCAGCACTGAGCCCTGTGGAACTCCGCTAGTCACTTCCCTCCATGATGCGCGCGCACGCTCGTGTGTGTGTGTGTTTACCTTATTGTATCATTACAGGAATGAGTCAAGCATGTACTGTCCCGTGTATTAAACCATTTTTATCATACATATCCTTAAGTTTATTAATAGTTTGGCACACACTATTTCATTCGGTAGTGCATTCCACTGATCAGTTAATTACCCTATTTGGGAAACTGAATTTTCTTACGTCTTTATCGACTCTCTTTGTATGTAGTTTTTTGCAGTGTCCTTTTGCTGATGCTTCCCCATTGGATATATATTCATTTATGTCTATTTTCTCTTTCCCTGTGCTGCATTTATATAGCATAATCATGTCTCGTGTTTTCCTTCTCTCCTGTAGTTTTGGTAGATTCATTTTTTGCTTGTCTTTCTTTGTAGCTAAAATCACTTATACTTGGTACCCATCTTGTAGCTGTCCTTTGTTCTTTTTGAGTCTTATCTATGTGTTTTTTGAGATGGGGATTCCAGACTACTGATGCATACTCCAGGGTTGGTCTGATGAATGATATCTTTCTCAGCATGTCTTCATTTATATATGTGAATGCTGTTCTCATACTAGCAAGCATTGTATACATGTTACGTACCTTCTCACTGATGTGGTCCGCCGGAGATAATCTGTTACTGATAATCACTCCTATGTCCTTCTCCCTTTCTAATATGTGTAGGTTGATCTTCCTAACTTATACTCCCAGTGTGGTCTTTTCTTACGTTTACCAAATTTAATTACATGACACTTGTCCACATTAAATTCCATTTGCCATTCAGTGCTCCATTCATGAAGCTTGTTTAATTCCTGTTGCACCTCTTTGTAAGAATCTATGTTGGTAATTTTCCTTTGTATTTTTGCATCATCCTCAAACATATGTAGATAACTTCCATTTCCAATGTAACTGTGTCATTTATATATACCGTACTAAAAACAGTTGGTTCCAGCACCGAGCCCTCTGGAACTCCGTCAGTCACTTCCCTTCCCTTCCCTCCAAGATGAGTAATTTCCTCTTAATACTGTTCTCATTGTGTGTGTTCTTAACTAATTGTATCTTTACATGAATGAGTCGAACTCGTACTGTCCTGTGTCTTAAACCATATTTATCGTACATATCCTTAAATTTATGAACTGTATTGGCACACACTATTTCATTCGGCAGTGTATTCCACTGATCAGTTGCTCTGTTGGGAAACTAAATTTCCTTACGTCTTTATCGCCTCCCTTTTTATGGAGTTTTTTGCAGTGTCCTCTTGCTGATGCATTCCCATAGGTTATGTAATCATTTATGCCTATTTTCTCTTTCCCTGATATGCATTTATAGCATAATCATGTCTCCTCTTTTCCTTCTCTTCTGTAGTGTTGGCAGATTCAGTTTTTCTAGTCTTTCTTCGTACCTTAAATCCCTTAAGCTTGGTTACCATCTTGTACCGGCCCTTTGAACCTTTTCAATCTTGTCTATTTGTTTTTTGAGATGAGGACTCCAGACTGCTGATGCATACTCCAGGGTTGGTCTGATAAATGATGTTATATCTTTCTTAGCATGTCCTCATTTATGTATGTGAATGTTATTCTCATATTTGCAAGCAGTGTATACATGTTCCGTACCTTCTCACTGTTGTGATCAGCCGGAGATAGTCTCTTATTAATAATCACACCTAGGTCCTTCTCTCATTCTGATGTGTGTTCCTGACTTATAATCCCAATCGGGTCTTTTTCCACTTTTACCAATCTTGATGACAAGTCAAATGGTTTCTTGTACACCAGGAAACTATTTACTATGCTGGGTGGTAACCATATAACCAGATTTTGGCGCCAGGTGGTTTAGTGGGTAATTATTGTGCTCCAATCAGATTGAGCCGGTGAAGGTTTATATCCAAGGGGTGGTTGGGGTTTATTGCTCATGTAATGCCACTCAGGGATGAGTGAGGTTGGTCACTCTCATCTTAAATGTCAGGACCAACTGCCTAGCCCCGGGCTCCTACGCTCCTCATGGGGCAACGTAGGATTGGATGATGGATGGATGGATGTAAAAACTGATTGGAAATTTTTTAGTGCTTCACATATATCCTTCTCTTGTGTATAGGTGATCCCCTCATCCGTAATGGATTATATTTTATCTTTTACTTCGGTTTTTCTTCTGATGTAGCTGTAAAATAGTTGCGGTTGATCACTGCTTTTATGATATCTCCTCAAACTGTTTTGGGGCCTCCGTCCTTATTCTTGTATAATCGTTTCTTGCCTGTTTGTACTTGTTATTTGCCCTTTCACTATTGTGTCTTCTATATCTATTCCACAGTAAATCTCTTTTGTCTTTTGATTTTTTGGATTCTGTATTAAGCCATTTCTTTATTTTCTTTTCTGCTTTGTGCTGTGCAATATACTTCTGGACTCCTATTTCACAGAATTTTATATCTATCTATCTATATTATATATATATATATATATATATATATATATATATGTACTATGTGTCCGACACTGGGCATAGGCTTCACAGCCTGCTCTCAAGGCCCAGTAGTCCTCCTACATACCATACACCTCTCTACATGTCACCACATCGGTGCTAACACCCACCGTCCATATTGAATACATGCTAGGGCTGTCTCATACAGGACTGGTGTATTGGTATTAGCGGGGGTATTTTTACGGCATTAGCATTTAAATCTTGTCCTTTAAGCTCCTTTTCCCATTCAGTTTCTAAGAAGTACTTCATTAGGTCATGGTAGTTTCCCTTTTTATATTTTAGGCTCTTTTTGTAACCTTCATGGCTGTTAACTGTCATATGCAATCCTGAAGTTCCAATTTAGTACTACATGGTCGCTTTTGCCAGATGGAGGGTGATACATTAAATTGTCAATATCGTTTTCTTGCCCAGTAAATATAAGATCTAGCACTGAAGGTACATCGAGTCCCCTTTTTCTGGTGCTTTCCCTTACATGCTGCGTTAGGAAAAACTCCTGCACGAGATCCAGGAGCTTTTGGTCCCAACAGCTTTATTGGCTTATTTTATCTAGAGTATTCCAGTTTATATTTGTATTAAAATCTCCAGGTAGTATAATTCTTTCCAATTTCTCTTCTATATAGTAATGCTCTTAAACTCTGAATTGTGCCCTCTGCCAGATCCTCATATTTGCCTCTTTTCCATGTGTTTGATTTGGATGGCTTGTACAAATTGGCTACAATTATTTTCCCTTCCGATGTATTGATTTCCACTGCAATTAGTTGAACTTGTGAGGGTATGTCTAGTTCTATTTCTTTGACTTTTAGATTTATATTTGTTATTATTATAATTCCTCCTCCTTTTTTAAAGTTCCTATCTCTTCTCCATATATTGCATTCCTCTAAGTTTAGGATGTCATTTGATAATCATGGTGTTAATTTTGTTTCAGTTAGGCATATTATATGTGGTTCATTTTCTCTGATATAATCATTCATCTCTAGATGAATTTAGATACCATTCCATCTACATTAAGGTAAATCAACTTAATCATCTTGTATACTTTCTTGTCATGTCTTGGTTCTACTACCTTCCTCCTTTTTATTCCCTCCTGTTTATGTACCACTTTCGAACTTGCAATCTAATTGCTTTGTAAAAAAAAAACGTATTCTTCTTCTCCTCTGATCTTCCCTCATTCTTTGTTTTTGCTTCCTCCCTCTTCTCTTTTAGTAATTCCAGTTCCTCTTGAGTTAGGCATCTTTTTATCAACACATTTTTGAATTCCTCTTTTTTTCATGAGTTTCTTTTGCATTTTTTAGTATCTCCTCCACAGTGTTTGCACTCTGGAAGGTTACCTTTAGAGGCCTTGATTTATTTCTCTCATATTTCCCTAACCTTTTGTGTTCCTCTATCTCTTTATTGCAGATTTCCTCTGATACTTCCTTCAATATGCTCATTACATTTGCCATCTCCTTTTTGTCTCTCGAGATCTTGTTTCTTATTTCTTCCTCCTCTATACCAGTGATTACTATAGATTTGTTGATGTCTGCTGAATCTCTGACCAATTTAGGATTGTTTTGGATTATTCTTTTCACTTCCTTTTTAATGCTATTTTCTTCCACCGTTGTTTCTAAGTCTTTCTTTACTTTCACCATTACAGCATGTGGTTTCCACATCATTCTTGTAGCTTTGCACCACTTCATTCACCTGTGTTATCTTCTCAATATCACTGCTTTGATCTATCAGATTGCTTACTTGCCTAATTGTCTCTGTATCATTTTTGAACTTCCATAATACTCTCGTGGTTGACTACTGTACTTGCCATTTCACTAATTTTTCTCCTAAGTGAGCTCACCTCTACTGTCAGCTCATCTATTGTTGTGTCTTTCTTGTTGACTTCCTTTCCTAATTTTTCTATTTCTTCCTTTTGCAAGTGCAACTGTTTCTTAATTTCATCCATTTCATTCTGAAGCCATCTCTAGTCTGTTTACACGTTCTGCCAGTATATTGTAAGTCTCCATTTCAACCAGTTCTTGGTAGAAATCATCATCCTGCTTTCTGCCTTTATCCCTTTTCTTTTCCAAATTTGATTTACTAAAGTAGGTGGCCATCATGCGGTACTATAGGCGTTCTATTTTATGAAGGCAGTTTGGGTGGGGTCACCTAAGACCTCACACCACTAGCTCTGTTGCCACATCACCGCCGCCACACACATGTAATTACGCCTGCTCAGTTGTCTCTCCCTCTCTCCTATTTTAAATTAGTAACTACTGATAAATGAATTTTAAATACTCTATAGATGTAATTTAAAAAAATTAGTATAGTACAAAATCACATAAGACTTGTCACCGTTGCTTTTGTGACGTTGTCAAGTGGAGTGACACGAGAGACAGCCTTGTGTGTTGTGTGTGCGGGTCATACTCGGTCAGTCTCCCGCCATGGAAGTTTGCCCATCAATATTCAAAACAAGAGATAAAAATAAAGAAAATAAAATTTAGAAGTAGGTAATATAATTATAAATATGAGAGGGAGGGGGGGGGGAGAGAAGCACGTGTGTGGCGGCGATGTGGCAACGGAGCTAGGGGTTTGAGGTCTTAGGAGGCCCCACCCAAACTGCCTTCATAAAATAGAAAGCCTATAAGTGCACAGATACTACTTACAACATTCCCTGGCGCAGAGTCGCAGACAAAACAACTGATCAGCTGATTTTGTTCATTCATGCGCTACTTTGTTTCCATTACTATTTGAACAACAGACTTAAAACTTCTTTTTGTATTAGGACACCATTTAGTCTAACCTGGTACAGAGCTTTACTCATATAAAGATACTAATTTAGGTGTAGCCACTGGCCAGGTTACGGAGTGGAGGTGACGTGCGTCCCCTCCGCTCGGTGCCTTGTGTGTGTGTGTGTGTGTGTGTGAGGCTGTCTTGAATACAACATACCCAGCGATAGAGACCCTATAGAAAGAGAGGCTGGACAGCAGCCATGTTGGTGCAGTGAATGGATGTTTTGCTTGACGCTGCTCAAGTTCGTATAGAGATCAGTTTCTGGCTGCTAGAAACGCCAGGTCAGTTTACTGTTCCTATATTATGGTCGGCTGCTTATATTGCAAGCAGTTTGCAAATATAAAAATATATGTGTTAGAATAAGAAGAGCTGTACATTTACCACGCTCCTCAGTGTTGCATTAACCAATGAGCAGCCTTAATTCAAATTTCTTGGCCCTAGTTATTAGAGCTGAGTAAACAGGGTATAGTTAGTGATTAAGAATGCCTGGATATCCTTTTCTTAAGTCCATGCTTCAAGGTGTGACGTTGGCTAAAAGGAAGATATAATAGATAACGGGAGATTCTTCACACACACACACACGCACGCACACACACACACGCACACACACGCACGCACACACACACACGCACACACACGCACGCACACACACACACACACACACACACACACACACACACACACACACACACACACACACACACACACACACACACACACACACACACACACACACACACACACACACACACACACACCATGCCAATGCATTCATACGTACGAAAAGTTTATTATGTGTTAGTCAGGTGGTTGGAGAATTAGTCTGCTGTTTGAAAGGGCGCGAGTCCTATTCCAGGCCTGAACAAGGAACTGTTTTACTATTTGCATTTCGTTAAAATAGGCATCACAGTCTTCACTGATCATGGACAACACCCACCTCTCCCTGTAGTATTATAATATCAGTTCCGAATAAGACAGCTGTAGCATTGCTGTATTAAAAATTAAAGATATTAGTGTCGAATTGGTAACGTGGAGGAGTGTGGCACATAGGATTGCTGGATCTCAGGAAACGGACTGTCAGGCTTATGCATAGAGTTGGACAAAAATGCAGCACACACACACACACACACACACACACACACACACACACACACACACACACACACACACACACACACTGCCGGTGTTTGAAAACCTAAATACACAAAGTATCAGGGGGGGGGGGATTATGAGAGCAAGATTACTAGAGTATAGAAGGAAGCTGGCGGAGGAAAGGAGAGAGGAAAACCTAGTGTAGGTTATAAATTAGGCGAACGCATGAGAAAGAACGCAAGAGGGGAGACCAAGAACAGGGAAGACTAAAGAGGATCGTACATAGAGGAGCGTGGAGGAGGGCAGGACTGAGAACTATATTAAAAAATCAAAAGGTGGAGAGCAGAGGAGAGGAAGATGAAGAGCTGTATGATAGGATAAAGTTTTTAGGGAGTACAGAGTGAAGACCGAGAACGAAAGGTTAAAGTGGAAGAGTACAACGGTGAGGCTGTTTTGAACTGGGGATACAGAGTAGAGTTGTGATTGAGGGGCTTGGAGTATTTTGTGGCGGCCACTCATATTGAACGCTGGGATGAGGCATCAGTTTGTGTGTGTCTAATCTCTCTCTCTCTCTCTCTCTCTCTCTCTCTCTCTCTCTCTCTCTCTATATATATATATATATAGAGGGAGGGAAATGGGAGAGGAGAGGGATTTAGAGACTGAGAGGGAGCTTGGAATAATGAATTCTTCTGTAGGGCAGAGTAAACGGAGTCTGTGATAGTAGATAGGTACTGGGAAGGAAAGTAGAAGGGAGGGAAAGAGTACGACGGGATGGGAGGAAAAGGGAGGAGAGGAGGAGGATATGGGAAGGGGAAAGCTGAGGAGATTGGGTTGGGAAGGGGAAGGAGAGGAGGCAAGTATGAAATATGTGGGGTGGAATAATGGACGGACAGTTAAATACGACGAGCGTTAGAGGAGAGAGGAAAGAAATATAACAAACGACTGATAGATAGATAAGTAGACTGACATGTAGTATCAGTGGATGAATATTCAGGATGGAAAGATAGATAGTAACACTGATTGTTAAGTAGGCCGATATGAAACTTCACACACACACACACACACACACACACACACACACACACACACACACACACACACACACACACACACACACACACAATTATAAGCTAGGGATTATAAGGTAGGAAGTCCAACTCTACACATATCATAAGTAGAGAAGGACCTAGGAGTGATTATCAATAACAGAATGTCACCGGCTGACCACGTAAATGAGAAGGTACGGAACATGCACACGCTGTTTGCTAATATGAGAATATCATTGACATATGTAAGTGAAGACATCCTGAGAAAGATAATAACATCATTCATCAGACCAACCCTGGAATATGCATCAGTGGTCTGGAATCCTCATTTCAAAAAACACATAGATAAGATCGAAAAAGTACAAAGGACGGCTACAAGATGGGTACCAAGCTTTACGGATCTAAGCTATGAAGAAAGACGAGAAAAACTGAACCTACCATCATTACAAGAGAGAAGGAAAAGAGGAGACATGATTACGCTATATAAATGCATCTCAGGGAAAGAGAAAATAAACATCAGTGAGTATGTAACCTATGGAGAATCATCAGCAAGAGGACACTGCATAAAACGAAAGGACAAAGACATAAGAAAACTTCCCAAGTTGCGCATTTGATCATTGGAATGCACTGCTGACTGAAATAGTGTGCGAAAACTAATCATAAATTTAAGGATATGTTTGATAAATAATTGTTCAATAAACGGGAGAGTCCGAGCTTGACTCATTCCTGTAAAGATATAATTACCGGTAGGTATGAACACAGCGTAACAGACAAAAGGGAGTTAAATAGTTCAGTATAGATACATAAGTAAGCAGATAGATAGTTGCCAATGGGAGGATGAGAACGTGACGAATTTTAATGCTGTTAACTAGACTAATTTTACAACTTCATACTAGGTTACAGTGATTTATACCTGAGAGAGAGAGAGAGAATGGAAGGGACTGCAGTTGGAGGGGAATTGAGTTGCGTGCAAGAAACTGCCTGTGCGTGACAGGGAGGGGGAAGGGAAAAGATGGGAGGGGGGGGCACCGCACGATACAGGCATCACACGCCGGAAAGGCCTACTGAGAAACACTTACAATACTCTGTGTGTGTGTGTGTGTGCGCGCGCGCGCGCAAAGAGAAAAAAAAAGAGGAGGGAGTGTGTGTGGGTGGGCAGGCAGGGTGAGGGAGTGAGTGGGTAGGCAGAGTTAGAATGTGGATGAACAAGGGTATGGATGTGTTGTTAGTCGGGCAGGGTGGCGATGAAGGTGTTGGGCAGATAGAATATCATAGTGAGAGGTAGTAAGAGTCTTTAAAGGCGGAATCTACAGGCTGCCACAAACGGCTTGCGATATTGATACCACCTGAGTGACGTACGAATACTACTACTAGTGTTGATCGTGAAAAATCATTCTCTGCTCCTTGGTAAAAGATAAAATTACGCCAGGAGGGGCAGTGAAGCTGAGATGTATGGAACTCTTTATATTACCGTACATTCTGAAACACCTGGCATGTCCAGTGTTTCCCTACCCATCGTAGGCATATCACCCACATGGATAGATCTTTCCTTCCTATATCAAATTGCAGTCTCTCTCTCTCTCTCTCTCTCTCTCTCTGTATTGGGGGGGGGGGAGACCTAACCATATATATGTTTATAGATCTCACCATCAGCAGTGTAACAGCAACAGCAGCAACAATCTTCTGGCAGTCTAGCACACAGTATCCCCGTCCTCATCCGGACTCCTTTTCCATCTTGTGTGTCCGGTGATGACCCCATGCAGTGTGTCAGAGGACCCAGTGGATATTATTATGTTGGTGTGACGGTGTTGTTCTGATAGTGGGCTGTTTATAAGGCTTTTTGACCGGCTGCATTATCAAGAAAGTAGTCAGTGAAAGATTCAACATTGACATTGTTCCTTTATTCGTGTGTCCATCATCCAGTCCTATTTTGTCCTAACAGGAACGTAGGAATCCGGAGCTAGGCTACCCAGTCCAGACAGGTGAGGCAAGGGCGACTTAGCCTTACTCGCCCTTGAGTGACATTATGTGCGCAATAAACCAATAAACACAACCAACCCTCTGATGGAAACCCATACTACAGACCCCATCGGTTGGAGCATCTTTGCCCACTAGACCACCAAGCCTCATTGGTTATAATGTTACTACCAAGCGTATTAAATGGTTTCTTGGGTTACAGTAAACCATTTGGCTTGTCAGTGTAGATTCACCTAAAGGCAATACTACATCGAGTGAGAGGATGATGGGCACCCGTACTTACCACAGGTTAATTATATATCTTAAAGGGAAAATATTTTGTTTTCGCCATATTCTTGATGTTCACAGCGCTTGTTGCAATAACCTCATGACGTAAAATTTTCTGGGATAGTTTACCAAAAACAATATTCATGTAAAGCCCTGTTAAAAAATATACGAGACAAGCATTCAGCCCGTCCCACCCTGTCTTGTCGGCAGGTCGGTGCACCAACCACCTCGCCAGTGCACAAACACACTATCTGAGCATGGAGCATTTTGACCAGAATGAAGGTTAAAAAATAATAAATAAAACATTGGTATTACTGGTGATCACCGTTACTGCTGAGAGAGAATGGCACTGAGGCAATAGTCTACTAAGTGCATGAGAAAAAGAAAATATTTAGATTGTTTTAATGTTGAAATATCAAAATACACTGACGAAAGAGGATGCGCATCAGCGGTAATATGAAAGAAATGGTTCGTCAGTTGTTCACTTCCTCTGTTAACATTTTCTCCTCAGTTGTCGAATAGTTAATGCAGTTGCAATATATTTTGTAAACAAACTGTAGATTAATATTGTAGAACATATCCACAATCAGATATATAATTTTGTCGATTTATAATGAGCGAGGGAAGAGGGGGGGGGGATGAGTGGGTGTGTGAGTGGGTAAAGCCCATGTCACACCTTCACGATTAGCTACGATTTGGGATATTGTGGTGGGTCGGGATCAATGTCGTTTTGAACCGGGGAGGTCGAGATGGGTCATGGTAAGTCGGGAGAGGGCTATGACTGTCTTACATAAGAAGAGAAGGTAACTGCAGTAGGCCGGTTGGCCCATGCTAGGCAGCTCCTAGAAGAGTAACTGAGCTATTAGAATGAGATAAGGATAGCAAAGAAGAAGGCTCTTCCCCGCCCTCCAAACCTTTCAGCCGAAGCCGTCAGGAAAAAGAAAGAACACAGCGCAATATAGAAAAACTGGCGTGGACATTTTATAGAAAAGTGTGAAAGGAGAAAAAGAGACTGTCATAGTGTAACCTGAAAAGGAAAAAAGAATGAATTAGTACTGGCTATGAATTTATTTTTTTTCATACCCTCACCATATTTGTCATATGCTTATCTAGCCTATGCTTGAAACTCAATGGAAGAGGCAGTAACTACATCACTAGGCAGCTTATTCCATTCGTCTACTACTCTATTGCCAAACCAGTTTTTACCTATTTCCTTATTAAAACGGAATTCATTTGGTTTGAAACCATTACCTATAGTTCTATCCTGTATGCTCACTTTAAGTACCTCGCTAATACCTCCCTTATTTTTTCCCTTCATTCACTTAAACACCTCAATTAAGTCTTCCCTTACTCTGCTTCTTTCTAGCGAATGCAGATTTAGTCTTTTTAGTCTGTATTCATATGAAAAGTTCTGAACATCATGTATCATTTTTGTCATTCTTCTCTACATTTTCTAAGGTAATTATATCCATTCTATAGTACGGACACCAGAATTGCATGGCGTAGTCTAAATATGGCCTTACAACTGCTAGATAAAGATGCAATATTACTTTAGATGTTATATTGCTCACGCTTCGTGAAATCAATCGTAGGACCCTATTTGCTTTATATTTCTCATTAATACATTGTTGCCGTGGTTTGAGGTCTTTACTAACCATAGCTCCTAGATCTCTGTCGCATTCCGATTTACTAATTCTTTGTTATCTAAGTTGTATTTAATATCTCCAGTGGTCTTGCCTACGTTAATTACTTTACATTTTTCAACGTTAAATTCCATTTGCCAATTTTTAAACCATTGGGACAATACATCGAGGTCCTTTGAACGGTTCTAAATTGTTGTGGAGCCGCCACGTTTTCTCAAATCATAGTTCCATCGTAGGTAAATCATAGGTCAGTCGTCCTTTTAATCAGGACGCTGTCATGGGCCTCGGCATGAACCGTGGTAAAGCCTGGGCAATTGGGGTCCATCTCCCCACGATTCCCGTGACGTCCCTACGGTTGTACTAAGTAGCGCCATCGTAACAGGTGAAATGTGGATTAAATCTCACGACCACCCACGATTTTTTGGGCTACGATTAGTCAGGATAGGTCATGGTCCAGATCGTGCATGTGTGACCTATGCATAAGAGATAAACTGAGAGACTGCATGGAGAGAGAGAGATGGGGGGATTGAACGGATGGACAGGTCAGTGTGAGTGAGTAAGAGACAAATAGATAGATTGCTTGTAGAGAGAGAGGTATTAGTCGGTGAATGATAGACAAAAATAACCTACACACACACACACACACACACACACACACACACACACACACACACACACACACACACAGATTCAGCAGATATCAACAAATCTATAGTAATCACTGGTATAGAGGAGGAAGAAATAAAAAACAAGATCTCGAGAGACAAAAAAGAGATGGCAAATGTAATGAGCATATTGAAGGAAGTATCAGAGGAAGTCTGCAATAAAGAGATAGAGGAACACAAAAGGTTAGGGAAATATGAGAGAAATAAATCAAGGCCTCTAAAGGTAACCTTCCAGAGTGTAAACACTGTGGAGGAGATACTAAAAAATGCAAAGAAACTCATGGAAAAAGAGGAATTCAAAAGTGTATGGATAAAAAGATGCCTAACTCAAGAAGAACTGGAATTACTAAAAGAGAAGAAGGAGGAAGCAATAACAAAGAATGAGGGAAGATCAGAGGAGGAGAAGAATACGTTTTTTTACAAAGTAATTGGATTGCAGGTTCGAAAGTGGTACATAAACAGGAGGGAATAAAAAGGAGAAAGGTAATAGAATCAAGTCATGACAAGAAAGTATACAAGATGATTAAGTTGATGTACCTTAATGTAGATGGAATGGTATCTAAATTCATCTAGAGATGAATGATTATATCAGAGAAAATGAACCACATATAATATGCCTAACTTAAACAAAATTAACACCAAGGATATCAAATGACATCCTAAACTCAGAGGAGTACAATATATGGAGAAGAGATAGGAACTGAAAAAAAGGAGGAGAAATTATAATATTAACAAAGAAAAATCTAAAAGGCAAAGAAATAGAACTAGAACTGATTGCAGTAGAGATCAATACATCTGAAGGAAAAGTAATTGTAGCAAATTTATACATACACCCAGATCAAATGTATGGGAAAGAGGCTTATATGAGGATTTGGCAGAGAGTACAATTCAGAGTTTAAGACCATTACTACATAGAATTGAAGGGAAATCGGAAAGAATTATACTAACTGGAGATTTTAATACAAATATAAATTGGAATACTCTAGCTGTTGGGACCAAATGCTCCTGGATCTTGTGCAGGAGTTTTTCCTAACGCAACATGTAAGGGAAAGCACCAGAAAAACAGGACGATGTACCCTCAGTACTAGATCTTACACAGTACATCCCCCTAGTACGTGCGTATATGGGCGGCCGTGGACGTCATGTACTAGGAATTCGCGTACTCTGGATACATAAACTCATGAGAAAAATTACATATGGGCGGCACCCCCCTTCATGGGCAACCCTTGAGACGCCTTTCAGACCTAAGTATTGTACTATACAGGGAAACTAAGATGTATTACGTAATATAAAGTAAACCAACAAGATTATGGCTTTACTAGGTAAATCAACAAGGATATGGCTTAACTAAACCAACAAGAATATAGCTACTCACCTTTATCCATTATCGCTTCTTAGGGGGGCAATGTCACGTACTCGGGGTAACCCCGAATTTGGGCCACTCTTCACTGCTCGTCTCGCTTACAAGGAGTTCAGTTCACATACTATTAAAAAATACACTAAAATAAAAAAAATTGGTCCATGCATACAAGGGGGATCACTACTCGGAACTCGCGTACTGTGGGGATGTACTGTATTTACCAGGCAAGGAAACGATATTGGCAAGTTAATGTATCACCCTTCATTCAGCAAAAGCGACCATGCATTACTAAAATGCAACTTCAGGATTGCATATGACATAGTTAACAGCATTGAAAGTTACAAAAAGAACCTAAATTATAAAAAGGGAAACTACCATGACCTAAAGAAGTACTTCTTAGAAATTGATTGGGAAAAGGAGCTTAGAGGACAAGTTTTAAATGCTATATATAAAAAATTCTGTGAACTTTATGAAATAGGAGTACAGAATTATAATTCCACAGCACCAAGAAGCAGAAAAGAAAATAAAGAAATGGTTTAATACAGACTCCAAAAAATCAAAAGAAAAAAGAGACTTGTGAAATAGGTACAGAAGACACAATAGTGAAAGGGCATACAACAGCTATAAACAGGCAAGAAACGATTATACAAGAATAAGGAGGGAAGCCCAAAAACAGTTTCAGGAGGATATCATAATAAAAGTAGTGATCAACCGAAGCTATTTTACTGCTACATCAGAAGCAAAACCAAAGTAAAAGATAAAATACAGTCCATTACGGATGAGGGGATCACCTATACACAAGAGAAGGATATTTGTGAAGCACTAAATAAAAATTTCCAATCAGTTTTTACAGAAGAAAATAATTTTGAGAGGGATGATATGGAACGTGAATGCCCACACATATTACAAGATATACAAATATCATAAAAAGAAATACAGGAGGAGTTAAGTAAATTAGACAAAGGAAAAGCAGATGGTCCGGATGAAATTTCATGTTGGGTGCTACATGAATGTGCAAAGGAGTTAAGTAAACCATAATCTTTAATTTTCAGAAAATCCTTGAGACAAGGTAAACTACCTGATATTTGGAAGAAAGCAAACATTGTTCCCTTATTCAAGAAAGGGAATAGACAGAATCCACTCAACTACCGACCAGTATCACTAACCAGTGTTGTAAGCAAGGTATTAGAAAAGCTTATAATAAAAGTTTTGGTAAATCATCTAGAACACAATATGATAACAGAAAGACAGTTTGGTTTCAGAAAGGGAAAATCATGTGTTAATAATCTGTTGAGCTACTGTGATAGAGTAACAGAAACATTACAGAAGAAAGAAGGATGGGTGGACAGTATATAGATTTCAAGAAAACATTTGACAGGGTACCGCGCCAAAGACTTTTATGGAAACTGTACCATCAAGGAGGAATCCGAGACAAATTGTATTCTTAGATGCAAGATTCTCTCAAAGAAGAGAGAATGAGAACAGTAGTAAGGGAAAATTACTCATCAGGGAGGGAAATGACTAGCAGAGTTCCACAGGGCTCAGTGCTGGTACTGATCGTGTTTTTAGTGTATATAAATGATATAGATAGCAGCATTGGAAATGAAAGTTATCTCAGTATGTTTGCTGATGATGCAAAAATGCAAAGAAAAGTTACTAATGCAGACTTTTGTAAAGAGCTACAAGAAGAATTAAATAAACTTCATGAATGAAGCAATACATGGCAAATGGAATTCAATGTGGACAAGTGTCATGTAATAAAGTTTGGTAAAAGTGGAAAAAGACCTGATTGGGATTATAAGTTAGGAAATAAAACCCTACACACATCAGGAAGAGAGAAGGACCTAGGTGTGATAATCACTAACAGACTATCTCCAGGTGAGAAGGTACGGAACATGTATACACTGCTTGCAAATATGAGAATAGCATTCACATACATAAATGAAGACATGCTTAGAAAGATAATAACATCATTCATCAGACCAACCCTGGAGTATGCATCAGTAGTCTGGAGTCCTCATCTCAAAAAACAAATAGATAAGATTGAAAAAGTTCAAAGCGCCACTACAAGATGGGTACCAAACCTATGGGATCAAAGGTACGAAGAAAGATTAGAGAAACTGAATCTCCTTAGATTACAGGAGAGAAGGAAAAGAGGAGCCATGTTTATGCTATATAAATGCATATCAGGGAAGGGGAAAATAGACATAAATGATTACATAACTTATGGGGATGCATCAGCAAGAGGACACTGCAAAAAACTGCATAAAAAGAGAGGCGATAAAGACTTAAGGAAATTTAGTGTCCCAAATAGGGCAGTTGATCAGTGGAATGTACTACCGAATGAAATAGTGTGTGCCAAAACAGTTCATAAATTTAAGGATATGTACGATTAAAATGGTTTAAGATACATGACAGTACGAGCTTGACTCATTCCTGTAAAGATGCAATTAGGTAAGAACAATTAGGTAAGAAAACACACACACACACACACACACACACACACACACACACACACACACATTATCGGCAGTTTTAGACAATAGTGACATCCTCTTTAATCTGTATATGGCCATACACTCCAGCTCCTTGTCATTTCAATTTTTATAAGAAGCCTTTTGAACAGTCTGTATCTCAGAGGAGATTTGCAGTTACACCTGTAGCGAATAATCTGTTTAACCTATGACAGTGACGTTCAGTTGAGGTTTAATTTACTTTGAAGTCAGTGTTGCCAGAACGTGAACAAGTGTGGATATGTCCAAATTGTTGACTTACCACATTGAACTCGTCAGAACTAGGGGTGAATGAATGACAGGAAGAAGCAGAATTAAACAGCTGCAGGATTAGGTAATGTAACTATGTTCTCTAAGTGCTTTTGTCTGTGTTGCAATGATAACTCAAGAATGCGTTCAGTAACCAAAGATAAAAAGTGGCATGCCCAGTCCTTTGATCATTCGTCACAGACAGAAACGAGTTTTGTTTTTCTCTATCTTGACTGTTTCCATGCCTTTCAGTTCTACCCTCCCAAGCCCATCGAACAACAGCCATGAGCTTATTCCCTTGTTCTGCTAACACTGGGGAAGTGGCCAGTAAATGGTCAGTAGTCATATCAGTAGAGAGAGAGAGAGAGGAGCTAAATGGATAAATACGAGAAACGAACCGGAAATGATCGAGAGAGAGAGAGAGAGAGGGAGAGATTGAATGTATTTAACTAAACATCAGACAGGCGTATGTCAGTGTTTTGCTAGGGCAGTCCAGGTCTGGTGGGGTTCTTCTAAACATGGAGGAACACACAAAGCAAGAGTCAACACCTTAAGAGTACAAGGTACAGTAGACACGTAAACTTGAGCTGACAATACAATGATTTTATTGTTACACTTGATCCTGTACACACCCTTGATACAACAGGGGAAGAGTTATCTACAAGGAATGGTCAATCAGGGGAAATGGGACTTGGGAGGTGGGTCTGGAGGGAGACGTCCCTGGCAGAATACGGGTGCTCGCCACAGAAGTACACTCTGGATAAGGAATGGACCAGGATTTGATGCTACATCTGTATGGGGTGTTGCGATGTGTGTGAATATATTAAAGTAAGACCTCGGGGGGGAGAGACTACGACTCTGGCTCCAAAAAGTGGAGACCTGATGCCTGACTCTTTCTCTTAGTCTGGGGATAGAGGTGAGTGTGGTGTGTGCCCCGAGTGGGTCTAGCGGGGAAGTTAAAAGGGACCTGGGATAGCCGGGACAGCAAGAGTAGTCTGTTAGTCCTGGGATTCGTTTTCCAGGGGTAGGAGGGTGATATCTGAGACCGTGAGGGGAGGGGATCCACTCTAGAGGCCGTGACAAGATGGGGTAGTCGGCCTGGTCCAGGGGAGCGTCATGACCCTCGGGTTCCCCAGACTAGCCTTAGTGAGTTCGCGGGTCGAGGACGAGCTCAGGACCTCCTGCATTGCCAAACCGCCTCTAGCAGACACGGAAGGATCCTTCTGTGTTGCCTTTAGCAAGCTCGGTTGTGTCGCCTCTAGCAGACACGGGAAGGTAAAGGAACTGCGTTGCCAAGCTGCTTCTAGCAAGCTCGGTTGTGTTACATAGAGCAGACACTGGATTGATGAGCCCCCGTCCTCGCTAGTGCTGGTGGCTTGGGTTGCTGTGGTGGCTGGGTGGCGACTCAGGGCTAGAGGGTCTTCCGGGGGCTGCGCGCGTGGTTTTCTTGTGTACTGGTTCTGACACTCGCACTGTGGATATCCGGTGGAGGCTTCTGGTGGCGCGCTGAATTTCTGTGGTCGCAGTGGAGCAGGGACTGAGGTACGTCTCCTCATTGTCGTCGTAGTCCCTGGTATTTTAGTCAATTTACTGTAAGATAATTACTCTCTTCACTCATTTTGTCTTTTGTCATAATTGTGTAAAGTGCCGATTCTCTCTCTCTCTCTCTCTCTCTCTCTCTCTCCAATTTTCCCTCTTTGTTCTCCTCCTTCATTATTCATCATTTCTCACTTCTCTCCCATCATATTTTTTTCTTTTATTCGAGAGCGATCATTTTCTGTCCCATCTACCTGCCTTTCTTTTATTACTTCCAATCCATCTACACATTCTGCCTTTCTTCTTCGATCTTCGTTATCTCTCCTTTCTTTCTCATTCCACCTTCTTTCCTTCATTTTCATCGTTCGGTTTCCTTTTGTTATCTCCTTCCCCATTCCTACCTTCTTTCCTTCCTTCCATCATTCTTTCGTTCTCTCGGATTTGTTCTTCCCCAGCATTCCTTCCTTCATCTTTTATTCTTCTGCTTCTTTCTCGCTTCTTCCTCCCATTGTTTATTCCCCTCTAGCGTACTTCTTTTATTGCGTGCTTATTTCCTTCCTTCTCATCCTTTTTTATTCTTCTTTCCTTCAGCCATTTATTTATTTAATTTCTTCCACATGTTCTTATCCTTCCTTCCTTCCTCCTCCTTTTCGTTCCATGTTTTCTCCTGTTTCTCTTCAGTTGTCATTCGTTTTTTTTTTTTTGCGCGCCATTCTTTCATTTATCCATCCATCCATCCGTTCATCTATCTGATCCTTCTTCCGTTTTCCACCATCCCTGCGTTATCCCCCCTCCTCAGTTCACCCTCCACGCTCTCTCTGTTCTTTCCACCTCCCTTCACTTCCTGGTCCAGTTTTTGTCCCCTACACTGGATACATACCTTGCCATCTCCCGCCCAGACCCTCGCCCGCTGCTTTATTTTGTACCTCTGTCTCTTCCTCTTCCTCCTTCACCCATCCCTCCCTAGGTAACCTCTCCCCTCCAATCCTTCACCTCTCTCACGTTCTTGCCCTCTTTCGTGATAATTGAGTTGCCTCTCTCTCTCTCTCTCTCTCTCTCTCTCTCTCTCTCTCTGTGCGCTTGCGTGCGTGTGTGTGTGTGTGTGTGTGTGTGCAAGGTCTGTTGAACTAGGACACTAATCCCCCTCAAAGTAGGCCCCTTCTGACTTAACACACGTAGCCAAGCATTCTTTCCACTCCCTGAAATGTTTCTCAGAGTCGGTTTTCGATATCTTCCTGCAGTTGCTTCATTGCTTTCATCATGGTCTCTTCTCTTATCTTAAATCGAGAACCCTTCAGCTGAGTTTTGAGCTTGGAGAATAACCATAAGTCGCTCGGAGCCATGTCTGGTGAATAAGGAGCCTGTGGGATGTTTTGTTTGGCCAAAAATTCCTCAATCAGTTGAGAAGAATGGGCAGGGGCGTTGTCATGGTGAAGCTTCCAGCTTGCTGCTTTCCGAAGGTCTGGTCTCTTCCGCCAAACTGTCACGAAGACGACGGAGAACATCAAGGTAGCAATGTTTATTGACAGTCTGACCTTCTGGTGTGTATTCGTGATAAGCAACACCACTTTAGTCGAAAAAAAAAAAAAAAAACTGTCAACATGCATTTGAAATTGCAGTAAACCTGTCTTGGACTGTTTGGCCGAGGCGACCCTGCATGCATTCACTGGGACGACTGTGCTTTGCTCACTGGGTCATACCCATACGCCCAATTCTCATCTCCAGTGATAAGGTTTCAGAAAATCTGGATCGCGATTTGCACACTCCAACATTCCCTGAGCAACGTTAATCTGCAGAGCCTGTAGTTCACATGAAAGGAGAATAGATCATGACAAATGCTACGAAGAACCTGCTGGAGATACCGAAAAATGACTTCGAAAAAATGTTTCAGAAAGTGGAAAGAATGCTGGGCTACGTGTCAAGTCAGAAGAGGCCTACTGTGAAAGGGATTAGCTATTTTTTTTTTTTTTTTTTTTTTTTTTTTTTTTAGCCTATGGTCGGATATTTTCTGAAAAGACCTCGTGTGTTTATATATATATATATATATATATATATATATATATATATATATATATACACCTGTATATTTACGTGTCCGACTCTGGGCAAAGGTTTCAGGGCCTATATCTCGGGGGCAGTAGCCTATCCCAAGGCCCAGTATAACCTCCACATGTCACCACTTCGGCGCTAACACCCACCGTCCATACTTAATACATGCTAGGGCTGTCTCATACAGGACTGGTGCATTGGTATTAGCGGGGGTATTTTTACATGTCGGCGGGTCATCTGGTAGATCAGGAAAGTGTGCCTTTTTATGAAATTCAAGTCCTTAAACTGTCCCCTGCCCCAGCCAGGATTCGAACCTGGGTCCATCAGGACTCCAAGCCGCTTCTCTACCGATTCAGCCACCGTTGAGGTCCACTGCAGGACCGGCCTATCCCTGCTGATATATATATATATATATATATATATATATATGGAGCCTCTGTGGTACAGTGGTAGAGTGTGCGTTTCGTACAAGGGTGAGCCAGGGTTCGCGCCCCGCCAGGGTATTTAATAAACTTTGGGAGTGTTCACCCGGCCACGTACTACATTGGCGGACACTAGGGGTGCTGGGGTTGGGCCAGTGTCGCTTACTATAAAGTATG
>NC_136976.1:43850910-43875910 GCF_032717465.1 Coenobita brevimanus
CATCAGACAATTTTTTTTCGGTGTAGAGTGAGATATCTTGCCGTGAAGAATGCCCACCATCCACTTACTTGATGTAGCCTGCAGTTGACTGTACTCAGAGTAACAAGTCAAGTGGTTCCTAGTAACCCAGTAAACCGTTTACTACAGTGAATGGTAACCAGATAACCAAATGACGCCTGGTGGTCTAGTAGTTTAAGGCACTTCAACTTGGCGGGAGTTGTAGGAGCTTACATACAAGAGATGGATAGGATTTAATCTCGTATAATGCCATTGAGGGGTAAGTGAATTTCGTCACCCTCGTCCTAAGTCGGGATTGAGTACTCCAGAGCCAGGCTCTGACACTCCAATAGAGTAAGGGAGAAGGGGTTGGTTAATGAAATTAAATAAACCAACACAAGGACATAAGGTTTATTCCGTCTCTCTGCCACCAGATGGTTTTGTTCAGAGAGGGGAGGGATGAAGGGGTTGATAGCGATTGCTTTAACCTCCAGCACCATGAGGGGTCTCTCTTAAACAGTTTTATCATCCTAGTGTAACTGGAATAAATTTAATATATATAGTTAGATGTTATTACTGGGAAAGGGTTAAACGGTTAAAAAGGCAACATCCAATCTCATAATACCTTCCTGTGAGGTGCATGGACCTGAAATAGGGTACTGTAGCCCAGAACTTTACATGTTTGAAACAAGAAGGAGCATTCAGTGTGCGACACCTATGCCAGAAAATCGGTTTGAAGCCAAACCTTTGACTCTGTCTTGTGACTTTGGCCTTGTACCGATTGTGTGCAAACTTAGTTTACAATATCCTTTGCCTAACCCTCAACATTTCCACCAAGTTTGGTCTAAATAGGATTGAACAATGGTTAAATGTACCTTTATCTTTGACCTGTTGTTCTCAAAATAAAGTCACTTTATCCCTTCCTGACATTAAACCGTCTCACCAAGTGTGGTGCAAATCGAATAATGACTATTTGAGTTACAGGACCTAAGCTGTGACCATGTTCTGTGGCTTTTCCTTCTGAACAACTGTTTCTCTAAACTAAATTGCCTCAGTCTTTCCAGACCATCAACCCTTCGACAGAATATGGTCTAAGTTGGATCTGAATTGTTTGAGTTGACCCTGCCTTTGTCAGTTGACCAACGACCTTCTTTGACCAGAATATAATCATTTATTCCTATGATGGTCCTCGCTTATTATCCAAGTTTGGTGAAGTTTTCTCAGTACTTCTTCCATAATCTTGCTAACAAAGACAAATAAACCAAAACATGAATACCTCGCACTATTATTGCAGTTGTAATAATCATTAGGTTGTCTGTTAGGGAGTTGAACAGATGCACAAAACGCCCAACTCATACCTCAATCACAAAGGCACTAGATGCCATGTTTAATAATACTGGACTGCATTAGTTACATCACCATCAGTGATATCTCCTGAACATAAGTAAGACATTGTGCCTGAGCTCACTCAGTGTTGTACTGTACAATGCAGTTTAGAAAGGTAAATCTGGTTGTGAACAGTTTCTCGGAACTTAGCAGGAATGTCTAGCGGTGCAACAAATTTACTTAAGAATACATCATTGGATGAAAGAGGTTAACCACTAAAGGCCAAAGTTAAATCTGGTGTGCTGCTCACTGCATCTGGGGATATTTGCAAAAACTGATTGTTTTCAGACCATCATATCTTAGTAACTAACCACCTAGAGCATTCAGTAAAAGACCAAAATACTCAACAATCCTTCTTCTTTCCACCGCAAGTGTCCCCATATGTCTAGGTGGATGCGGGGTGGAGTACGGAGGTGAAGAATAGAGATCACTTGTGAGGTCTGAGAGAGACTGCATCCCGATGAGCATGCAAGCCTGTGGCTAGGGCAGGCTGGGACAACCTGGACGGGACAAGACTGCACCGTTCTCACTTCTCCATGCCCTGCTTGACTTCCCCACCCGTCCTATTTTGTATAATGCACTTATTTTGTATGAGTTCTTACCGTACTTCACTACAGGAATGGCATTCATTTGTAAATGGTAATTTAGACTGACAAAGGAAGTGAAGGAGCATTGTGGTGTGGATGTGGATGTGATAGAAATCATTAGAAGAAATACATTAAGGTGGTGTGGCCATATGGAGAGCAAGAGACTAGCGAGAAGAGTATGTGAGCGAGGTGGTGGGGGGGAGAGAGGGAGAGGGAGACCGAGGAAGAGATGGAGGAATGGAATGGAGAGGTATATGAGAAAGGGAGGTGTGAGCTGGGGGGAGGGCAGTGAAATGACAGGGGACAGGGTGACATGGAGGTGAGTTGTTTATGGCCACCCCTTACGGGATTAAGGCGTTTTGCTATAGACAGATGGAATTTGGTCACAACACATATTTTCTGTATCATAGTTTTCCATATCTTTTAATAACTTGTTGATATTAGTGTACACCTATTTTTCTATAATTTTATTTCACTGAATGTCAGCCCTTACTTTCGTAATAGCACTTACTCTTTACACTGAAAATTTCCCTGTTTTTCTGTTTCACTCGGCCTCATGCCACTCTCCACGTGGTAACTAACGTCCTCATGTGTCGTATCTTCACTCAGCAGTGATGACACTGTCCACTCTGGTTCCCTCCCAGTCGCACTTTCATTCAGTCCCCTTCTTGCGTAAGTGGTTGGCTTGGCAGGAGTGGTGGCGGAAAGGGTCAGGTGGGCGGCGACGGCAGCAAGCGAATTGGATGTTGCAGAATCTGGACTCATCATTCGTAGCTCTCCCATGTCGCATGGTAGATTGCCAGTGTTGTCCACCTACCTCTGCTACGCTTGCTGACGCAGTGGTGACAAAAGAAAATGGCGGTCACTTCAAACTGTGATGGGAAAAGCATAACAGCTGTGTCCGTCACCCAAGGTTTCCCAGACACTGATTTCCGATGACCAGTGCCATCAGCGTGGGTTTCCGAAACACCTGACTTCCAATGACCAGTACCATCAGCTGTGCTTTCATAGTGAAGAGGTTAAAAAGAAGGTTTTCTCTCCTTTCACAATATAAGTTCTGCCAAAATTGAATATAAGTTTCCCTGCTGTAGCAGGAATTAATATGATCAAAGAAAACATCATAGAGAAATGATTCAATGTGAAAGAAGCCATGGTTCAGAAGGGGAAATGAAGTTTTCACGAGCCTTCGAAACCCTTCTGCACCATAGGTCTTTTTAAGATAAGTAAATTCATTGGGCAGTAACTAGGATGAGGAAAGTGTAAACAGAAGAAGAAAAAAAAAATGTCTAAAGACCATAATAGTGAATAAGAGAAAGGGTCAGTGTCCCAGCAACCTTGACCTTTGACTGATTATGAAAATAGATTCCTTTTATCCTTGCATTAACCAGAACTTTTTCACAAAGTTTAGCCTGCATCGAGTAAAAGCTCAAAATTGACCTTGCCTCTTCCTGGTCTTTAGTCTGTTGTTCTAAAAAGCAATAGGCCATCCCTCATCCCCTTGGATGATCCATGACCCATCCACCAAGTTTGATGGAAATCAAATCCAGAGTGTTTTAGTGATTTAATTCACACATAGGTGGAATTTTGAACTTGACCTGTGGCCTTGACCTTTGACATCTCAAAACCTAGAGATATTTGCAAAATCTGACCCTTAACCCTCCCAGGTTAGTTTAAATAAGATATAAACCGTTTAAGTTAACCTTGCCCTGCGATATTGGCCTTTAACTTCTCCCAGTGACCTTGATTTTTGAGTGTTAAAAAAATTTAGTCCTCTTGTTTTTTGTCATATCTTCATCCCCTTCATAAAGTTTGGCCTAAAACTAGTAAATACTGTTAAGGTTGACCTTTTCCTGTGATCTTGACCTTTGATTTGTCTCAAAAATGATTTTTTTTTTTTTCCCTTTCCTGACTGCTGAACTTTCAATGAAGTTTGGTTCAAATGAGATTTTAACTGTTTGAGCCGACTTAGAATAATTATCCTTGCCTTGCCTTATTTTCAGCTCTTCCACAAAGTTTAGTCTCAATCTGATAAACACTGTAATTTGACCTTGTCCCGCGGCCTTGGCGTATGACTTACTGTCCTGGAAAGCAATAAGTTTATTGTTTGATTGACCGTCACCCCCTCCACAAAGTTTGGTTTAAAATAGGATTAAATCAGACTTATTTTCTTAACACCCATACACATACAGGTCGGACTGTAAGCTTGACCATTGACCAATTATTTGCACCAATAAATCAATTCATTCTTGCCTTACCGCCAACCTGGCCCCCAAGGTTGATTCAAATTGGATAAAATCTATAAGTTGATTTTCCTAGGTCAGCGTTTGGCATAGCATAGTGCCCTTGACCTTTAACCTATTGCTCTTAAAAACAGTGTTTTCTCTCATTGCGTGACCCTCAGCCATACCGCCAAGTTTGATTAAAATTGGACATAAAAAAATATGTTCACACACACACACACACACACACACACACAAAACCTATCAATATGTAACATCCTTTGTCGCCTCACGAGCACCTGCAGGGTATGAAAAGTTAATTTGGAAGGTTGTGTATGATTGAGTAGGCTCTCAAATTTTTAAGCCAGCGACCAGTCAGATGAGAAAAGCCGTAATTCTGCAGTGGACTTTTAGAGAATTATAATGATGATAGTGGTGACGATTTCAAGTGTGTGTGTGTGTGTGTGAAGAGGGGGGAGGGGGGAAGGGAGGTATATCTGTGTTATAAGTAAAATACCTGGTCTGTGGCTGTTTGTGTGTATACATGTAGCCTGTGCAACTAGTCTCGTTGGAGTGTGTTCTACATATAGTCTGTGTATGTAGCTGTGCGTGTGTATTGGTGCCACCCTGTGCTTAGAGAAACTAAACAGAACACATTGACCTTGAACCAAAGCTGTTGCAAGTATATTTGGCAATGCTGCTGTTTACTTATGTTAACCATGAGTACCTTTGGTAAAGTGACTTATAGGGGTACATGGGTAGTAAATTTCTCTCTCTCTCTCTCTCTCTCTCTCTCTCTCTCTCTCTCTCTCTCTCTCTCTCTCACACACACACACACACACACACACACACACACACACACATATAAGTAACATTTGTTGCTGCTGTTGACGTTATTTTTACTTTGTTTTTTATATTTGTAATATTCTTTAACCATGCAATAGAAGTTACATTTACATATATGCCTAAAATGATCCTTCTTCACACACCTGCCCGGCACAGGTGGTGTGGGAAGGTGAAGGTAGGTGGATGATTAGTGTCAGGCCTTGAGTGTGCTGGTAGGTGATGGTGGTGGTACGGCAGGTGGTGGTGATGGTAGTGGAGGTGATACTAGAGAGGATGATAATGGTAGTAGCTATCGATTGTAGGATTATGATGGTGGTGATGGTTGTAGTTGGGGAGGGTGATCGTAGTGGTTGTGCTTGTGGTGGTGATTGCAGTCGAGGTATCGGAGAGGGTGTGGTATTGGTGGGAGGAGGAGACATGGATGATATTGGTGGAGGTGGTAGTGGAAATGGTGTTGCGAGACTGTGAGGGTGGTGGTGTTCGTAACAGGAGAAAGTGATAGTGTTGGTACTTGTAAATATGTTTTGGAGTGGATGGCTGTGATCATGGTAGAGAGGGGGGGGGGAGAAGAAATATGGTTGGAGGGAAGTAATATATATTTATTAACCTTTACACAGCTGCCTGCTTGGAATTAGTACATTGCCCAAAACCATCCTCTATGTACGTAGTGTATGGAGCCTAATAGGCTGTACTCAGGTTACATTATTGACAGTTTTATAAGTAGGTAATATCTACTAAGTCTTTCTGAGGATTTGAACATTTCTCTCATGAGCTTACTGTAATACAGTAGGTATTACCTTATCTGATGTCTCTGTATGTAGTCAAAAATTCATAATAAACCTGTAGTCCTGCCACTCGGAGTTTGTGTGTCCGCCTTGTACTATTAGAGTGCATCATAATTGTGTTTTGTGTATTCCTTCTTGTTTAGAAGAACCCAGATAAATCCAATTTGTACCAGCATAACCACAACATTTGCTATATGTTTGCAAGAGGATATGCTGTTATAGTTGGCGATGTATGACGCTTCCCGACGTCAGGGCTACCAACGTGGGGTAGATCGGACACTAATACAGTATTTTGGTGAGCTTTGTTTCATGCATATTGTGCACCGATACTTTTGTACCTCAATATTTATTAACCATCTTTCTTTCACTTCAGATGATAAATAATGCAACTGCTATATAGAAGACGAAATTTCTCTCTCTCTCTCTCTCTCTCTCTCACACACACACACACACACACACACACACACACACACACACACACACACACACACTAGAAACCCCAGTCATTAGTTCCATTGTGAGCGCCACCTAGATAAGAACAGCTGCCACCTTTCATTTTAAGGGGTGCGGCTGAAACGGGAGTTAGGGGGTTAATGGACGTGGGCTAGCAGTTGATGAATAGGGAGGTCGTTGAATGATGAATGGGTTAGTAATGGATGAAGATGCGTGAATAGGTTTGTCATTGTGTATTGATGTTTACAGGTTAGTTGGTGAGTGACTTTAGAATGGAACTTAAATCAGGTTCATCAGTGTGTTGGTAGACCCTCATGCTTGTCTATACCTAAAACATCTCAAGCAGTTAAACGTAACGCTAACATGCTAAAACAGTCAGCAAAAACTTCGATTTTCTTCTTCCATCTTCTTCTTCTTCCATCCTTTTCTTCTTCCATGTTTTTCCATCTTCTTCTTCCATCCTTTTCTTCTTCCATGTTTTTCTTCTTCTTCTTCCTCTCCCATCTTCTTCCATCTTCCTCTTCTTCTTCCATCTTCTTTCCCATCTTTATTTTCTTCTTTTTCTTCTTCTTCTTGCTCCTCCTCCTCCTCCTCCTCCTCCTTTCTTCCATCTTCTTCCTCCTCCTCCTCCTTTCTTCCATCTTCTTCTTCCTCCTCCTTGTTCCTCTTCCTTCTTCTTGTTCCTCCTCCTCCTCCTCTCCTCCTTTCTTCCATCTTCTTTTTGTTCCTCCTCCTCCTTCTTCTTGTTCCACCTCCTCCTCCTTCTTGTTCCTCCTCGTCCTCTCCTCCTTTCTTCCATCTTCTTTTTGTTCCTCCTCCTTGTTCCTCCTCCTCCTCCTTCTTGTTCCTCCTCCTCCTTCTTCTTGTTCCTCCTCCTTCTTCTTGTTCCTCCTCCTCCTTCTTCTTGTTCCTCCTCCTCCTTCTTCTTGTTCCTCCTCCTCCTCCTTCTTGTTCCTCCTCCTTCTTCTTGTTCTTTCTCCTTCTTGTTCCTCCTCCTCCTCCTCCTCCTTCTTTCTTCCATCTTCTTGTTCTTCCTCCTCCTTCTTGTTCCTCCTCGTCCTCCTTTTTGTTCCTCCACCTCCTTGTTCTTCCTCCTCCTCCTCCTTCTTTCTTCCATCTTCTTTCTTCCTCCTCCTCCTCCTCTTTTTTTTTCTTCTTCTTCCTCTTCTTCTTCTTCAAATCCATCTAGCTCAATAACGATAAAACCGATCACCTTGATTTTCTTTTTTTTCACAAGGGGGTTTCAGTTCCTGTTGGGTGGAAGCACACCAGATATTGCCCATAAAAAGTCAGAAGTTGTAGGGCGGGAATAGGTCAGGGTTTCAGTTGTGATGTGATTTAGACAAAACTTGATACAAGGGTTAAAGGTGAGCAAAGGGGTTAAGTGTTTCAATTTTGAGAACAGTCGGCCAGAATTTAAGATTACAGGACAGTGTTAGACTGTCGGACCTTTAACTCAAAAAGTTTTAAACTTGGTGGAAGGATTTAGGGTCAGCCATAGATTAAAATATTCGATTTTGAAAATAATAGGACAGAGTCAACTTAACTCTTGACCCAGTTTGAACCAAAATTATTAGAGGGGTTCATGGTCATGTAGAAGTATTTCGAGTTTGAGACAGTCAGTCAAAGGTCGTGGTCACAGAGCTAGGTCAGAAGTGCATTTGTAGACTAATTGCAGGGTATGCTGTTACTCCTCCAGTGCTCTTCTGTTGTTTTTTTCCCGAAAATGTTATTCAACTTAAAAGGGAGTTTTCGGACTGGAACGGGTTAATGAGATCTTCTTTAATCCCTTCGCTACATTCACTAGTACAACACTCGGAAATAGAACATTTTACAAAAAAAAAATGGAGTATTGTTATGTAGATGTTTTTTTAAAAAGGGAAAGACATATTAAAGAAAAGTGCGTCAAAAAATAATTGAACACTGTCGAGGCAGTAAAATGACATGTAATCCTATCCCGACATTTTTTAAAAATTCCAGTACGTGCCATTGTGATTGAGCATAAGTTCACCTGAGAACTGCAGTGGTGGGCATTAACGCGTTAATCATTAATCCGTTATAACGAAGCTAATGTTTTTGTTAACGAGTTAAAGCATTAATTTGTTTTTTAACTTAACTGATTAGTGGTAACTAACGTTAACATTTCCGTTGATCCCTTAAGCCGTTAATTATGTCCTAAAACAGGTCACTTTAGGCCAGAAACGCCTCGAATCGACATTTAAATCGTCAAATAGAGTTAGTGGTGAGTGATACCGTGATTCAGAAATCGATAAGAATATTGTGTGTGTGTGTGTGTGTGTGTGTGTGTGTGTGTGTGTGTGTCAGATCTAAGTTCATATAAGTTATATGAACTTAGATCTGAAGTTGTGAACCATCTGTTAAATGATATAACAGGTGGTTCACAACTTCACACAGGTTTCATAACGGTTACTTCGACGATGTTGCTGGAGAGAAAAAAAAAAAAATAGCAGCTCGTAAAATGGTGAAAAATCAAATAAATTCCCATAATGAATATTTCTACTACTGTCATATCACTCACAGTCCGAAAATTCCATGCATACCCTGCATGTACCGACACTGTACTCATTTATAATCGATACTCGACCATGGTATTGATACTGCAGGGTTTAAGAATGGTGTTGGTATCATAAGAGCCAAGAGTTCAAAGTTATCGATGACAACTTCAACATGTTGATGTTCTTGAAGGGGAACGAGCACCTGCCTGTGAGGAACTCGAAGTAGTAGTAGTCGAAGAAGTGGAATTCTAACTGTATTTTCTAAATATTTTGGGGTATTAATAAAACTTTTCTAGCAGCAAGTGTCTTTTATGAAGGAAAATAGAGTTCCATGTGTAAAACTAGCGTATTAACAGTTAACTGTCATTAATTTTTGGCAGAATTAACTGTTTAACTTCAACGAAGCTAATTAAATGATTAACGGTTAACGAAACTGACGTATTTCATTAACTTGCACACCACTGGAGAACTGTCACGACATGCAGTACACACACGAATGCCTAAAAAAAATGTAGAAATGTAATTACATGTTGTTTTATGCCTCGACCTTGTTCCAAAATTTTTGCCGCACAGCCATCCCTACATCATCTTTATATATATATATATATATATATATATATATATATATATATATATATATATATATATATATACACACACATCTTACCTCATCTAACACGATAAAGAGAGGGAGAGAGAGAGAAAGAGAGAGAGGTACGAGGATGCTTACACGGTGTTTATATGTACATACGGTCGTGTAAGCATAACATCCATTAGCTCGGCGATAATGAACACCAGGCCTTAGAATTGACGGTATGGGCGAATGTGGGGGCGGTGTGTGGGTAGCCGTGGACAAGTGAGGGACGAGGTGACGTTGATCCTGTGGATTTACTAGATGGAGACTCCAAAGGGTGGAGTTCAAGCGCGATGTGCAATTCCGCAACCATCCTGTGAATGTGTTATGGCTGTGAGAATATTACGCCCGTGAGGGACTAGTGTTGTGTACTTCACACCCTTACCCACACACTGATACTGTAAGACGAAAATTGGACCTGCCACAAGTGAGTTGCCCTTGCTTACTTTAAGAATGCGTATTGATCTGCATGTGGTTGATGTCATGACATAACCCGATTATAAATGTAGGAAAGTAAGGACGAGAATTTAAAGCGATATGTACAGTATATACGAAGTAAACTTCGGTATAACAGCATATTGAGGGGAAATTGTAATTATGTGTATGACCAAGTGTTGTAACAATGACGAGTGATGCCATTATAGCATATTGAGAGAGTAAAATTGCAATTTCAGGTATGAGTGAATAAATAGTCGAGTCCAGCTGGGCAGGTTTCATTACCCCATTTCCACCTCCAAGAGTGCAGGCGGCTACAGTCATACTTCGGGTCCGTTGGTGGGGGGAGCGGCCCCAACCACGACCTATGACAGTGCTGGGCGGTGTTAAAGTCTACATGGGCGGCCAACCTACGATCGGCGACACCGCCACTGAGGACTTCTTGGGTTGTGAGTGGTTACACTCCACAGGACTGCAAGTGTTCATAAGCAACTTTGCTCAGGCGATTGAAAGCTGGGAGCCGATATGTCACGTCTGGTGCATTGTAGAGAAAATACGTTAGTTTACGTACTGTGGTAGGAGTTTATTGCCTGTGCGTCTGGTGAACTGTGAAGAAAATACGTTAGTTTATGTGCTGGGGCAGGAGTTTATTGCCTGTGCGTCTGGTGCATTGTGAGGAAAATATGTTAGTTTACGTACTGTGGTAGGAGTTTATTGCCTGTGCGTCTGGTGAACTGTGAAGAAAATACGTTAGTTTATGTGCTGGGGCAGGAGTTTATTGCCTGTGCGTCTGGTGCATTGTGAGGAAAATATGTTAGTTTACGTACTGTGGTAGGAGTTTATTGCCTGTGCGTCTGGTGAACTGTGAAGAAAATACGTTAGTTTATGTGCTGGGGCAGGAGTTTATTGCCTGTGCGTCTGGTGCATTGTGAGGAAAATATGTTAGTTTACGTGCTAGGGTAGGAGTTTATTGCCTGTGCCAGACAATGTTAAATAATCATGACACATTAAGTGTGAGAAATGTGAGTGTAATATTCAGGAGGTTGGTATTGATATCGTGACGTCGCTTATATGCTATAAGGTTGTGAATTAAAACTAATTAGTGCATCTTGGATATTAAGAGTTGTGATTGATACAGGGCTGTCATAGAGAAGGTTCTGGTGTGCCACTGTACTTAGAAGGCTAAGCTCAGTGCTCGTTGTCTGGCTGTTTGGGGTGTGATGGGATAAACATTGCATGAACGAGAGTGTGACTAAGAGAGTTTTAAAAAATGGGGGGGGAAGGGTGGCAGAACCTGAACATACCAGGTGGAACCCAACCTTACATACCGGATGGAACCCAGCCTAACATACCGGGAGAAACCCAACCTAACATACCGGGAGAAACCCAACCTAACATACTGGGAGAAACCCAACCTGACATACCGGGCGGAACCCAACCTGACATACCGGGCGGAACCCAACCTAACATACCGGGCGGAACCCAACCTAACATACCGGGCGGAATCCAACTTGAACATACCGGGCCGAACCCAACCTAAACATACCAGGAGAAACCTAACCTAACATACCAGGCTGACCCTAAACAGAACATACCAGGTGGAACATATCGGCATGGACAACCCAGAAGGAAAGGAACGTGCGGAACAGATGGGCAGAATGTAACCCATGGAACAGCTCAAAGGATAGTCGAGGAGACTAGGGAAGCAGTGGAGGGAGAGGAGTACAAGACGGAGGCTGCGGGGATGATAATGGAACAAAGAGATGAGGAGAGGGCCGAATCTGGGCGGCAAGAATGCTTAGAGAAGTGGCCAGCAGTTGAAGGCAGACTGGCTGAGGTATGTGAGAACGTATACATGAGAGTCCTCATACCAACTCTGGAAACCTTGCAAGAACAGAACAAGGTAATCCATGATCACCTGACACAGTTGGAGAACTTGATGGGAATGGAAGGGAGGAACGAGATGAGCTTGAGGTTGCAGGTGCAGCCAGAGACTGTAGTGGTACACGAAGTACCGGCAAAGAGGCCAAGATAGAGTGATGGCATGGGAGACAAACAAATGTAGGAGACTAGGGGAACCCAGTGGGGGGAACAGGAACAGACAAAAAAGGCCACGACTCTGCATCAAGAAGAGTCAACAGTTAGTTGGCAAAAGCCAGAGTGGCAGAGGTCAGGAAATACGAAACTGACTAGATCAGGAACGGAAGAGCTGACACGCGTTACCCCTATGGGCATGGAAGTGATAGCTTCCGGCTTGAAGGAATTGATTGTCGCCATGAGGTTGCCACAGACCCAACTACCAACCTTTGAAGGGAATAGCCGGAGGGAGTATTGGGAGTTCATTTGTGCATTCGAACAACACATTGGGAGGACCGCAGTCCCAGAGGAATATAAGCTGCAGACGCTCATGCAAGCATGTGCAGTGCCTGTCAGGAACATGCTACAAACATGCAACTATTTGGACCCAAGAGAGGGTTACGAGAAGGCGATGGCCATATTGGAGGACAGATATGGAGACAGACATCAGTACGTCCAAGAGATTATGAAAAGAATACTCGAAGGGCCCATGATCAAAGGTGAGGATGAGGGTGGCCTTAGAAAATTTGCCAGTGAGTTGGGGTCATGTATTTCGAGTCTGGAGACCATCAGGAGATTGCAGGAGTTGAACACCGTTCGCTTGATGGATGTACTGTCGCGTCAGTTACCTGAGAGGGCACTTATGCGGTATGAGGACGAAACTTTTGCCCACAACAAACGATACAGGTATTATCCCGGCATTAAATGGTTGGAAACCTTTATCCTGGAGCAGGCGGACAGAGTGTGTATGAGGAGGAGAACCGAGGAAAGGGAAACAACCACCAAGCGAGCCACTGAGGTTGGTGCTAGAAGGAATCTAGATGGGCGTGTGATTGGCTTGGCCACCATTAGTGATGACAAACTTGCAAATGAGAGAGACATGTGTCGGCTGTGCAGGGGGCTGCACACCCTGGTGGGTTTGCAAGAAATTCCGTGCCATGAGAGTGGAAGAAAGGAGGGCCATAGTCAGACGGCTCAAATACTGTTATGTTTGCTTGAACGATACCCACTTGGCAGCTGAGTGCCAGGCCTCAGTATGGTGTGACATAGAGGGTTGCACTGGGAAGCATTTGTGATGGATACACCCAACCGGCCCTGTAAGGCAAAAGCAGGAGGCCTGGTACCATTAGGAACCCAGGAAGGGAGACGGAGCAAAAACATAGATGGAGGATGAGAGGAAGCCGAGAGATGATCATCATCGATACACTCAGCGGGAACAGGCGCATGGAAGCAAGCAGGGAGTACACCGAGCAGAGCCAGAAAAGAGAAGTGCTTCCTGTGGACAGACCGACAAATGTGATGAGGCAAGCATGGTGGGAACACTTCAGAGACCCAATCTTGAAAGAAGCAAAGGTGGGAACGAATGACTCACCGCTGTGGCAGGGACAACACGAATACATGGGCAGCTTCGCAAGGTGGCGCTGCCCATTGTTGAGGTAAAGGCGGCTAGTAAAGGCTCGGATGCCGTAGTCCGGACAAGAGCGCTTTTGGACTCTGGCAGCAACCGAACCTTCTGTACGACCCAGTTGGCAAGCAGGCTGGGGGCACCATGGAGAACAGTATGGGTAACACTAGACACTGTGACTCAGGTGACGGTGCAACGAACTGAGGGGATAGACTTAGTAGTTAGCAGCGGGCATTCACACAGTGACTCCCTGCAACGCTGAAGGATTCAGTAGCCTTTGTACAGGACACAGCACAGTGGAGTCATTTGGCGGGAATAGAGCCACTGAACACGTACGAAAGTGAGGTACTACTACTGATTGGTCTTGATGCGCTGCAAACATTGATGCCCTTGGACATCAGGGCAGGGAGCAGTGGAGAACGCTTTGCAATAAGGACGCCACTGGGATGGACCGACAGCGGACCTGTACGACCTCGTGCTGAGGTGGAAGACAGACCAGATGAGGTACGATGTGTGGCTGTAGTCGACTACAATTCCCAGGAAATATGATTGGAGGAGCAAGTGCGACAGTTTGGGAACTGGATGCAAGTTGCTTGAAGAAGGGAGATGGCCTGTGCAAAGACAATAGGGTGATGAAATTGTGGTCAGGCACAGCGACAAAGGTGATGGGGCACTACCGACTCCCTATACCATTCAGACGAAATCCACCCAAGCTCCCAGACAACAAGTTAATGGCATTGAGGAGGTTAGAGGGCCTGAAGAAGAGGCTTCTCAGGGACCCGCCCTTATGCCAGTGCTATGCAGAAGAGTTGCAGCTGCTGCTAGATGAAGACTACGCTGAATCGGTTCCCCATGATGAACTTCACGCAAAACCTCACGTGACCTGGCATCTGCCACACCATCCGGTGTTAAACCCGAACAAGCCTGGAAAGGTGCGCATCGTATTCGACTGTGCAGCACAATGTGGGTAAGTGTGTTTAAACAGCCAGGTGCTACAAGGGCCTGACCTAAATAACAAACTGCTGGGGGTACTCCTCCGGTTTCCTCAAGGATCAGCGACCCTCATGCCAGACATAGAGGCTATGTTTCACCAGGTCTAGGTAGCTCTGGAACACAGGGACGCCTGCGATTTCTTTGGTGACTGGAAGGGGATGTTGTCACGGGGTTTTTAAAATAAAAGCAAATGTTAAAATGATAATGGTCAATAATATTGAAGAGCAGGGACAATGATTGTCTTGCTACATTAAGCGATGATTACTTTACACTGGCTAGTTTCGCACGAGTCTCTAAGAACGAGAATTTATAAACTTTCTCAACAGTACACAGCAGAGACTAATTACTCAATTACTGTTTATTAGTACTGTTAACCTCTGGAGAAAGCTACATCACCCCTGACAATAAATAACTAATACTAATAATAGTATCAGGTTCTTGCTGGTGCTTAACTCCTAGAAGGCACAACGGATTTTAAACTTAATACAACAAGACTGGCCTAAGTACCAGTTATGAATGGCAAACGTTTATGCAAGCTAGGAGCTATAAGAGAAATAAGCTTAATTGCAGAGAAATGAAACGAGTTTACATTACATTAAGCTCAAGAAAAAGAACTGTTAAATTTATTGATTTCAAAGTCAGATTAATGAGATCGCACTCACTCACTCACTCAAGAGCTAAATTCTTACACCTAGGAAAAACACCTTAACCAAACTCTTAAGTCTAGGAAACGAAAAGAAATACTGGTCAATGAATGTGGTGTATCACCAACGAAGGGTGGGAGCCTGGAGAACTGTAGTCTAGTGGAGTCTGGGTGCTAGCTGACCTCTCACTTTCACACTGCTGGAGCACAGAACCTCTCTCTGTCACAACAGACACTTGACTGAATTCAAATACGATGTATGGGTAGGACGCACAGCGGAAAAAGGCGTGGCTAACGGTTGAGGCAAGCAGGGGCGAATAATAAAGAAACAATAATATCGCTCAGTAGAGCACTTAGTGACGTGCATTAGATCGGTCACTTTTGAAACAGTGACAAATGTTTTGTAAAGTATACCACCAAAATGGAGAGAGAAACGGTTAACTGAGTGATACACAGTGAGTTTTCCACTAATAGTTCGTGGTTTCTCACAAAAGGGAAGTGTCGCGAATATGATTCGTGGCATTACGCCCCATGAAAATCAAATCTTTCTTTCTTCAGAAAAAAGATTTCAATATACATATATATAATTCTTAACTCAGTCACACAAGATTCACACTGTGGTGTGTGTGCTATCCTGTTACAGGAGAAAGTCGCAGTCGCCAGTGAGCGAAAAAAAACTCTTATTTACGTTAATAGAGGCAAGCTTGAGGGAAAAACTCCGTGACAACGGTGAAAATCCTGTACTCAGGTCAAACTGAGCGAAAAGTTGCTACATTTACACTGACAACTAATTGTTGTGTAGCGTGGTGTATGTAGTACACGGTGTAGGTGCGACAGTTGTAGTGTAACTGTACCTACGTGTAAAATGACACAGTAAATATTAATAATAATATGGCAACGACGAAGGCAGAGGAGAAGGGGCGGCAGTGTGCGGCAGATGATCAGCTAGCCCGCACAGCAAAACTGCTACACCCATTGCTGTACTTGCAAAACCAATTAAGGTGGAGCATCAAAAGTGTCAATGAGACAAAATTCTTATTACGTTACAATTACTCTCTCTGCCTAGCAGTCAGTACATGCTACGAAAAGTACGCTCTAGCTGAAAAATACGAGTGACAGCCTAAGCTTCGTACATTCGAGGTTGCCATTAATTACAGCACACTTACAATTAGTGTCGGCAAGTTGAGAATCCCTATGCAAACTCGGGCTTACATAGCCTCAAACTGCACACGGGTCCTGAACCTGTGCCTTAATCTAGTGCCTATATTAATATCGGGGAGCTGAGAATCCTTGTGCAAACTCGGGCTTCTGTAGCCTCGAGTCACCTCTGCGGAGTTCTCTCTCGAACTTCCCCCTTAACCTACAGTACTTATATTAATATCGGGGAGCTGAGAATCCTTGTGCAAACTCGGGCTTCCGTAGCCTCGAGTCGCCTCTGCGGAGTTCTCTCTCGAACTTCCCCCTTAACCTACAGTACATAATATGTATGTACAGGCCCTGGACATAATGTGTCCTGTGGGGCCAATGGGCGAGATGTCAGGTCTGCACCCACTTCACCACTACCCTGTCTCTCAACTGTCTCAGAGATTACGGGTGTGGTTATGAATGGCACAGGAAGGACATGTCCCTGATTAGTGGTGTTACTTTAACACACACTGCAGGAACGCACAAAACTATCTATGTCTCGTCCCATCCCTGGCCAGAAAAAGTCAGCTCGGATATGGCCTTGGGTCTTCCTTTTGCCCATGTGACCTCCTGAGGCTGAACAATGACCCCATTGTAACACTGCTAGGCGGTACTTGGCGGGAACGACAAACTGCAGTCGAACCTCGCCCTCGGGTGTTCGTGACTCACGGTAGAGCCGTCCTTGTTTGCGAAGGAACTTGGCTCAACCTCCCCGTGAATTTTATCACTCGACCCTTTTGTTTGTTCTGCACGGCAGCAAGTGTTGGGTCAGAATGTTGTTCTTGTACAACAAGTTGGCTACACATCAGATCTTGCGGCAATTCAGTGATCACTGGGGTGACACAGTCTGGAGCCTCAGCCATGGCTCGTGTTACCGCAGCTGAAGTCTGAGTAGCGTTATCATCGGAGCAACTATCTTTGACACCGGAAATATTGCCGATGATGAGGTCAAATAAAGGTTCTGGCATGACAACTGCGAGTGTCGTACCAGTATAAAATGGAGATGCCACCTGGATACATGCCTCAGGGAACAATCTCACTGATCCATCAATAAGGTTTGCATGGATCTGTCGACCTGTATGCTGCTCAGGCCAAACTAGACTCTGCTTGACAGAGCAACCTAAGGAACCATTATCTCTCAGGACCTTCACAGGAATGCCTCCCACAAACCCTGGCTGAACAAGGAAGGTACTGTCACCTGTGGGAGGGCCTGTGGAGGAAGCAGCTAGCCACTCATGAGGCTGCTGAATTGATGCGGCAAACATTATGCCTTGAGGATTATATACTTGAGGGGTCGTACTCACTGCCTGTGGAGATGGAACATTGGCCATCTGTGGAGGGGGGTTCACTGTCACTGTGGGACTAGTGAACTGTGGGGAAGTACCCATACTGGTAGGGACGTGACCACCGTGCTGCTGCTGAGGAATGAAGGCTGCATTCGCTTCCTGCCTCTTTTGAGCTGGTGGTGAAAAAGTTTGTCCCGACGGTCGGTTGCATGGCTGATACTGCTGCTGGTTAGGGTACTTGTTGTACCTCTTCCACTCAGGTTTCTGAGTGTTTTGCCCCTGGTCCTTTCACTGCGGTTTTGGACCTTGGCCATTATTCTGAGAATGGCCTTGTTGCTGGGGTTCAGTCTGAGACTGCTTCCCAGACTTGGCAGTATCTTTTCTTCTGTTCCAGGTGTTTTGCTTACGAGTTTGATACCCTTATGCAGTAAAATACGCGTCACCCTTTTCTACCATTTGGCTGGCATCTTTCACCTGGCAGATCTTAAGCTGTGCTATGAGCTCAGCAGGCCACGACCTCTCTAGCTGTGTACGCAGCATAAGGTCAATTATCCCCTCACGCGTGGAAGGAGTTTCATCTTTCTCCATCCACTCATTTAAGTAAGCAGTGAGACGATCGAGGAACTGAACAGCTGTCTCCTTGTCTTGGAGACGAGCTCACATGAACTGAACTTTGGCGTCGTCTACTGTGAGACCATACGCCTTAATGAGTGCAGCTTTCATCATCTCATACGTGAGATTGTCTCCACGAATTCTGTGGAGAATATCGAGGGTAGGGCCCTCAAATAAACTAAGAAATTGGAGCTGCTTAGCTGCCTCATCCAGTTGATACATGTCTGCCATGTCCTCAAAACGAGCTATGTACGGCTCGATTCGCTCACCTTCCTTGTATGATGGAAACTTCATGCGTGGGGTTGCCAGGACATGTGTAGGAAGAGCGCTAGTGGAGCTTGGGTTGGCTGCAGCAGATGTGCCTGCAGCCAAAGAATCTCGCTTGAGCTTCAAAACCTCAAGCTCATGTTTTTCTCATGCCTCACATTCGGCATGTTCATATTCGCACTGTTCCTGCTCGTATTCGCGTTGTTCTCGCTCGTGTTCTAACTCGAGTTCGCGTTGTTTTTGTTCGTGTTCGCGCTGTTCTCGCTCGTATCTGCGCTGTTCTCGCTCGTATCTGCGCTGAATCTTACGCTCTTCAAGGGCATCATTCTCGCGCTGCTGGTCCATATTATGCCGTGAGAGTATGTACTCTTTAATTTCAGTTGGGTCTGTAAGACCCATTTCTTTGGCTTCCTGTAAAAATACAGTGGTAGCCATGACGCTAATTTACTAACCAAGCCGAAACTGAGTACTGACTGCTGCTTTGCAAACAATTACTAATAAACACAAGTAAAGAGTACAGACACAAGCTAGTGATGACCAGTCTTGTCTAGTTAACTGGCAAAGATTAAAGCAAAAATGCAAATGACTGGGAAGACTCAATAATTAACGCAGTGGGTACGGCGGCTACCCAGGAGCGATTAAAATCATCTGGCGTTACCAAGAATAAAGTACTAAATAGAGTTAAGTACTCTGTGGATTAATAAAACAAAAATTCACTTGCTAAATTAACGGTAAACACCAGTAAACTTGTGCCTATAAACTTTAATGATAAATACCTAAATATGAACGAGTGAGTATTATCTCGTAAATAGCTTTAGAGCTAGGAGTTAATATCCTGGAATGAGGTCGCCAGTTGTCACGGGGTTTTTAAAATAAATGCAAATATTATTTAAATGATAATAATGTTCAATAATATTGAAGAGCAGGGACAATGATTGTCTTGCTACATTAAGCGATGATTACTTTACGCTGGCTAGTTTCGCACGAGTCTCTAAGAACGAGAATTTATAAACTTTCTCAACAGTACACAGCAGAGATTAATTACTCAATTGCTGTTTGTTAGTGCTGTTAGCCTCTGGAGAAAGTTACTTCACCCCTGACAATAAATAACTAATACTAATAATAGTATCAGGTTCTTGCTGGTGCTTAACTCCTAGAAGGCACAACAGATTTTAAACTTAATACAACAAGACTGGCCTAAGTACCGGTTATGAATGGGAAACGTTTATGCAAGCTAGGAGCTATAAGAGAAATAAGCTTAATTGCGGAGAAATGAAACAAGAGTTTACATTACATTAAGCTCAAGAAAAAGAACTGTTAAATTTATTGATTACAAAATAAATTTAACGTTACATTTCAAAATCAGATTAATGAGATCGCACTCACTCACTCACTCAAGAGCTAAATTCTTACGCCTAGGAAAAACACCTTAACTAAACTCTTAAGTCTAGGAAACAAAAAGAAATACTGGTCAATGAATGTGGTGTATCACCAACGAAGGGTGGGAGCCTGGAGAACTGTAGTCTAGTGGAGTCTGGGTGCTAGCTGACCTCTCACTCTCACACTGCTGGAGCACAGAACCTCTCTCCGTCACAATAGACACTTGACTGAATTCAAATATGATGTATGGGTAGGACGCACAGCGGAAAAAGGCATGGCTAACGGTTGAGGCAAGCAGGGGCGAACAATAAACAATAATATCGCTCAGTAGAGCACTTAGTGACGTGCATTAGATCGGTCACTTTTGAAACAGTGACGAATTTTTGAAAAGTATACCACCAAAATGGAGAGAGAAAAGGTTAACTGAGCGATACACAGTGAGTTTTGCACTAATAGTTCGTAGTTTCTCACAAAAGGGAAATGTCGCGAATTTGATTCGTGACAGATGTACAACAGACCCCCGTGACATACCGGGTGACGGTACACCTTTTCGGTGGAGTGTGGAGTGTGTCATGTGCCTTGTATACCTTAAAACGAACCTTCCTAGATCACAGAGATGTATGTCCTGACAATGTGATGGATGCCCAGCGGAATTTTTATGTAGGACGACCTGCTTATCTCAGTGCAGTCTGCTGACGAAGGAATAAGGCTGGCAGAAGAACTGTGACACGTCACCTCGCTGGGCAGCTTCAGACTCACCAAGTGGGCGAGCAACATTAGGGAAGTACTTGAATCCATTCCCGAATCAGAGAGGCATAAGGGAGTAAAGGAGATCGACATAGAACACAAGCCTCTTCCTGCGAAACGAGTACCTGGAGTAAGCTGGGACCTAGAGAAGGACCAAATGGCAGTGGTCATCAAACACTTTGAGCAAGAGTGTCATTTACAAGGAGGGACCTCTTGCGTGTAATCAGCTCAGTATATGATTCGCTTGGATTCCTTGCGCCATTCCTCATTCATGCCAAGGTCTTCTTCCAAGAGGAATGCAGGAGGAAGAAAGGGTGGGATGAGGCTATATCTGACAGCAATGAGGTACGGTGGCGACTGCGGCTGGTGGAATTAACTCACCTCACGGATTTTAGCATACCACAGTGCTATGATCCGAGAGTTGCCATGGGAATGTCATTTCAATTACATCACTTCTGTGATGCTTCACAAGTGGCTTATGGAGTAGTATCAAACCTTAGGATCTCAGATGGGACAGGAGATGTTTGCTAGGCCTTCGTCTATTGAAAGGCCAAGCTGGCCTCACTAAAACAGCTGACTGTACCCCATCTGGAGTTATGTGCTGCCGTGTTGGCTGTCAAGATTGACGAGACATTAAGACGAGCTGTTGGTCGACACAGGAGGGTCTGTCTTCTGGACAGACAGTGTGATAGTACTACAGTTTATACGTAACACAGAGAGGCGGTTTCACACGTTCGTAGCCAATCGAGTGGTGGCCATACACGAACAATCAGAAGTGACCCAGCGGAGGCATGTGGGTTCAATACTGAACCCAGCAGATGATGCAACCCGAGGACTGAGTTGCTACAAACTGAATGGAGGGTGTAGATGGATTGAAGGGCCAGACTTTCTCCAGCGAGAGAACAATCACTGGCCGCAAGGGCCTCAACTTATACTCGACCTGGGGACGGACTTAGAGGTAAAGGACAATGCTACAACTATGGCAGTGGGGGCTAAGCAAGGAGAAGACCCGCTGGCGAGATTGTGGTCCAGATGATCATCCTGGCACAGACTGCTGTGGGGAGTTTCATGGATTAGAAGGTTTTTGTACTGGAGGCAAATGGGAGGACCAAAGCAAGTTGACAAATCAAGACTGAGGGTGAGTGAGCTCCGAGCATCTCGAGCAGCAGTGTTGGGTTGTGTACAATGGGAATATCATGAATCCAAGATAAAGGACCTGAAGGAACAGGGTGCACTTAGGAAAACGAGCCCACTGTTCCCACTGGAGCCATACCTGGGGAGGACGGACTCCTCCGTGCTGATGGACAGTTGGAGAGAGCTCCCTTAACGATGGACAGCAAATACCCCATGCTGTTGCTGCGGGACCATCTTGTCACGGAGCTAATAGTAAGAGAAACCCATGAGAACAAGGCTGGGCACTCAGGAAGAGAACATACACTAGTGGTAATGCGCCAGGAGTTCTGGGTGCCCAAGGGAGGAAAGCTGATTGACCGGGTGTTAAAAGGGTGTCTCGTTTGCCGCCGAGTCAGTTGGAAGGAGTCATTGCAGAGACAAGCTAACCTCCTTGCCGACAGGGTATGCATGGTGAAGGCACCGTTCACACACTGGAGTAGACCAGTTTGGACCATTCACTACAAAGCAGGGTAGGAAACGGGTGAAGCTTTCACTTGTCTGAACTCGAGAACCATACACCTGGAGATTCTTGATGGACTAGACGCTGATTCTTTCCTCCATGCAATAACATGCTTCTCGGCAAGGAGGGGTGTACCAGAGTGCATTCGTTCTGACAGTGAAACAAATATGATTAGAGCAAATAAGGAGCTCCAGGCTGCAGCTCTCAGCTAGGAGAAGAATAACAAGGTCTACAATGCACTGTTGAGGAAGGGAATTGAGTGGGAGTTCAACCTACCACATGGATCGCACATGGGTGTTGTCTGGGAGCCACAGATCCGGACAGTCAGGAAGGCCTTGCAAGCGATAGTAGGCATGCAAGTTGTGGACAATGAGCAACTCCACACACTCTTCTGTGAAGTGGAGGAGATAGTCAATGGAAGGCCCATCACTCCGACCTCCAGTGACGTCAGCGACCTCGAAGCATTTACTCCACTGCATATTCTGTGCCCTAAGACGGTACCCCACTGCCCGTTAGCAGGTAAAGCCAAAGAGCCTGTAGGGGACATATACCGGAAGAGTTGGAAGCACACACAGTTCCTAGCAGACCAGTTCTGGAAGCGATGGTTGAAGGTGTACTTACCATCCTTACGACAACGCCAGAAGCAGTCCAGGTGGTTGTGTAATTTCCAAGGGGGGACCTGGTATTAGTGACGGATTGGAATGTACCCCGTAATCACTGGGTTATGGGAAGACTGGTAGAGGCAAATCCTGGTGACGATGGTGTGGTGAGGCATGTCAAGGTCAGGACGCCCGCACGCAAAGCCCTAACCCGCCCTGCGAACAAGCTGTGTCTGCTGGAAGGGAGCGGCAAGTGAAAGTGTATATGGTATTGGTTGTAACCAACCAACGGGGGAAGTCTTACCGCATCTAATACGGTAAAGAGAGGGAGAGAGAGAAAGAGAGTGTAGGAGAGAGAGAGAGAGAGAGGCACAAGGATGCTTACATGATGTTTTATATGTATATACGGTCGCGTAAGCATAACATCCATTAGCTTGGCGATAATGAACACCAGGCCTTAGAATAGATGCTATGGGTGAGTGTGGGGGCAGTGTGTGGGTAGCCAGGAACAAGTGAGGGACGGGGTGACGTTGATCCTGTGGATTTACTAGATGGAGACTCCAAAGGGTGGAGTTCAAGTGCGATGTGCGGCCCCACGACCATCTTGTGAAGGTGTTACTCATGTTGCTGTGAGAATATTACGCCCGTGAGGGACTAGTGTTGTGTACTTTACACCTTTACCCACACACTGATACTGTAAGACAAAAATTGGATCCGCCACAAGTGAGTTGCCCTTGCTTACTTTAAGAATGCTTATTGATCTGCACGTGGTTGATGTCACAGCATAACCTGTTTATAAATGTAGGAAAGTAAGGACGAGAATTTAAAGTGATATATGTATACGAAGTATACATATATTGTAATTATGTGTATGACCAAGTGTTATAACAGTGACGAGTGATGCCATTATAGCATATTGAGAGAGTAAAGTTGCAATTCCAGGTATGACCGAATAAATAGTCGAGTCCAACTGGGCGAGTTTCATTACCCCATTTCCCCCTCCAAGAGTGCAGGCGGCTACAAGATACATATATATATATATATATATATATATATATATATATATATATATATATATATAACCTCTGTGGTACAGTGGTACAGTGTGCGTTTCGTACATGGGTGAACCAGGGTTCGCGCCCCGCCAGGGTAATAAAGTTTGGGAGTGTTCACCCGGCCACGTATTGCATTGGCGGACACAAGGGGTGCTGTGGTTGAACCAGTGTCGCTTACTATAAAGTATGCTTGCACCCAGTCGGCTTGCGCGGGCTGATTACACTTGGTTCACAGACCACACACATCCAAAGCCACTCCAACACTACAATTACACATACAAGCACTTCTCACCCTACATACAATCTCTACCAGACAGCCTAAACCACTTGGTAGAGATACATTGACTGTATCGTCCCGACTTCGGTTGGGATAGGCCGGTCCTGCAGTGGATATTCAAACGGCTGATGATGATATATATATATATATATATATATATATATATATAATCAATCTATCCGTCCATATATATATATATATATAATCACTCCATCCATCCATCCATATATATATATATATATATATATATATATATATAGTATCAGTCCGTCCATCCCTCTCTCTCTCTCTCTGTATATACTATATATATATATATATATATATATATATATAGTATCAGTCCGTCTCTCTCTCTCTCTCTCTCTCTCTCTCTCTCTCTCTCTCTCTCTCTCTATATATATATATATATATATATATATATATATATATGAATTACAAAACAGGCCTGCCCACCAGTTTACTCAGTGTTTAAAAAAATAGTGGTAGGTGGGGGCGCTCATCATCCACTCACTCGATGTAGCGCTGCATTCGGTGTCTGTCCTTTCCACACTTCCATCCTTCCTCTTCTGTTTTTCTTTTCTTCAGTCTTTCCTTTTTCTTCTGCCTACGAGTGACATTATATTCCCTCTTCTGTCTTTCCTTCATTCTTTCCTCTTCCTTCTACCCGTGGGTGACTCTACACTGAGTGACAAGCCAAAAGGTTTCCTGTTCACCAGGAAACCATTTATTATGCTGGGTGGTAATCATATAACCAGACAATGGTGCCTGGAGGTTTAGTGGGTAAGGTGCTCCAATCGGAGTCTGTGTAGGTTTATATCCAAGGGATGGTTGAGGTTTATTGCTCACGTAATGCCACTCAGGGATGAGTGAGGCTGGTCACTCTCATCTTAAATGTCAGGACCAACTTGCCTAGCTCCGGGTTCTTATGCTTCTCGTTGGGCGACGTAGGATTGGATGGTGGATGGATGGATTGATAAGAAAAAA
>NC_136976.1:44538410-44540910 GCF_032717465.1 Coenobita brevimanus
CCATGTCCTTTTTACACTTACGTCTCTTTTCTGCTACTGTACCAAGGTACTTCAACTTCCTTAGCAATTTAAATCTCTTTCCAATCACCAGAACATTATAAGGAAAATTACCCTCTCTCCCTCTACAACCATCACTTTACTCTGAACTATACATACCACACATATCGAGACATAAATTTATACTGCATAATCACCGACATTCGTTGCAACGACGTGGCACCCAAAACCAGCATCGTTCACCCACATTCATTCTCTCAGAGTTAAAAGATTAAAGCAATTTTCAACCGCCCACAACCACCATTCTGGGATTTAACCTTCTTGTCTGTTAATGACCACTGATAGTAAATCACCTCCCCATAAATCATCTGATTCCATTTCACCTCCCCATAAATCACATGATTCCAATTTGGTCTATTCCATACACGTCTCTCACCCTCCTGGGTGATCTGGAAGACTATCCTACAAACTTCAGCTTGGTCTCTCCCTTCTTTTCCCTCCCTATATTAATGACCAGTAGCTCTTCTTAATCAACCCTTATCACCCATTAACTGCTGTGCATATGGCCATAGGATTTTAAAATATCCTGGCGTGCCCTTTCCAAAATACTGTGTTCTCTTCCACATCTCACTCTTACAGTTTGTTATCTCACCCAGCCAGACTTTCTCATTCCACACAGACTCATACACCGTGATCCCAAACACTTCCATCAGTTTTCGGTCCCCATCATTTACAGGTCAACCTGCATCCGTACAAGATAATCCAGACCAATGATGATTATGATGATAAAATAATAATAATAATAATAATAACGATAATTATTCGTCCATTCATTCATCATCGATTCCTATGTTGCCCCATAAGGACCGTAGAAGCCCGAGGCTAGGCAAGTTGGTCCTGACATTTAAGATGAGTGACCAGCCTCACTCATCCTTGAGTGGCATTACATGAGCAATAAACCCCAACCACCCCTTGGATATAAACCTGCACCGGCTCAATCCGATTGGAGAGCCTTAATTACCCCCTAAACCAGGCGCCATAATCCGGTTATATGGTTACCACCCAACGTAGTAAATGGTTTCCTGGTGTGCAGGAGACCACTTGGCTTGTCTCTCAGCGCAGAGTCATCCCTAGACAGAAGGAAAAGGAAAGAATGAATGAAAGACAGAAAAGGAAGGAAGGATAAAAGGAAGAGAGGAAAAGGCAGTCACTCGAGTGCAGCACTACATCGAGTAGGTGGATGGTGAGCGCCTCCACCTACCACTAAAATTAATAATAATAATAATAATAATAATATTATTATTATTATTATTATTATTAACAATAAAATGAGAGAGAGAGAGAGAGAGAGAGAGAGAGAGAGAGAGAGAGAGAGAGAGAGAGAGAGAGAGAGAGAGAGATTTATATTATATTATCTATATATTAGACTTACAGAATGAATACCAGTCACACCCTGACATACAACAAATGGTCTCGAAAGGCTCAATTTTGTTGCTCTCTCTCTCTCTCATCAACTGCTTCACTTTCTCCATTCTGCTTCCTCCATTATCCTCTTTCATTCAATTTCCTCTCCATTTCCTCACCCTTTCCTTCTCCTCTCTTCCTCTCTTTCCTTCAAACTACTCTTCTCAAACTCTTATTTTTAAACTCAATTTCCGAAACCCTCTCAGATATCCTTTTTCTTTTATTCCTTCCTTCTTCTTCCTTGATCCCCTTCCTTCTTCTTCCTTCCCTCCCTCTCTCCCTCCCTTCCTCCCTCCCCCCCTCTCTCTTTCTCTCTCTCTCTTTCCTTCTCTCGCCTTTCTTTCTCATTTTTTCCTACTTCTTTCCTACCTGCCTCCATCGTCTATCAACTTCAACATTCAGTCCTTCTCCCTTGCTTTATCCTTTTTTTTCTTTCTCTCCCTCCATTCATATATTTTCCTCTCTCTCTCTCTCTCTCTCTCTCTCTCTCTCTCTCTCTCTCTCTCCTCTTTTTCTTCTATTCTGTCCCATTTCTTGTTTCCCTTCCCTTCCTTTCCTTCTTTCACGTTCTTCCACCTCTCTCTCTCTCTCTCTCTCTCTCTCTCTCTCTCTCTCTCTCTCTCTCTCTCTCTCTCTCTCTCTCTCTCTCTCATACTTCCACTTCTTTTTTGTCCCACGATCACTCTTTCTGCCATTCCTTCGTCTCTCCCTCTCCTCATTCTTCTCTCTTTCTCAGGGCGTCACCTCTTTCCTCTCTCCCTCCGTCCCATTTTTCCTCTTCCTTTGTCCTTGGTGCATTTTAGCGGGCTGGGGGCTTGGAGGTGGGGGCAGGGCCGGTGCATGACAACAAACCCGCTCAGCCAATGGGAACTCACACCGCCTCAGGAGCACCGCGCTGATTGGCTGCCTCTCCTCGCGCGGACCCACAGCCCAGCCAATGGGAGGAAGGCTTCAGGGATGGCCTTTCCCGCACTCCCAACATAAAAGAATTTGTGAGTATTCTTTTAATTTGGTAACTCAATATTCTTTCCCTAATTTC
>NC_136976.1:44543410-44550910 GCF_032717465.1 Coenobita brevimanus
ACCATTATTACCACGACCAGCACTACAACAGCTACCAGCACCATTACTACCACAAGCATCAGCTGCCACAACAACCATAATTCATACCACCAACAAAATTACCACAACCATCGTGATCCACAACAGCTGTCATTACCACCACAATTAGCACAACCTCAAGACCCACAACCATCGCAGCTGCCACAGCCACCACAATTCTTCATTTCCGATAGAAGAGAAAGAACGTGAAGACTCATTTCCAGAGAGATCATTTTTCTTTTCTCTCTCTCTCTCTCACACACACACACACACACACACACACACACACACACACACACACACACACACACACACACACACACACACACACACACACACACACACACACACTTAGCCAGCATAATAAAGCTGTTACCGCTACGATTTATTTTTTGATGTGTCCGACTCTGGGCAAAGGCTCGTTCCGTGAGGCCCAGTAGTCTTCCTTCTAACCCTACACCTCCACATGCCACCACTTCGGCACTAACAGCCACCACCCATATTTAATATATGCTAGGACTCACCCATACAGGACTGACGTATTGGTATTAGCAGGGGTGTTTTTATGGCATATCGGCGGGTCTTACAGTAAATCAGGAAAGTGCTTTAACTGTTTCCTGTCCGGGATTCGAACCCGCATCCAATGGCGCTACAGGCCACCGCTCTACCGATTTGACCACCGTCTCCTCCATGAATGGTCTACATTATTGTTGATTTGGTACTTTTTACAAATTTTTACTTAACTATGAATACTGAAGGGGTGGCTGGAGAGTGAATGGGGGGATGGCGTCATTTTTACTGGGCACTGTGATGATACTTATACTTTACGCTTGTAAGTATCCTGATTATGGAATCTAGCCATCTTATTTATGTTAGGTAAATAACGATGATGATGATGACTAATTATATTAGGCCAATCGGCAGATAATTTCCCACCTCAGTGTTAATTATTGTCTAAACTACCACTGAGCCTGACTGTTTTAGAGTAGTAGCAACTAGAGACAGAAAGGATGCATGCCTGATCCCACGCTGGGCCAGGGAATACTATGCGGATCTCAATTTTATCATAACAGTTTCTGGTGATCTTCAACCCGCACCAACACGTCATAACAACACCCCCGCTAATGCCAAAATAACAATCCCAAGTGAGACAGTCCTGGTATGTATCAGTATGGACGGTGAGCAGTAGTGGCCAAGCGGTGATGTGTGAACAGGTGTGTGACGCAAGCCGCTGCACGCACTGGGAGAACTAGTGGGCTTCAGGGAAAGGACTGTACCTGTATAGTCAATGTGGCCAAATGCAGAAAATTCCAAGATATAACGGCATGTGTGACTGACAGACGGACTTCATTATATATTAGTATTATAACTAGTGTTGTAATTACTACCACAGCTACAACAAAAAAAACAACAACAAATGCTACTACTACTGCTACTACAACTGTTTTTATTAATGCAAACTTTTCTATGCATCCGACCACAGACATTGACATGGTTCCCATGATGCAGTTGTCACCCACATATACAAGAGAGAGAGAGAGAGAGAGAGAGAGAGAGAGAGAGAGAGAGAGAGAGAGGTATGAAAAACTAGCAGGAGGAAGATAAAAAAAAATTACAACTCTCTCTCTCTCTCTCTCTCTCTCTCACACACACACACACAGCGCATGGGAGTGCTACAGTAACAGTTGTTCAAGGTTTCTCACTGTTTGATCTACCTTGGCACATCTCTGCCTATACATATCTCTGTACACTAGTTTGTCAATCTGTCTATTTACTTCTGTCTGTCCATCTATCCAACACAGCAACAGGCCTGTGAAGATAATGTTCTGTCTGTCTATCACTTTTTCTATCTGCCAGTATGTCCATCGACCTATTTTTTAGCACTTCCTAAGGGAAATTATGTTACATCCGCGTTCGCGAAGCACGAGCGGCCGTTATGCTTTGCACGACGTGTGTTCTTGTCTTTCTATTTGTGTGTGTGTGTGTGTGTGTGTGTGTGTGTGTGTGTGTGTGTGTGTGAACCAAATAACTCAAAGTTATTACCAGTAACCAGTTTTAACGTAACTTGGAGGTGAAGTTATCTTCTCAAAACCCTTTTCTTTTTTCTGAATGTCAGTGTCAAAAGGCCAGGTCAATGTTTGACCTACTGAAGTCAATTAAGGAGTTTTTATCCATTTTGGACCCAATCTGTGTGATGGATTGAGAGTAAGGCAAACGGTCAAAGGACGTCAATTGTAAGAACAACTAACCAAAGGTCAAAGTCAAGGACATGGTCAGAGATCGACCCGTGTGTCTGCGAGTGAACATAACAACTAAAACAATACTGATTTGATTTGGATCAAGCCTGGTGGATGAGTGGAGGATTACCCAAATGGCTGACCTTTTGTTTTTTGGAACAACACTTCAAAGGTCAAGGTAACATGGTAAGGTTAACTTAAACTCTTTTTATCCCATTAGGATCACGAAGGCATGAAGTAAGTATGAAGGGACTGGATTTTGAAAACAATCAGTCAGACGTTAAAGTCACAGGGAAATGTCTTTTTTTAAGGTCATAGGGCAAGGTAGCCTAAATCACAGATCTGATTTGGGCCAAACTTGGTGGAAGTTTTAAGAGTCAGGCAAGGATGAAGTAAACCTATTTTTAGAGCAAACAGTCGAAGGTCAAGGGCACAAGACGATGACAAATATTTGGAACTTAGACCAAATGGTGGGCGTGAGTGCTGCATTATTTTCACTCTATTTCTTCTTGGTGTTCTCGTTCTTTTTGCCAACGTTCTTTGCCACAACCTTACGACTTTATTTTGAGCTGACTCGCCAGAAATTCACAACGCACCTGACCCTGGGAAGCAGATATATATTTCTCACGTTTTCGATTTAAGGCTAGAAAATAATTTTACAGCCAAAGAAAGTGTAAAAATGCGAGAGCAGAAGTACCAAATGCCAAAATAACCATCCTGATACAGACCTGCGTTGTGTTAGTATTCGTACTTTGTTATGGTAGTGGGCAAGATCGAATCGAACATGTCCCCTAGCCTGTTATACATGTACGAGAGAAAGTGGATCTTTTGTTTAACCTATAAGGAGGCTTTGTGCCAGCAGCAAGCTTTCAAAATGTTATGTATTTGCTTGCTAATGTTGTCTCTAGTTTTCTATTTGTTTCCGACCCACGACACAGACCAGACAGTCTATTCCTTGCGAAGCAGTAGTCCTCCTATATACCACACACCATCATCTGTCACCACTTGGATACCAGTACCCAACGTCCATATTCAGTACATGTTCGGGCTTTCTCATTAAGAACGGGTGTAATATTAGCTTTTTTTTTATTTTTTATACACGTCATGGGTATTGTGCACGATAAATTAAGAGTTTTAACGGATACGCACACGACCCAGTCTTATGACTGTTTTGCCAAAATTCAAATATAAAAAATGTTCCCTGCACCAGTCTGAGCTTCGTCTCGCCTACTGTCGGATTGCAGCTCAAATCTTTATCACCTGACCACCTTTGTCTATCTATTTATCTGTCTGTCTATTTTCACACATACACACACACACACACACACACACACACACACACACACACACACGTTCAAAAATAATTTGAAGGTGATATATACTAATGTTGATGGTTTCATATCGACAAGGATCGAAATTAACGATTTCTTGAGAGAACATGAACCTGATGTCATGTGCATTGTAGAGACCAAATTAAGAGAAGATACTGATGTTCATTTGGGAGATGGTAAATACAAGCTGTGGAGAAAAGACAGGAAAGAAAAAAAGGGAGGAGGAGTGATGATAGTAGTGAAGAACAACATAAATGTAGATACTGTGGAAATGGGAGAAGGCAGGGCTGACGTGATATATATGAAATTAGAAACTGGAGAGAATGTTAAGAGAGATATGGCGGTAGTGTATGTTCCCCCAGAGACGAGAGCATGGAAGGATGACGAACACCATGAGATGTTGTCAGGTATGGCTAGCTATTTGCAAAAAATAATTGAGAAAAGCAATAATATAATTTTAGTGGGTGACTTTAACTGTAAAGAGGTGAACTGGGAGGAATGGTACTCAGGAGGTGGCGAGGATTCATGGGGCACTATGTTATTAAATATAAAAATGAATAATGTGATGACGCAATGGGTCAAAGAAGAGACACGGTTTCGAGGTGAGGACACACCAGCAAAGTTAGATTTACTGTTCACCAAAGAACCCGATGTAATAGAATCATTGAAATATCTCTGTCCTTTAGGAAAAAGTGATCATGTGGTCATTGAGTTCCAGATGTTAATAGGGAACGTTGAGCCAAGAGACGAGCTTCATAGACAAGGAAGATACAACTTTGGGAAGGCAAATTTTACAGGATTGAGAAACTTTTTTGAAAATGCGGATTGGAGAAAATTCAGAGAAACAAGAGAGATACAGAAGAAGTGGGATATCTTTCTAGACCTCTATAATTTGGGAGTGAAAAAATTTATACCAAGAGTAAGAGGGAAAGAAAACATGAAAAAGGAGTGGTTTAATAGAAGGTGTATGATAGCAAAAAAAAGAGAGAGATAAGGCGTGGAACAATTGGAGAAAGAGAGGTAACAACAGAACAAAGGAAGAATATAAAAGAACAAGAAATGAATACACAAGAATACGTAGAGAAGAAGAAAGGAATTTGGAAAAAGGTATAATAGACAAATGCAAGGATGAACCCAAACTGTTTTATAGATTTGTTAATGGCAAACTGAAACAAAAGGAAGGAATCACCAAACTGAAAGTAAAAGGAGAGGTCTTTAAGGACGCGGCAATGCAGGCAGAAATAATGAACAAACGTTTCCAGTCAGTTTTCACTAAAGAAAAGGAGCTTGTGGAAGGGGAGGGAGTGATCAGAAATGTTCCGGTGATAAAAGATATAAAAGTGGATGTACAGGAAGTGTATAAATTACTGGAAACTCAAGATGTAAGAAAAGCCCCAGGACCTGATGGAATTTCTAATTGAGTACTGAAGGAATGCAGAGAACAACTGGCGGATAAAATTCACAGTTTAATCGTATGCTCACTGGAAGAGGGGAAAGTGCCACAAGAATGGAAGAGGGCAAATGTGGTACCAATTTACAAGGGAGGAAACAGGGAAGAACCCCTGAATTATAGACCAGTGTCTCTAACCAGCATGGTCGCAAAATTGTGTGAGAGAATCCTGAAAGACAGATGGATAAAATATCTGGAAGAGATGAATATTTTGGCTGAATGTCAGTTTGGATTCAGAAGTGGAAGGTCATGTGTTTCTAACTTGTTGAGCTTTTACTCAAGAGCGATTGACGTGGTACAGGAGAGAGATGGTTGGGTGGATTGTGTGTACTTAGACTTAGAGAAGGCCTTTGACAAGGTACCTCATAAAAGACTAATGTGGAAACTAGAATCTATAGGAGGACTGAAGGGGAAACTTCTGGAATGGATGAGAGACTTTTTGAGAGACAGACAAATGAGGACAGTAATAAAGGATAGGGTGTCTGGATGGAGGGAAGTAACAAGTGGAGTCCCTCAAGGCTCGGTGTTGGCGCCAGTAATGTTCCTGATTTACGTAAATGATAAGGTAGATGGAGTGAACAGTTATGCAAGTCTGTTTGCTGATGATGTAAAGAACTTGAGGAAGGTAGAGGTTAAGGAGGATTGTAAAATACTGCAGGAGGATTTAGATAGGATACACAATTGGAGCCGAACGTGGGAAATGAAATTTAATGTAAAGAAATGTAAAATATTGGAAATGGGTAAAAGTACCAGGAGGCCATCACTGAATTATTTGTTGGGTAATGAATTAATCACAAAAAGGAGAGAAGAGAAAGATTTGGGAGTGCTGGTCCAAGATAGTTTGTCACCAAAAAAGCACATTAACAAGATAGTTGGAGAGACTTATAAACTCTTGACTAACATAAGAGTAGCATTTCATTATATGGATGAGGAGATCATGAAAAAATTGATAATGGCAATGATCCGCCCCAGGTTAGAATATGCAGCGGTAGTGTGGTCCCCACAAAAAAAGAAAGATATAAACAAGATTGAGAGAATACAAAGAACAGCAACCAAAATGGTCCCCAGTCTGACAGACCTGTCATACAGAGAGAGGCTGGAAAAACTGGATTTGCCTTTCTTAGAGGAAAGGAGAAAGAGGGGAGACATGATTGCAGTGTTCAGGACCATGGTGGGAGTAGATTAAATTGACAAAGAAGATCTGTTTGTATGGGATAAGAGAGCAACAAGAGGACACGGAATGAAATTGAAAAAGTCAAGCTGCTTGAAGGATATAAAGAAATATAGCTTTCCTTACAGAAGTATAGACTTATGGAATAGCCTGGACAAAGAGACTGTCCAGTCTAAAAACTTAAACGAGTTTAAAGCTAAATTTGACTTATTGAGAAACAGCGACGGAAACCCACGAGCATAGTACATTCCATGTATATCACAATTAGGTATATTAGGTAAATACTTAAATATTTGGAACGACTTAGACAAAGAGGTGGTGCATGAGAAAAACATTAATGTGTGTAAAGGTAGACTTGATAAATGTGGATATGGAGACAGGACAACACGAGCATTGTTCAATTCCTGTATACTACAAATAGGTAAATACACACAGAGAATTTGTTGATTTAGCTAAATTTGTTTGATATAGCAATTTGCTACTTTTGTGTCAGCAAAGGATACTGGTAAATTAATGAAATCAGCCTTGCTAACTTAGCAAACTTTGACTGTTGCAATTATATGATTATCTGCCATTACAATGTGTTTTGTAAATGTTGCGGGTTTTTTTTTTTCAACAAAATGCATTTCTTAGAAGTAATAAACACATCTCTGTGCACTTATCTCTTCATCTTTGTCACTCCAGTACTGCATCAGCCTGTACATCCACCTAATGCCTGACGACATCCAGCGAGGGTGGTCCCAGAAGCAAGACTGGAGGCACTGCAGGTGGTATTCAGTACACAGGACACACCACACTACAACCCATCCCCCACAGGACACAACACACCACCACCCATCCCCACACCCTCCCACAGTTCACCCTCTACCCTTGTCCTTCACCTACGACTGCATTATTTCCTTAGCCGCACCTCTCAATACATCCTTCCTCACTACCAAATATTCAGATGAAATAAAAGATTTACTTCAACCACTAATAACTTGTCAGGATCCAGACCTCTTGTATGACGCTCACATAGAGCCTAAGCAATGCCAACAACTGCGTGTTGATAAGCAGTGTGCCCAAAGGGTAATGATATATAATATTGTACAGGCTGAAATGGCCATCTAAACTAATGCATTTTTTGAGTTCGTATTGCTTATCACAAAATCCAGCAGCTTAATGGATTCGTCTGCTACAGGGGTTCCCAAATGGCTGGGTGGGAAGGGATTCCCTCGGGAGGGAAATTTTGACTTTTCAGGAGGGAATAAAGGGACTATACCAAAATGGCCAAAGCAGTTTTTCTGTTGTGTT
>NC_136976.1:44555910-44788410 GCF_032717465.1 Coenobita brevimanus
GTCCCTTCATTCACAACCCGTCCCTCAAAATAATCAATGTTTTACTTTTGTCTACATTTACTTCCAGACCCTGAAACTCACAGACGTAAAATACATGACACCAGTTTAAGATTACGTTCACTATTAGTACGCTACTCATCATGTGCTTGGATCAGTTCTGAAATATTTGCCCTCCATTATTTATTATCACATCCACACCCGTCTCTGCAACTCTTGCTTTGCCCTTCATTATGATTCCGTCTATATGTGTACTGTATATTTATCGATCTATATATCCATATCTAATTGTGTGTGTGTGTGTGTGTGGAGAGAGAGAGAGAGAGAGAGAGAGAGAGAGAGAGAGAGAGAGAGAGAGAGAGAATGTAGAAGGTAAACACAGACACACACACACACACACAGACACACGAGAGAGAGAGAGAGAGAGAGAGAGAGAGAGAGAGAGAGAGAGAGAGAGAGAGAGAGAGAGAGAGAGAGAGAGAATGTAGAAGGTAAAAACACACACACACACACACACACACACACACACACACACACACACACACACACACACACACACACACGGTCAACAAAATCACCCTTTAACGAAGAGAATGTCAACAGAGTAAGGAAAGAAGGAAGGAGGGGAAAAAGAGGGAAGGGGAAGGAGGGGGGGAGGCAGAGCGCGAGAAAATTGAAGCAGGGGAGAGAAGGGGAGGTTAAAAGGGAAGGGAGGCAGGAAAGAAGGAAGGAAGGAAGGAGGGAGGGAAGGAAGGAACGAACGAACGAACGGAGAGAGAGAGAGAGCACCATCACTCAAGACCACAATATCCTTTCGGGCGTCAGCTGGGCCAGAGAATGTAAACAAACTGAGCGTCTTAGTGAGAGAGAGAGAGAGAGAGAGAGAGAGAGAGAGAGAGGGTCGGTCTCTCTCTCTCTCTCAAGGGGAGGTAAACAATACAATAAACTATCTATGAATCCAATTATCTAACTACCTTCCATCTATATAACCATCAATCTGAGTGAGGGTCAATCTTTCTTTCTATTTCCTCCCATCTCCCAGCATATACTCCCTAACTGTGTGTGTGTGTGTGTGTGTGTGTGTGTGTGTGTGTGTGTGTGTGTGTGTGTGTGTGTGTGTGTGTGTGTGTGTGTGTGTGTGTGTGTGTTATATCAGTATTTACAAAAGGTTTTATTGTGGTTGTCGTAATTTTCTCTTGTAAGAAAAAGATGAAAAAGAAAAGGAGGAGGAGGAGGAGGAGGAGGAGGAGGAAAGATTAATGTGTGGAAATAAGTTGAGGATTAAAATAACTATGAGCCAGACAACGTTACATAGATACACAGACCACATTAACATTACGGTTTTTACTAGTTACTGCGACCTTGCAACTAACATCAACACATTCATAATTTCGTCAAGATTTCTTTATATATAATAAAATATGTATTCTCTCCCCCACCCTACACCCTCTCTATCAGTTGTACACGCCACAGGTGGGAACAACATCTTGCACGACCAAAATACCTGAAGAAAACAGCATACAACACTGGCCAGCAATGCTGAAGATTGTAGACACTGTTGTACCGACATGCAAAAGTACTATGCCACCGCACTGTGTCTGAACTTCACCATATGTACTGTACCTAAAGTGAAGTGTGTTTAGGCTTTGATCACCAGCGAGTGAACATCAAAGCATTCATATGATATTATACTCACGTCCTGTTTCAGGCATAACTGCTGACGAATAAATTACTTCTTGTAAAGACACCATTATCAAGTAATGATAGTGTGGTTAAGTAATATCATCTACGTACGACTGACTTACTGACTATGGACACCATACCAGGTAGCTGCACTAGTTCATGTCATAATTAGTTATGTCTACATTAATTCTGTGGCTTTACTGTAGGTTGTAGACCATTGCTTTGGGCCGGCAATGTTCATGAACCAGCATAAATAATTGTGTATCCCCTGGTAATAAATACCTATAGTGATTTAATCCGCCCTGTCCCGGCTGATTTTCCACCACTGACTCCCTCCAATCCCGACCAATTTAGGAAAAAAAATTTTTTGTCTCAAACCTCCGCTTTTGGTGAGAAACATCGAAAATTCATAGAGAATGCGCTCACCTAAGGTTTAAAATACTCGATAGTGGTAGAAGTACCCCGTACCTTACTGGGTTTTCTATCAGGGTGGCTCCAAAGAAAACGAGTTCTATGGGAGGGTAACTCTTCACACCACTCATAAACGGTATTTATTTATTTATTTGGTGCAAAATTATATGTAGTACGAGAGTATATTGGTTTTCACACAGTAACATAGGCAATATAAGCATTGTTTCACTCACCAAACACATCAACATACCTGACCTTTTTTGGCAACATTGCCTGATCATCATTTCAGACTGTTTCTTCCTCTAATGCTACGTAAACTTTGTCCTCCACATTGTCATCGATTGGGGAATCATTCTGGCCCTGAATTTCGTACCGTGACATGTCTTTACTGGCCAGGTCACTGGTAACAGGTGAATTGACGAGACAATGGCGTGCAGGGGGGGGAGGGAGGTCATGCGGGGTAAGGCATTGTCCCTGCCTGGCATCTTGTAGAGGAAGGTGTCCCGTGTATACGTACCAAAAATCACAAGCAAAATTTGAAAATTGTTCAAATTAGGGATCTTGCAACTGCTGCGCATTTATATACGTCAATGGGACTGACAGTGACAAAACGTGTGGACGTATATACACATCAATGGGACAAGGTGGGTTAAAGCACTCAATCAATTTGCCTTTGATACAACGCTTGGAAGGAGGCTTCTCGGAGTTTCTTTGTACATTTATCTTCTCGGAGTTTCTTCGTACATTTATTACTGTATTAGACAAAGGAAATACGTTAAACAACAGTTGCTTCAGTGAAAAATTCAGAACTGTATAACACAGGTACTCAATGTGTGTTGTAGCATAATCTAGAAAGCATTAATATTCATACTAGAAAACAAAAATATTCTAAAATGATTAAGAAGTAGGAATGGAAAAAGTGCACAGATAAGAGATGAAAATGGCACAAAAACAAGAGAGCATTCAGGATGGGAGGAGATTTGGAGACCTATATCCATTACTACATTCCATACTTTAGCCACAAACTTGTAGCTTGTGGAATGTAGTAATGGATATAAGTCTCCAAATCTCCTCCCATCCTGAATGCTCTCATGTTTCTGTGCTTTTTTCATCTTTTATCAGTGTACTTTTGCCATTCCTACTTCATAACATTCATTTTAGAAGAAAATTGATGTTTCTAGTTTATTACCTTTCATAGAAGTATGATTATGCATAAAGGAAGTGTTAGATTTGGACTGTTACATGCATAGAATGATTTCAGCATTCCAAGCATCCAAATCACATTACATGTATCATGTGATCTGATTTGGATCCCTCTCTTACATGCACAGAATGATTTCAGTATGCATGTGGGCATTCTGAGCACACTTAGGTCTGGTGCCAAGCTGAGAGATTGGGAGATATAATCATAGGATAAAATAATGACAAATTAAATTGAAGTAAAATGAGAAAACAATGACAAATTATTATTTTTTTTTTATATTAAAGCCTGGAGTACAGTCCCAGAATGCCTTGCTCCCTGTATGCTGACTGATAATTATGAGAAGGTAACGTGGTCTGTAGCACTGTTTTATCACACTTGGGACAAACATTAGATATAGTGCATGTACACGCGCACGCATGCATAACACCGTGCAGGCATGCATGTATGTGTAACGGAGAAGTATCCTGAATTGCATAATTTAGGCTTAGTCGTGAAAGTCAGTAGAAAACTAGATCGCTTCTCAGGACTGACTGGTATTCAAGGTAGTGTTTAACTTACTGTTAGCCTTCTACACAAAAGCAGAAAGCACTGTTGTCGAAAAGCAGAAATAAAGTTGAGACCTGGAGAATAACGCAGTAAGCTGTAGCTAGCTATGGTAATTCAGACTGGAGTTGATAGAACATAGCGCCATTGGTACTGAAAGACTAAAACGAGGGTGCCTTCCCGTGGAAAGAAGTGTTTTGGTAAGTTCTTTAACTGTAGACGAACTGTAGCTAACCAATTTTGTGCAAAATGGAGTACTTAAGGGGGACTGCAATGCAGTTTTCAGGCCGTAACTTGCGAACCGTTGCCTGAATACTTTTCTAAACATGAAAAGAAACACCTGCACTTGACAAGCAGCGTTTTGGTGTATAGTACGCTTGCATAGGCCTTTTTGTTTTGGAGTTATAAGTGATGAAGAAGAAAAAAAGAACAAAATCGATACTTTTGTGGTTCGATTTTGCGACTCCTACGAAGGCTAGCAAGACTTTGTGAGTAGTTTTGCACTTGAATAGTGAAGGTCTTTTAGTTCATAAGCTCTGAACTGGGCTCTGCAACCGTCTTTGTGCGAGAGCTTCTATAGGCTACCCTATGTACAGGACGCCATTATGAACCTGCGCCATTCCTACTTAGGAGTCGCTACCGCACTCAGTGATAATCTCAAGACGTCTGTAAAAATAAATCCCAACATTATGCTTCCTGGCTGGACTAGTTTTTTGAAAGTTGTGAAAATCTGAACTCTGATAAAAATGTCCCTCCCGCATCCGTCAAGTAGGGAGTGTTTGATCATTTCTCCTGTTACTTCACATCTGAAAACCCAACAACGGTTCCCTTCTTGTACACTCTGACAGTTTTTACAATTAAATGGCAAATTCCAATCTTCCGATCATTTACAAGATTTACTGATTTTTGTGATACTGGCGGGGAAGCCTTCACGTGGTGGCACAGTGCACCCTGGTGGAGCAGCTGCAGCATCCACCCTGCACCTCGCCGTGGAAAGGACCTGGACCGACCCTAGTGAAGCCCTGTATACCATAAAGGGGTGCCAGCTTCCTACACGGTGATGTATTGGACTGTACTGTATCTGAAGGACAGCTCCACAGAAACAGCAGCTTACCTATGGTCAACGGGTCTGCTCGGCCAGACTGAGGTTAAACAGCAACAACAAAAACAAAGAGAGAGAGAGAGGAAGCTCTCATCTATATGCCGGGGAGGCCAAAGGTGACATTTATGTTTACGAGGTAGGTATGTAGGTAGGCAGATGGAGACGTAGGTAGGTAAGTAGGTAGGTAGGTATGTAAGTAGGTGGATATGTTACGTTAGTTAGTTAGTTGGATGGATGGTAGGTAGGTAGGTATATAAATAAGTAGGCATGTAGGTATGCAGGTAGGTCGGTAAGTAGGCCCGAAGGTAGGCAACCAGGAAGATAAGTAGATAGGAAGGTAGGTCTGTTCGTAGGTCGGGTGGTTGACGATGTCTGGTAGGTAGGTGGGTAGGGGAGTAGGTATGTACGTTAGCACGAAGGCGTATTTACAGGAAGGTAGGTGAGTAGGTAGGTAGGTAGGTAGGTAGGTAGGAAGGTAAGTAGGAATGAAGGTGGGTTGATCTGTTGGCATGCTGGATAATTAGCTGCATCCTAATCTGGTAGGTAAGTAGGTAGGTAGCTATGTGGTGTTAACAGGGAGATGTACTTACAGCAGGTAGGCAGACAAGAAGGTACGTCGATAGGAAAGGGGAGAAGGAGGGAAAGGTGTATGTGGGTAGGTAGGTAGGCAGGTAGGTGTTAGCTGGGAAGTGTACTTTCAGCAGGTAGGTAGGTAGGGAAGCAAGAAGGGTACGTCGGGACGGAGGGAGGGAGGGAGGGAGGTAGTTTGTTTGTTTGTTTCCTCCGACAAGGAGAGTGTGTTTTCACCCCTGTTTGTTTGTTTGTTTGTCTGTTAACAGGATTAGTTAAAAATTACAAAGAGAGATTTGTATCAAATTTGGTGGGTAGATAGCCCATGTCCCTGGGAACAATCGATTAAGTTTTGGGACTGATCCGGATCGTATTACAGATTCTGGATCCGGGAAACACATTTTGTGAAATCTTAATCCGTGATGAAAAAACCAAACCCATTATGAAGAGTGGTTTGGATTACCTTGCCCTTGTCGGAGAGATGCGCTCCACTGAGTGCCCCTCTAGTTCTTTGTTTTTCAGTCTGTTAGCAGGATTACTCAAAGCTAAAAGGGAGATTTGTACCAAATTTGGTGGGTAGATAGCCCATGTCTCAGGGGACAACCGATTAACTTTTGGGACCGATCCGGATCGTATTACAGATTCTGGATCCGGAATTACGTTGCCCTTGTCACAGCTATGCGCTCCACTGAGTGCCCTCTACTTTGGTTGGTTGGTTGGTAGGTAGGTAGGTAGGTAGGTAGGTTGTTTGGTTGGCTGGTAGGTAGGTAGGTAGGTAGGTAGGTCGGTCGGTCGGTAGGTAGGTAGGTACGTCGGTAGGTAGGTAGGTACGTCGGTAGGTAGGTAGGTAAGTAGGTAGGTTGGTTGGATGGTTGGCTGAGAGGGAGGATTAGCTGTATTTTAGAAGGTAGGTAAGAAGGTGGGCCTACAGGCAGGCAAGAAGGTTAGGAGCGTGGGCCTGAAGGTAGTAAGTAGGTTAGCAAGAAGGTATACTGGCGGGAAGGTAGGTAGGCAGGCAATCACAGGCGGGGACATCCCTATATAGACATATAACGTTGGACAGAATGACAGACGAGTAGACAGAATCACAGACAGACACCGCCACTACATATGTACCCGAATCGACGCCAACTTTAAAACCAAACATTTTCACTTCTCTTCGCTGATATTTCACCACCGCTAAACCCTGCCCATCACAACGCTAACTTTATAGCTAAAATAATGGTCGGGAATTATGAAAGAGTTATCCCATTGGTTTGAATATATCGAAAATAAATGGATTGTGTTTGAAAGACTGATTTTATATGTGTTGCAAAATGCGAATAAAGTTTTTGACAATCCACGTCTGCCTCATCTGTCAACTCATTTTCGTTTATTTGAATATTTTTCTGTGAACACTCCGTTACCATACACTTTCGGAGCCAAGTACTGATATTTGCGGGGCCCAGCAAGTTTGTCAGAATTTTATGTGGGAGGTTCATACTGACTCACTAAAAATTCAAATTACAGTATATTCCTGTCCGCAGTTTTACTTGATAATTATATTTGTCTCAGTATAAAGAACTGTGCAATTATCTACATGTCTGCTTGTTTGTATATAAGTAGGTCTGTGTATCTACCTATCTACTTATATACTCTTACATCAATCACTCAAATTATGTCTACTATTCTATAGCTATATTTGCGCCTCTCTGCATATCGTCGCCAATATCTCTTCTTATTCTCATGTACAGTGTTCATGTCTATTGTATCCGACTATTAGCTCCTTACATACAGGTATCTATCCATTGTAACTATTTTTTTTAGTGCATCCCACTCTGGACAAACCCGAAGTTAGAAAGTCCGTTCCTGAGGGCTACTAGTTAACCTGCGCACCAAGGAACAGCTCTGCACACACCCTCACACGTCATCACTTGGGGACTAATCAATCATCATCATCATCATCCGGACCTCCTTTCCTACCCTAGGGCAGGGCGAGGAGCAGCAACGTCCAGACCGCCTAAGTTTGCCTAATTCAGTGGTCCACGCTTCCATTCACTCATCATTCAAGCCCAAGGAATCCTGTCTCCATCAGACAGGCCAAAATAATTTCACCACTTCTGCATCTTCACATATACTTGGGCACTAATACCTAACGTTTATACTGTCATATGTTACATGTATCCTATTCACCATATCTCCCACATCACCACTCAGGCACTAACATCCACTGTCTTTATTGTGATACGCTAGAGACATCTCATTCAAGAGTGGCTTGACGATACTAGCGGGGATATTTTAAAACACTCTGAGGGACCGTAGGGAAGAGCGAAGAAAACCCTTTTAAACCCTTCACTACGGGAATATTTCTCTTAAGCCAGGCGGTAATAAGAATAACAGGCGCGTTAGCCGATCTGTTCCACATCATGAAACCGTCAAGAAGTGAAGCCGAGGGCAGGAGATCGTAAAGGAATGGCCGTGGTGAACAAACGACTGGGAGGAACGGACTAGGTTTTTGGTGGGTGGTGGGGCTGAGGCAGGAATGCATACACTGTGAATATAAGCGTTTTAGGATTAGTGGTTTGAGGACAGTGAAGGTTTATTTCAAATTATCCTCAAAGAATAAAAATCATCCGGGAAGAAAATAAAGAAATGGGCTTGAGAAGAGGACAATGTGAGGTGGATGAAGTGGTACTGTGGCGGGGGATGGGGTGGCACCAAGAGAGTATATCCTATGAAAATAGGTGATATGAGTGCAGTGAAGGTTTATTTCAAAAGTTTCTCCAACAACAACAAGGTAATATCATGATGCTCTCGTATACCTGCATCACAACACACAGGTACCAGAATGACTTCCAACTACTAATGGTATAATGGAGATAGTTTATACCTACATCACTACTATGGGTCTCTCCATAGTTGAATACAGTCACTAGTCGAAAACAATAACAAAATAAAACAACGTGGTTGGAATGAAGGTGGTAATCATAGTCTTTACATCCGGTAACACAGTGTTTTTTGCAACCTTACGACGATGCCACTCACCTGAGGATAAACCTTTGACCTGAAAGACTCACATAAAGCCTTCAGCAATCCTGCACTACAAGAGGTCTGTCCTTACTTGAATTATATTTTCTGCGGAATAGAAAAAAAGGGGGGAGGGGAACTGATGATGCGAGTATAAAAGCACTGAGTCCAGGGCGCACCTCCGCCAGCCGTGAACTGGTATAAAGCTGCACTGTGTACTTGTCTTTGGGTACACCGTCACCACACTGTAAGTACTTCAGCCTTGACTCCATACCAGTATCACCACAAATGTCCATATCTATCCTAACATGGGCTGTTCTTTCATATGGTGGGAAGACGAAGATATAGACAGACAGGGTAAAGGCATACTTTCCAACCACCACCAGTTAGAATCTCTCTCTCTCTCTCTCTCTCTCTCTCTCTCTCCACCATTCTTTCAATCCCCTTTACTACTCTGTTTCCCTTTTTCCTCTACTACACAACCGGAATCAAACGCATGGGTTTTAAGGAATACTTACCCACTTGAACATGCAGTTAATATCCGTAACACTAAGTGCGATACTAAATTTCTTACTATATTACTATAGGCATGTATACTACTACTACAACTACACAAACAATACTTTTTTGTTTAAGGCATATTGTGTACCTTATTATGGGTTATCATTATGGGACTTAAAGAAAACACAAAAAGGTCAGATGCTTAGCACATCTGAAGTTGCACATGCTAATGCCATTAATGTACCAAGAGTAACAAGTAATCTCAGTGTGGCTAAGGTGGCTGGTCTTTTTCTGCTAAGGCATCATGCAGCATGCACACAGGCAAGGTATGTGAAATCTTAATTCTAAAAGACGAGTGTTTTACTTAGCGTGAATACCTCTGGCATTCATTTTCTCCAGCTTTATAAATACCAGTGAAAAATGCGATAACAATATTACGTGTATCAAAACTGATATAATAAATCCAAGGATATCCTGGAGTCAAAATCATGAAGAAATAAGGAGGACTGGAGGTTACTGTGTGAACAAACAAAAAATAATAATGAGGGAGTTTGAATTATTTACACTACCCTGTGCAGTGATGATGCTAATATGAACTGTATATATATTTGCACTGGAGTATTTATTTATGTGTGGGGGTAAAACAAGATAGTTTTAACTAAACATTTTTATTGATTGAATCTGTGAAATTTTCCTTATCTTGTTTTAAATAATAATTTAGAAGATGAGATATTTATTTAAGTGAATGTTTTTGCCTCTTGTGCCTCTTACTGTATATATGTAAGTTAAATATTATATACGAAATAAAGTTCATTGCCTGATTAACTGACTGAAAACTAATACTATCTCTACTACTACTACTACTACTACTACAATAATAAAAATAATAATAATAATAATAATAATAATATTAATAATAATAATAATACCGTAATCATTGATAGATATCTGATTAAATTAAAGTTATTAATTGGTCTGTAATCAAGGTACACAGCACTAGAGGCTCAGTAAATGCATTATCAATACTTCCTCCCTAATAAGCTTCCATCAGGCATTAGTGCAGAGGAGGGAGAGTTAGATGGATAGCGAGGACGAGAGACAAGTTATGAGAGCACGGGAGGGAGGATGAAGGAGTCCTGGGTGGCTGGAACAGTGGGAGACTGGAAACAAGTAGAGGGACTAGGCAGGAGAGAATAACTGCGGAAACTGGGTGAAAGAAGAGGAGGCAGATCGAGAATGAAGTGGTAAAATGAAGATAGGAGAGGATATGAGAGACGGTGATTGGAAGGGGAAGAGGGACGCAGAGAAACAGAAAGCGGAATACGGAGGGTATGTATGAAGGAGGGTACAGATGAGAGAAGACGAGGCAGACAGAGATCAGGGTGCTACTGCAGGACACAGACACCATAACAACAAAAACGACAACAATAACACTACCAAGCACTACCAGAAAACACAGAAAATAAAGGTTAACAGACAGACAAAAACACCACAAGCAACAACAACAACAACTTGCAAGCACTACACAGACACAAATAATAAACAAAAGAAGCTGAATATCTAGGAACTGACAAGGACTAACTACAAGGAACAACAAGAATACAATAAACTACAACGATAATCAGATTTGCTACTCACGGTCAAAGCTCCCTACAGTGGGGAAACAAGGGTCATTACTACACACGTATTTTTTATATATATACTAATCCTACGTATAACATTACTTTTAATACAAGTTAAGGATCCAGTATAATTTATCAGCTACAAGAAGAAAGAAAATTAAGTAAGCCCCACCCCTAACTACACGGGCTGCTTGTGACTGACTTCTATATGTTGGCCACAAAGAGAAAGAGTCTGAAAAATGACTGCCACTTGGAGGGTCCGAGAAGCACAATATATTCCATGTAACTTTTTGTAAGCAAGTAAAATAAACAGAATAAACATACTGGCTCACCCTTTGGCATGTAAGGATACAGGCAGGTTTACCTCTATTAAGGAAATTGGTGTACGAGCCAATGAATCAAAATCTTACCCCATCCCTGGCAACGGTCCACGGGTACAAATATCTGTGTATCATGAAAGAAGGATCCACAAGAACCACAACTGTCACCCAAGTTGTGAAATTCTGGAAAATTTTAAAGCTAGTGTAGTGCCTCGTTCCTCACCTGACGAACCTGTGTGTGTGTGTGTGTGTGTGTGTGTGTGTGTGTGTGTGTGTGTGTGTGTGTGTGTGTGTGTGTGTGTGTGTGTGTGTGTGTGTGTGTGTGTGTGTGTGTTTCCAGCAAGCTCTAATGTTGGGATGCTTCTTGACTTATTTAGGTGGCAATTTTTGTTTTTTACTTTCTCATAATCCTATGTTTACTAAGCAATTAATAACAATACATCATCGTTCATTACACGCATTTCTTCTAAGGTAAACTGAAGACTAATTCTGATAATAGATAACTTTAAAACTTGTCTAATCTTTCTGATAATGTTGCTGGATGGTTGTACATGTGTCTACTGATTCAGCACAGTCGGCTACCACACAACGAGCAATTTGTATGCAACACTGCTGAAGGGGAAAAGAACACTTGTTTTCCAGTTCCTTCTGTTTGGATTTGCCTCTGACTGAACCCTAATTTATTACAACCTGTATCCGTCCCTGTCCTACACACAGCTGTTCGACACAAAGTATATCGTACCTTTGGTGTGCTGTGAAGTGGGTGGATTATAATTCATGCATGATTATGTCTGGTGGTCTAATGGCAGATGATTCAATATGTATGTAATTACGCGCAGTGATTTCAGCCCTGGACACGTGGCCGGAAGTTTAATGTCATGTTAAATGCTGCCACGGAAGTTGGCTGGTCTCCCACCCTTACATGATGTGGACTATGGTACTCCTGCTTTCGGTCCTCCTACACCATGAAGGGTAATTTGACACTGGATGTTTTAATTTCTCTTAGTAAATATTACCAGATGCTGAGTAAATACTTCTGTGATGGGTGGATGCCAAGCACACAGGTGGAGTGGGTCAATGGGCGGGGCTTACCAGACCTATACATCTACAACACCTTTCCAAGGATCACCTTCAGTTCTGTGGCGTCTTGTATTCTACTCTGTTTTAACATGATTTTACTCAGTTCAGTAGGGGCCTCTTGAAGTATTAAGTATGGCCTTAGGACAGTTTTTTTTTTTTTTTTTTTTTTTAATAAGTTGTATACAATCGTGATAGAAAAAATAAAGAAAAAAAAAGTTGCCACTGGACTGAAGACACGACGTTTCTATTAACAAGGCAAATGTTGGTACACTAATGTCACTAATATCACTTATATATAATGTTTATCATTAGTTATGCTTCTATCAGTAACTACACTAACATACCACAGCAGTAACTTCTCTAGACACTTAATTCAAGTACAGTACTTACTACAAACAACAGTACTTTTAATACATATGGTTTTATCTCTACATACACAACAGAGGTAACACAGACTTCAAATGATATTTATACGATACTTTAATTCAACATGTATGTAATGAAACTACACCCATCTCAACTTACACTTAGGATTTAAGCTGCTACACACTGCAGTACACAGTAGTCTTGCATAACGTCGATTTCCTTCCACTATACATTTAACACTTAACATTACCATCTAAGCATTTTAGATTCATTTCTAGATACACCGTAAGACTTAAGTGCACTGAACAGCACTATTACTACGTAAAGGCTAACAGCAAGATGGTTATTCCCGTATACACTTAATCATTTTAAAGTAATCATCAATCCTTACTTATAAACCTATCTTCCTACTTAACCATTTGAGCTCAAGGATGTGTTTTCCGTTGTTTGAAGTTATCACACGACGAACTGATTCCATAATTAGGTGTGTACAGTATTAAACTCTGACATGGACAGACGTACTTAGAGCAACAGCTAAGCTTTCCAGTTAGAAGAGTCCTGCCTGCCATGAACATAACCGTAAAAAGGGCAAGAATAATATAAAAAGTACGTTCTTGGTCTCAAAGAGTTAAATCAATATTTACTTAAACAGCACTTCTAAATACGTGCACAAATATCAACAAACACTCAAAGTTATACTAATGAAGCACCAGGGGATTAGAACACCTTAACACTTATCTTACACCTGGTTCCGCCCTGAGAGAGAGAGAGAGAGAGAGAGAGAGAGAGAGAGAGAGAGAGAGAGAGAGAGAGAGAGAGAGAGAGAGAGAGAGAGAGAGAGAGAGAGAGAGAGAGAGAGAGACCATTAAGCTACTGGTCTACATCGTCTTCTAACTGTACGATAAAACAGGATGTCTGTTTATAAAATGCTCCCTATTTATCCCAAACGCTGTTAAGATTTTAAGTTTAACACACACACACACACACACACACACACACACACACACACTCTCTCTCTCTCTATATAATACCGCATTAGATTCGTCCCTAGAGAGAACGTCAACTAAATCCTACTGGCTGACGCGTGGGTGATCCTGGTAATGGAGAGCTGTGATTGGTGGCCCGTGCGCCAATCAGCGGCCGGCCCACTAAAGCAGAACTCTCACTCAGTTTATCGGCTCGCGCCTAATCCCAGAGTTCATCCAAGATCCCACTCAAAAATATGCTTGGCAGGGTTCACTTCAACAGCTAAATATCACTCCTCCAACCACTTCAAGCTGCCTCCCCTCCTGTTCTCCGTCTCTTTCTTCCATCCCCCAATCTGCCTTCCTATTCTAAGCCTTCCCTCATGCTCTCCTCCACTTTTATCACTCCAACTCGTTCTCAGCCTTCCTCTCCTCATTCTTCGTAAACTTTATTCACTTTCTGCTACCCTATTATTCTTCCAGCATTCCACATATAAGCAAGACTGACAACATTCAGAAAGAATGAAAGATGTTCTCCACACTGTTACAGCAGACTCACATGCTTCCGTGCAAACTGTCATAATAATTAAACATACACCTGTGTTTATACGATCTGACTCTTGGCACCAAAAATGCCTTCACAATGCTTACATTAAAAAATGGAAAAGGTGTCTAAGACTGTTTGCCAAAGGAATAACTCTGCCAAGTTGGAAGAGATCTGATGAAGAAAGATAGGAATGTCGCCAAGCTGAAAAAGTGTTTAGAAGAAAGAAATGAAGGAAATACTGTAGCTCTCCAAAGTCTGGTGTGCAAACTAATAACAAATAAGCAGTCTACCTAAAAAAAATAATAATAATAATAAGCAAATGAAACCTGTAAAACCAACGATGTTTAAAAGTTTGGGGGTTCAGTTCTCTGGTCATCATCATCATCATCATTACCATCCCAAGCTGTATTGTACACACAATAAACGACATCGCTAACCACAGACTGGATGCGGTCAACTGGAAAGGAAGGAAAAAAAAAAAATCTTCCCACAAGCAAATGGTCAAAGTCACTCTCCTCTTCATTACGATGAAATGTTAATTTATAATATTTTGTTCCTTCCACCTGATCTTAGCTTCGGGCGACCTATCTACGCAAGTAAAGAATAAACCTTACCGTTCTGCAGTACCATGACGTTCTTTATTTTGTTCTTTCTATCCCCGTACATTTTATATATATATATATATATATATATATATATATATATATATATATATATATATATATATATATATATATATATACCTGTAAAATACTGTTTTCTGTGGGGGTTTTCTCCCAGTGAAACAATGAAAAGTTACAAACGATGTTAATCAATAACTTCCACTATTTCTGTAGTCTGCTGTATTATATTATTGATATCTTAAACAGTTTATTTTGTTTTTAGAAGCGGTCTCGAGATAAAGGTGTTAAAATGTAAATGACAACTAATAAAATTGAAAACCTTATACCGATAATAAAAAATAAACACATTTCTCACCACGAACCTAACTACCTAAAATTGCATACCAAACATTATACAGCACCAGCATTTGCCCACACTTACCCGGAACCCTAAACTGACCAACACAGCCTTAAATATCACCCCTTACCTACATTCGATCTGGACAGGACTGATCCCTGACAGTTCATACCCTAAAATACAGTAGATACTTCTATAAATATACCTGTCATTCCCTAAAATAAACCATTCCTTAAAATTTACATGTTATTCCCTAAAATTTACTTGTCACTCCTTAAAATTAAGAGATTATTCCCTAAAAATAAGTGGTCGTTCTAGAAAATTATTGTCATTCCTTAAAATAACTATACACTCTTTAAAATTAACGAGTCAGTTTATAGAATTAACTAGTCACCACTTAAAATAAACGAGAATTTCTTAAAATCAACTCCTCTCTCCTTGAAGTTAACTAGTCACAACCTAAAATCAAAGTCACACCTTGAAATCAACTAGTCATTTGCTAAAATAATTACTTACATCTTAAAATTAGTCACTCCGTAAAATGAACTAATCAGATCATTTAAACTAGTCATTCCCTAATATGGAGTAGTCAGTCGATAAAACAAATTAATTACTCTCTAAAATGAATCAGTTGTCCCCTAAACATTACTTAACACTTCCTATATGTAATGAGTCACTTGAATTAATTATTCGCTCCCCAAAATAAATCTGTCACTCTCTAAACCCAAGTCACCCCTTTATTGAACAATTCAGTCCCTGATATTACCACATAATTCCTAAAATTAATCGGTATAATTTCCAAAATGAACCTGATAATTCATACACTGACCCTAGCAATCCCGAAAATGATCCGGTTACTTCCTAAAATGGACCAATAAGTCCCTAGTGTTAACCTGCAATGTTTCCTAAATCGAACCAGTCACTTCCCACTATGGATCTGTTGGTGCTGTTGTAGTTGCTTAGCTCCAGCGTGCCTGGCGGAGCAAATTCATTGATATAGTAGGTATGCTACTACCCCTATGGGGTCGTCATACAAGTTGCTCACAACACTGGTGTTTTGTCTGCATCTTAGTGTAACATGTACAGTGCAGCGCTCCACTACATGTTATGTCGTGCGGGTTTATTCTACAAGCGAGCGTGTCATCTGTGATTCCACCCAGACCGAACCTAAGCTGGAAACTAAGGAGGGACAGGTGATGTCATGATCCAGGTCTTGGTAGGTGTGCTCCATAAACTCTATATTTAGGGATATCTCTAATGGATGAATGTTGGGAAGGGGGACTTGCATTATAGTGTCCTGATCGAAGGGCTGTATTGCCCTGAGCATGAAGAAAGTATGTTTCTTCAATGCTAGTGTAGGAGTGTCTGGAGGTGGGATGTTGTTAAATGAGTCTAGTAATGTCTGTGTGGTAACTGCTTGATGTGCTTAGTTGTGTTGTGTGCTGGCGCAGGCTGCCGCATACGACTGTGTGTCTCTCCATATATATATATAATCTCTAACGAAGAGGACTTTAGCTTTAAAGTGTGAGCGAGCTGTGGAGGTGGTTTGGTGCAGCCAATGGTGATGTGTAGGGTGCTGTTCTGTATGGTCTGTAACGCGGTGTGTGTTAGCATTGGTGCCAATGACTGGAAGACATAGGGCATCACTGATCTAATATACTGTTTGTAGGTCAGGCAGAGTGCTTTTTTTTTCTTTTTTGCTGCCCAAGGTCTGTTCCTGCAATTCCCAGACAGCACTGAGTATGGGGTGCACTGCCTCTCGATGTCTTGTATGCGATCTTTGAAGGTGAATCCAGTGTCATATGTCACTCCACGGATCTTAGTGGTGTGTGTGTGTGTGTGTGTGTGTGTGTGTGTAACAAAGGTATATTGTTAATTGTGATGTTAGGGGAGTACCTGTGATTATGTTTGCTGCTGGTGATGAGTGTGGTGGTGGATTTGGGTGGAGCAACAATCAGCCTGCAGTCCTCGACCCACGCCTGACGAGTGTTGAGGTAATCTTGCTACACTGTACAGGCTGTGTCTGTCATGTACTGTGAGGTTGTTATGGTAAGGTCATCTGCATGTGAGGCAATGTTTGTGGGTGGCTGTAGTGTGATAATGTCATGTGTGTATACAAGTAGGCTGAAGAGTGTACGTGAAAGACAGAAGCCTTGTGGAACTCCATTATGAAAGTTCAGTGTTCGTGATGACTTGCCTTGGAGTGTAATATAGGCCTGTCTACCAGGTAACCAGTTGGCAGGCCAGTGTTTGTCGTTGTTGTCCATGTCTGCGTTGTTGATTTTGATGTAAGATTGCGTCGGGGGATGGCAAGGCTTTAACAATGTCTATTATTTAAAAAGGTGTACATTGTGCGGGTTGTGTAGAGTTGATGCCGTCAGATGCATACTGTGCGAGGTTGATTACTAAGGTTTGTGGAGTATTGTGCTCTAAAACCGTGTTGTGAGAGCGCAAGGGGGACATGAGGTGTGACGTTGTTAAGAATTAAACATTCGGTTATCTTGGATGGCGTGCTGGGTGGTGTTATGAGTCTATCAAACAAGGGTGTGTTGGATCTTTGCTTGGTTCATGTACAGCGATGATTGTTCCAGGTTTCTACATGTTGGGAATGCTACAATGTGTATATGAGTAGTGCTGATGTTCTGGTGGGGAATGTACATGTTGAAAATGTTGATTTCTTGCATGTGACCAGACTTAACATTGACTGACTGTAATTCTAATGTGGTGTCAATCAGGAAAAGTGATTGTGTAGTCTGTGTTGTGTCCTTGATGAGGATGTCTTTGTGAACGTTAGTAATGAGACCTCCTTCATGTCCATTTGTTCTGACTGTGGGGATGTGTGTATAGTGTCTGATGTGTGGCGTCTTCTGTGCGCGTGTGGGCTTCGTTTACTATAGATGTGCAACGTGTATGTTGTATTTGCGAATAAAGGATTAAATTTGCTGTGCTTTGGATCGGAGGCCGTTGACACTGCGTCGTAGTATGTTTATGCTGTGTGTTCGATGTGGTGCACAGCTTGTTTCGGTCTGTGTTGTGGATGTAGTGTCTGTACACAGGAACTGGGTTGTGGTGGCAGTGGTTGTGTGAGGTGGGGGTCGTTGGGGGGAAGCGGCAACTGTGTTTGGTATCACAGAAGGAGTGTTTGTGGAAGTGTTGCTCCTGTCACGTACCTATGTGCTGTGGTGCTGTCTGGTATTTGGAAGTACACCGTAGTACACGAGGTGTTGATCCATTTTCTGCGAGAACCGAACTGAACAGATCCATGTGTTCGTTTAGCGTTTGTTATGTGTAAGAAGGAAACTGGGTAAATGTGCCATGTTTCGGCACATACGTCAAGTATGAGGAGGAGGGAAATGACTGGGAAGGGCCTTTTCCCTTTGTGTAATAAATGGCGTAGCGAGCTGCTGCCCTCAGGAGACGGCGCCCTTGCAGGACGCAGGATTGCCTGGGGAGGTCTGACTCACAGACCTGAAGTCGCAGGTGTTCCTCCTCGTCTAGGGTACACAATGCCACGACGGACAGGTTCCCCTCCAGCACCAACTGGATCAGTAACTTCCTAATTTGGTCCAGGTGATAAAATATACGTGTCTAAAATGAGCCAGTCCCTAAAAATAACCAGTGAATTCTTAAAACAACCAGTTTGTCCCCAAAATGAATCGTTCCATCATGTACCGAACCAGGAACTCCCTACAATGAAAGTCGGTCCGTAATTTCAATCGGACAGTCCCACAAATGAACCCATCAGCCTCTGTACCCCTACAACGAGTCAAACACGAAAATAAACCACACCTAAAACTACCCAATCAGACTCCAGAATAAGTCAAAACAGAAAATAAACCACTGTCGCTAAATTAAACTAATCAATCCAAATATGAAGTTAATTGCTCAAACGAACAAATCATTTCTTTACATAATACCAGGTACAGTCATTTCTTTAAATACGCAAACTACCGTACTTCATCAATCCACTAGCTCCTTTAAATGAATCAATAAAATGAACACACCAACGCAAGAAATCCCTTAAGTGAACTCGGCAATACTTTACGTTCCTATAATGAATTCACCAGTACTTTCATTTCAATACAGCCATCAATTCTTTACATCTTTAAACTGAACCGTTAATCTCTAAGATCTCTTAAACTTAGCTCATCAATCCTTTATATCCCTAAAGTGAATGACAGAAACCCCGAAGTACATGAAAACTGATCGTATTCATCTCTTATATCCCTACACTGAAGCCATCATTCCCATGAACTGAGGCACTGAATCCTATATATCCGAAGCACTGAATCCTACATATCCCGCCAAACACTTAAGCCTCTGCAATGAACCTGCCAGTCATTTACATCCCACAATTACTCAACCAGTCCTTCATCCTCCAACACTGAACCCCATCAATCACTTAAATCGTTAAAAGGATGGAATAAACATCAGTCCACTTAAACCTCACAAATAACAACACATTCGGGCTCCTTTACCCACAACTTCTTCCTTAGAGACAGTCCATCCATAAACACTATATACATCAAAACACTTACGGATTCATTTAGGTCCATCTGCTAGCCTTCAGCATCGCCTAAAACTTAGCCCCCACCATCACCTAAAACTTAGCCCCCAACATCACCTAAAACTTAGCCCCCATCATCTCCTAAAACTTAGCCCTCAACATCACCTAAAACTTAGCTTTAAACATCACCAAAACTTAGCCCTCAACATTACCTAAAATTTAGCCCTCAACATTACCTAAAACCCAGCCCTTAACATTATCTAACATCTAACCCTTAGCATCAAAACCCTAGTCTCTAAAATCACCTATCCTAGCCCTTAGGATTAAGAAAACGAGCCCTTAAGATATCCTAAAATTCTCTCTCTCTCTCTCTCTCTCTCCACACACACACACACACACATAGTAAGATAAATAGATAGACAGACAGACAGAGACAGATAGATAGATAGATAGTCCAATTAAATATGAAAATAGTTCTCTTGTGGTGAGAAATACAGGCTAGTACAAACATATATTCAAATTAAAGTGTTCTACGTGAGAGCTAATAACATACATACATAAAAGGAAACACGTGTATAAAATTGGTATTATATTTAACAGGTAATTACCAAATGAAGAGAGTCATCAAAAAGTAAGTAACCAATAAGATCTTTACTTATTAAAACTTTTATAACAGGTATTTCTCCAGTTTTCTGCATCTTCATTTGCAAAGTATTTTTATAATTGCTACTGGAGGTGATATGTTTCCTGTGATCTATCTATCTATTTCTATATCTATCTATCTATCTGTGTGTGTGTGTGTGTGTGTGTGTGTGTGTGTGTGTGTGTGTGTGTGTGTGTGTGTGTGTGTGTGTGTGTGTGTGTGTGTGTGTTCTTACCTAATTCTTACCTAATTGTATCTTTACAGGAATGAGTCAAGCTCGTACTGTCCCGTGTCTTAGACCATATTTATCGTACATATCCTTAAATTTGTGAATTGTTTTGGCACACACTATTTCATTCGGCAGTGCATTCCATTGATCAATTGCTCTGTTTGGGAAACTGAATTTCCTTACGTCTTTATCACCTCTCTTCTTATGCAGTTTTTTGCAGTGTCCTCTTGCTGATGCTTCTCCATATGTTAAGTAATCATTTATGTCTATTTTCTCCTTCCCTGATATGCACATATATAGCATTATCATGTCACCTCTTTTCCTTCTCTCCTGTAGTGTTGGTAGATTCAGTTTATTTAGTCTTTCTTCATAGCTTAGGTCCCTTAAGCTTGGTATCCATCTTGTAGCGGCCCTTTGAACTTTTTCAATCTTGTCTATGTCCTTTTTGAGATGAGGAATCCAGACTACTGATGCATATTCCAGGGTTGGTCTAATGAATGATGTTATTATCCTTCTTAGCATGTCTTCATTTATGTATGTGAATGCTATTCTCATATTTGCAAGCAGTGTATACATGTTCCGTACCTTCTCGCTGATGTGGTCAGCCGGAGATAGTCTGTTATTGATAATCACACCTAGGTCTTTCTCTCTTTCTGATGTGTATAGGGTTTTATTTCCTAACTTATAATCCCAATCAGGTCTTTTTCCACTTTTACCAAACTTGATTACATGACACTTGTCCACACTGAATTCCATTTGCCATGTACTACTCCATTCATGAAGTTTATTTAATTCTTCTTGTAGCTCCCTACAAGAGTCTGTGTTAGTAATTCTCCTTTGAATTTTTGCATCATCTGCAAAACATATTCAGATAGCTCTCATTTCCAGTGTTACTGTTTATATCATTTATATACACTAAAAACATGATTGGTGCCAGCACTGAACCCTGTGGTACTCCACTAGTCACTTCTTTCCATGATGAGTAGTTTCCTCTTAGTACTGTTCTCATTTCTCTTTTTATGAGAAAGTCTTGCATCCAACAAAACAGTTTGCCTCGAATTCCTCCTTGATGGTACAGTTTCCATAAAAGTCTTTGGTGTGGTACTGTGTCAAAAGCTTTCTTGAAATCTAAATAGATACTGTCCACCCATCCTTCCCTTTCCTGTATTGTGTTTGTTACTCTGTCATAGTAGCTCAACAGATTAGTAACACATGATTTTCCTTTTCTGAAACCAAACTGTCTTTCTGTTATCATACTGTGTTCTTCTAGATGATTTACCCAAGCTTTTCTTATAAGCTTTTCTAATACCTTGCTTACAACACTGGTCAGTGATACTGGTCGGTAGTTGAGTGGATTTTGTCTATTTCCTTTCTTGAATAAGGGGACAATATTTGCTTTTTTCCAAATATCAGGTAGGTTACCTTGACTCAAGGATTTCTTGAAAATTAAAAATAATGGTTTACTTAACTCCTTTGCACATTCTCGTAATACCCAACATGAAATTTCATCAGGACCACTTGCTTTTCCTCTGTCTAATCTAGTTAACTCCTCCTGTATTACTTTTTCTATCTATCTATCTATCTATATACCTAGGCTGCTTCCCCCAAGGAAAGGGAGGTAGCCGAGACAGGACGACTCACTCTCCATTTACTCATCCATTCAAACACATTCATTTGCATCTTAGCCCCAAAGGGGAGAACGGACAGATCCTCACCTCACCACACCGCACAAGGGTCAACTTTTTCTGCTATTTGTATATCTGGTAGTATGTGTGGACATGCATGTTCCACATAGTCTCCCTCAAAATTTTTTTCTTCTGTAAAAACTTATTGGAAATTCTTATTTAGTGCTTCACAAATATCTTTCTCTTGTGTATAAGTGATTCCCTCGTCCGTAATGGATTGTATTATATCTTTTACTTTGGTTTTGCTTCTGATATAGCTGTAAAACAGCTTTGGTTGATCACTACTTTTATTTATTATATCCTCCTCAAACTGTTTTTGGGCTTCCATCCTTATTCTTGTATAATCGTTTCTTGCCTGTTTGTAATTATTATACGCCCTTTCACTATTGTGTCTTCTGTATCTATTCCACAACAAATCTCTTTTTTCTTTTGATTTTTTACATTCTGTATTGAACCATTTCTGTATTTTCTTATCTGCTTCTTTGTGCTGTGGGATGTACTTCTGGACTCCTATTTCATAAAATTCACAGAATTTTTTATATACAGCATTTAAATCTTGTCCTCTAAGCTCATTTTCCCAATCAACTTCTAAGAAATACTTCTTTAGGTCTTGATAATTTCCCTTTTTATAGTTAGGCTCTTTTTGTAACTGTCATTGCTGTTTACTATGTCATATGCTATCCTGAAGTTATAATTTAGTACTGCATGATCGTTTTTGTCGAGTGGAGGGTGATATATTAAACTGTCAATATCATTTTCTTGCCTAGTAAATATTAGATCTAGCACTGAAGGTACATCAAGTCCTCTTTTTCTGGTGGTTTCCCTCACATGTTGCGTTAGGAAAAACTCTTGCACGAGATCCAGGAGCTTTTGGTCCCAACAGCTTTCTTGGCTAATTATATCTAGAGTATTCCAATTTATATTTGTGTTGAAATCCCCAGTTAGTATAACTCTTTCCGATTTCTCTTCCATTTTATGTAGTAATGATCTTAAACTTTGAATTGTACTCTCTGCCAGGTCCTCATATTCGTCTCTTTCCCATGTGTTTGATCTGGGTGGCATGTACAAATTGGCTACAATTACTTCACCTTCAGATGTGTTGATTTCTACTGCAATCAGTTCTACTTGTGATGGTATATCTAGTTTTATTTCATTGACTTTTAGATTTTTCTTAGTTAATATTATAATTCCTCCTCCTTTTTTTAAATTTGTCTCTTCTCCATATATTGTATTCCTCTAAGTTTAGTATGTCACTGGATATCCTTGGTGTTAATTTTGTTTCAGTTAGGCATATTATTTGTGGTTGATTTTCTCTGACATAATCATTCATCTCTAGTAATTTAGATACCATTCCATCCACATCTGAGTACATCAACTTTATCATCTTGTTTATATACTTGTCATGACATGGTTCTACTACCTTCCTCCTTTTTATTCCATCCTGTTTGTGTACCACTTTCGTACCTGCAATCCTATTACTTTGTAAAAAAAATTTCTTCTTCTCCTCTTCTGAGCTTCCCTCATTTTTTGTTTTTGCTTCCTCCCTTTTCTCTTTCAGTAATTCCAGTTCCTCTTGTGTTAGGCATCTTTTTATCCATACATTTTTGAACTCCTCTTTTTCCATCAGATTCTTTGCATTTTTTAGTATCTCTTCCACAGTGTTTACACTCTGGAAAGTCACCTTTAGAGGTCTTGTCTTGCTTTTCTCGTATTTCCCTAACTTTTTGTGTTCCTCTATGTCTTTACTACAGATTTCCTCTGATACTTCTTTCAGTAAGCTCATTACATTTGCCATCTCCTTTTTGTCTCTTGTGATCTTGTTTTTTACTTCTTCCTCTTCTATACCAGTGATTACTATAGATTTGTTTATATATACTGAATCTCTGACTAACTTTGGATTGTTTTGGAGTATTCTTTTCACTTCCTTTTTAATGCTTTTTTCCTCCACCCTTGTTTCTAAGCCTTTCTTTACTTTCACCATTTCAGCATACGTGGTTTCCACATCATTTTTGTAGCTCTGCACAGCTTCATTCACCTGTGTTATCTTCTCCTCAATATCACTGCTCTGGTCAATAAGACTGCTTACTTGCCTAATTGTCTCTGTGTCATTTTTGAACTCTTCCATAACACTCTCGTGATTGACTACTGTACTTGCCATTTCACTCATTTTCTTCCTAAGTGTACTCAATTCCACTGTTAGTCCACTGATGGTTGTGTCTTTCTTATTGACCTCCCTTCCTAGTTTTTCTATTTCTTCCTTTTGCAAGTGCATCTGCTTCTTTATTTCATCAATTTCATTTTTGAAAGCCATTTCTATTTTGTGTACACGTTCAACCAGTCTATTGTGAGTCTCCACTTCAACCAGTTCTTGGTAGAAATCATCATTTTGCTTTTTACCTTTATCCCTTTTCCTTTCCAAATTTGCTTTACTATAGTATGTATCCATTTTGCAATACTAAAAGAACAGAGTATGTACTTACAGAGTATGTACACTTTCCCCATGTTGCTGTAGTCTAAACAAACCTCAGCTGACTCAGCGCATTTTTTCCTCTTGGTTCTCTTTTCTGTTTGAACAAGTCTTGTTTAAACTTATTATTTTTTTCCTTTTAATAATGAAAAATCATTTAGTCTAACCTGGTACAGAGCTTGACTCATACAAAGATAGTAATTTAGGTAATGCCACTGGCCGTGTTGGTTCGGTATGGAGCGCTGATGTCGGACGTCTGCCTCAATTGACTCCCCTCTGTGTGTGTGTGTGATCTGTCAGTGCGTCCTGTGGGTGATGGCCCCGACAAAAAGTGCTTGCAGGCATTTCTGTTCATACTCAGTAACAATCTCTTTCTCCAGGGCACAACACACTCCCTCAGATATTCTGGCACATTACACTATTCCTCCCCATGTTCTTGGTCACCCTCTCCTCCTTCCACCCACAACACTTTCGTACACCCTCATTATCATAACCTTCCAGATTCAATCCAAAAGCGATTCCGGACCTTTCCCAAATGCAGCCCTTGACCCCTTCATTCCGCTGACACTTCTCGTAGTTATTTTTGCTAATACAGTATAAGATGCCTTCACTCAGCCTCTCATCGCCAAGGGGTTAATAATGCTGTATGAGTGTATGTGATCCCCAGGGTTCATGAATTTCTTGTAAGGTGTTTAAAACCTTCTGACAGCAGCAAGAATATTACATACAAGTAGTCAACGTATCGAAGGGATTACCATTTCCTCAAATTTATAACAATCAACCAGTACTGCTCCAAAATCAGTAACAGTCCACTGCATGCACCTCTAAATCACTATAACCAATACTGCATAATCACTGACAATCCCAGTTTTACACCATCCTAGCTCTTAACACCTTCGATCGGATGCCGTGTTTTTATATATTATTCTTGGAACAAAGAGTTAATTATATGAGTACAGGAAAGTGACCTGGTAGTGAAGATTAATGAAGTCTGTATCAAACCAATTCCTTTGATGAAATCTCTCCCAAACTGAATAATAATCGTCCGCAGAGAGTAAGAATATAGTACAAAAAGATGTCATCATACTGAAGGGGCTAAACATGCCTTATATTTTGTGCGTCTTAACCTTAACCTCACTCTTAATCCCTATAATACGATGATATCTCGTCCATCTCTGCTATCTCCACAAGATTTATTCAGATGATCCTTTTTTTTTTTTTTTTTTTTACCCGAAGGGGATAGGTATACAGTACAGTAGGCTTCGTTAACTCCTTCAACACACCCAGAATGAATACAAACGTGTGGACGATATACGTTAAGCCAATACGTCCTTTTGGGTTAACTGCCTCAAAATCAATGACTGTCTAAAATACCCTAATCAATCCCCAGAAACAACCTTAATATTCATCATGATTCTAGTTTTCACTCAGACCTAACCCTAAACCTTCTTCTATTCTGTTATAAGTTTATTTATACTTTCCTCAAAATTCTTATCACATTATCGATAATCAACGAAAATTTATATAAAATCTCTGAGTGCCAATCACGGCTCTTACTCCAGACACCCAACCTACACCTTAGGATTCCCTTAAAACCAATGGAAACCTTCTAAAGAAACCAATCTAATTCTTAAAATTCCCTTAAAATCTTTGAGTCATCCAAAATTCAACTACTCGTACGTATACTGTATATATATATATATATATATATATATATATATATATATATATATATATATATATATATATATATATATGAAATTAACTGCCAATCCCGTACCTATTTCCAGTCACTTAATCCAGTCCTTAAAATGACTTTAAATTAGCGCCAGTCCCGATGTCACATGCACCAAGTTCGTGCACGCACAAAGTGCCTTATGCACACCTATAGTTAAGTATGGAGATATGCTACAGAACACTTTGAGTATAGGGTCGGTTGGTGCAAGAACAAAGCTCCTAATGCACAAAGTAATATAACTAACACACCACTGTATTTAGGCGTATCCTACAAATTGGCAACTTTCTGTGATAGAGACAATTTGTGTGAATATAATTATAGAACTGTCCCTCTGTCCACCATACAGTATCACCTACTTCTGATTATATGCCCAATGACGAGGAAAAAGGAATATGGTACTTCAGTGCATAGAGTACTTAGTGCATGCAGGCACTGAGTGCATGTGACACTGGACCACACCACATTTCTGCCCTTAAACACTCCATGAAAATATAAATCAATATCCGAAACGTCCAAACTTAACCTTTAAAAATCACTTAATCTCTTCAATCCGACAACGTTTTCATTATTTCATTCTTGTTATCTCTACACGACTGCATTCAGCTAAAAAAAAATATGTTGTGGTTCAAGGGTTAATTAATGCTATATCACCACTACAATTCGAAATTTTCCCCAGACCTGAATCAGATCATCTGTGGCAGCAAAAACATAACGTAAAATACACCATTCGATTAGGAGTTTTGTAATCAACGCTGATAAACTATAGCTCCAGTAAAATCAAGGTGACACACATTTCTTACTCCAAGCACTCAACCTGGCCCTTAATATTCCTTAAAATCAATGCCAATCTCTAGTTTCACCTCAATATCCATAACATTACCCAAAACTGTAAAATCAGTGCTAATTCCACTTTGCTGTTGTTGTAACCCAGGTCTTAAAACTCTCTTAATATTAAAATCAATATCGGAAGTACCCCAAGATTCAGGTAAAATCAATAACAATCTCTGAAACATCCCAACATAACCTTGAGAGTTTCCTAAATTTTAATAGTCATGTTAATTACCTCTCTACTGTACACTCCATAAATCTGTCTTAAATAATCTCTGGAATGCCTAACATAACAATTAAAATTCCTATCCTCTAAACTGGCCCTACACAACCCTCAACATTTAAGATCAATGACAATCTCTTAAATACTCTAGATAGGCCTTATTTTTACTACAATATAAGCTAATACCACCTCTGAAATACCACATCATGGCTCCTGAAATTTCCTTAAGTAAACAGTCTCTACAGCCACCAACACAGCCCGTAAAATCCTTTTTAAATCAATGTCAGTCTCCGAAATACAATGCACAGTCCTTGGAAATCATTTAAAACCAGCGCTAATATCGGAACTATCCCTCCATAGCCCTTAGAATGATTATACCTTAGAATCAACAGGCCATACAAAACTGAACTACATAAAATCAATATCGACCAATCCCACATCTTACACAGCTAATTAACCCAACCCCTAAACTGTTGCAACCGCTTGACTGTGTCGAGCTTATAGAGTTCCGTACAATCATCCATCGCAAGCTGGAATATAACAGAGTTTTTTACACTCAACCGTAACATTAATGACGAACTTTTACTATTTTCTATGGCCTTGGTTTCTCTTGAGCACAGTTAAATCGGCTGACGTCTTCCAAAACAGAAGGCAAAATAGGTAATACACAGCTATCTATCTCCGTAATCATGGAGGGGATGGTGACAAATAAAATATCCTCTGTCACCCTCCCCTCCGTCATCAGGCTGCCCTACTTCCAACTCATGGGTAAAGGGGTACAAATGAGTGACCATCAATCTTACCGCAGTCCTTGTCGGGTATGTTGCCGTTGGGTTCGATCCGGTCCAGATATTCGTCCGAGAACCCGTTGATCTTCATACCGGACACGGACACCTCCTCGTCCTCGTCGTCGTTCTTGGAGATGGCTGCATGGGTGGAAGCAGAGACAGGTTAGCACAAGCAATGGACTGATTAATTCATTACCTACCATCACCTAACATTTTATTTTATTCTTGCTGTTTGCACACAATTTTATTCAACGTGCTACCAACCTTTACTTCTGTACAGTTAGCGCAAATATATAACTACTCCAGTTCGAAAAATTTCTCTGAAGCTGACAAAGTCGTCTGGCGGTAGGAAACAATTATAATACGTCAATGAAGTAAAGGGACTACCTCAGGGACTGGGCATATTAACCAGAGCAGTGGACATACTGACTGTGGGTCTGAGCATATGAAAGGCTGGACTGGACAGGATCGCATGTCTCTTGAAAATCTAGCTGCCGGTAAGCAGTTATATTTAGGGTAAGAGAAGCCGGTCGTTGTGACGGGATAAATTCAACCAGTGTATATCCAAGATGCAGTACAGTACAAGAGGTCTGTTGTAAGCAGAATATAACGATACAGCGGCACACGGAAAACAACTCTGATGGCCATTGTACTTCACTGTACAATAAATTTCTGTGTTTTAACAATAACCTCTGCACTAACAGACGTCTCCCTAAGTTGAATAAAGTCATCTGGCAGCAGCAGTACAATATATTACATAAGACGCATTCTCCTTATGTGAATTAATGGACACTGTTTATAACCCCTTTGTTAAAAAGTCTCCTCTAAGCTGAATAAAACTGCCTGGCGAGAGCAAAACTAAAATGTCCAAAAGTCATCGTGCTGTAGATATCTAATGTAGATTATTTGTAACACTTTTACTCGTAGACGTGGTGAACGGCTGAGTAAATCCGACAGTTGACAGCAGGAAAAAATATACAACACGTCATGGTACTGAAAGGGGAATCAGTGATCATTATCACCCAATTTCTACGAGGTATCTCTTCCAATCTAAATATGACCGTTTGGTGGTAACAAGAAGGAAATATAAAAGGTGTCATGGTGCTGGCAGAGTCACTGGAGATGACACGGAGCCTGCTGGTTTCGTCCATCTTAAACTTGCCACATTTTCGTCATTTCGCAGCTTATTTCACGTAGATCAATGGCAGAATAAGACATACTACGCCTGTACATACTATACATGACAATTCCTTGTGACGAGCATCATTTTATAAAGTCCATATCTGCTAAGCCTCAGCATTTTTTTGTATGAAGATATGGTAATATTTGGCCCAGTACACAGAGTAGAGTCGTTATTTTATTTTTATTTATTTTTTTATTTTTTATTTTTTTTTTGAGGGCAGGTACTCCAAAAATATTATGGATTTGGCATCGCGAATCCCGTCATAAACTCATTTAAGTTTTCATGTCTATTACATACTGGCCACGGTAAAATATCTTGACCTCATCTTTATTAATATTCTTAGAGATAAGCTGGCATTCTGAACGTTTGCATGCAGGGAGCAGGGAGTAAGACGATTCGATGCAGGCCGAGTCGGGTCAGTTCGAGCAGGTTCATGAGAGGTGCTTTGCGAGCACCACCGAATCCTACGTTTCGACTTCAGGACGCACAAATGTACGTACCTCGCAGTATTATTATTATTATTATTATTATTATTATTATTATTATCATCGCCCCCCTTTACAAGGAGAAGCGATAGTGTTTTTGCCCACCTGTGTGTGTGTGTGTGTGTGTGTGTGTGTGTGTGTGTGTGGTGTGTTCCCATTATATTTCACCTTCACGGTATCAAGATATGGCCAAAATCTTGGCGGAGTTCAAAAATGGGTGCTTGGGGTCAAGGTCAAGGTCACCCAAAATGGCTCCCAAAGGTCAACTAGTTTTTATCGTCGCCTTTACCACCATTAGGCCTATATCTAATGAAAGGTTTGAGCTACCAACATGAAACCCACAAGTTATCAAGATATGGCCAAAATTGTGGACTTGGCCAACAGCATATTCTGGCGGGCGATTGGCATTCGGGACCCGAATGCTTTATTATCATTATTATTATTATTACTATCGCTATTATTATCATTAGTGGTAGTAGTATTAGTAGTAGTAGTAGTAGTAGAGGACCCTGTTTACTCAGCTCTCATAGCTGGAGTCAAGAAACATTTGAATTAAGGCTGCTAATTGGTTGATGTAACACTGAGGAGCGTGGGAAATCTACAGCTCTTCTTATTTTATCACATATATATTTCTATTTGTAAATAGCTTGCAATATAAGCAGCCAGTTTAAATATGGAACAATTTCCGAAGTTAAAGAGGTTAAAATTAGTTTTAAAAGTTTACCGCTATCTGAGAAAATTAAAGATGATTTTAAAGTTTTATAAAACAATGAGTGACATTTGAAGTAAATTATCAACCAACGGTGTACGATGTACACCTACAGTGCGTCCGCACGTTGCACTATATAAACCCACGGTGTACACCTACGTCCGCATGTTGCACTTTATGTGCCTGCATTTACTTCAAATCGCTCATCGCTTTAATTAACACTTCAGTGTTAAGAAATGTTCAGCTTGGGCTGTAAAAACGTATCCCTCACCATTTGGGGGGATCTCTGTAGGCTACCATAGTACAGGCTGGAGTGTAAAAAAAAAGTGTCCTTCACCATTTGAGGAGATCTCAATATCAGTTCCCAGGTGCATTAGTATATGTTGATGACTACACATTGGAACATTTGCAATGTAATCGATTCAGTAGTTTGTGTTGCGCAGTAAAGCAAATTTTGAAAAAAAAAAAAAAATAAATAAATAAATAAATAGCCTAGAGGGCGCTAGTGCTCAGAAAAAAAAAAAAATGTGCCAAATGAAACTTGTAACCAAGATACATCACTTCTGAAAATTGCAAGTCTCTTTCGAAAGGTCTTGGAATGCCAGCCTTCTAGATCTTCTCCCCCACCCCCCCTTAAAAAGGGAATAATATCTACAATATCAGTAAGAATCCCACAGAATGTGGAGTTCTTAACAATAATAATAATAATAATAATAATAGCAGCAACAATACAAATAATAATAATAGTTACTCTATCACGAAAAACAACACAGGCACGTCATACAATGAAATCTGATATTCTCTACTTCCCCTCCCCCCCCCTCTCTCTCTCTCTCTCTCTCTCTCTCTCTCTCTCTCTCTCTCGATCCTAGCCTCGCACACCTGTCTCACAACGGGTGTAGTATAGGATCGGGCGTTACCGTTTTTAATGCAATTTCACTGTGAAAGGTCTGTCCACAACTGAATGAAATTATTTGGTGGGAGCAAAAATAATACATAAAAGAAGGCAATGCAGGGACCTCTAAATCCTACTTCTCTCACGGTTTTACATCAGCATTGGTCTAGCTTTCCTGTTCCCACATACTCCACTTCTATACATTTTTCTCACAACAGTGTAATACCAGAATCGGTTATATTTATGATAGCGTTTTTCCCCTAATATTTCTCCCTCCATACGACTTTTATTCAACCTAAGATAACTCAGACAGTGGAAGTAGGTCTGGATGACAGTTAAAAGGGCATCAGCTTAACCCTGACTGCGGGATATGCCACTGTGGAGGGTAAATGAGTCACCCCCTCCTCGATGAACGGTAAAGCAGCCCATGTTCTTTACACATTCCTTACTGTTTCTTTCTTTTTAATATTTAAATTGAGAGAGAGAGAGAGAGAGAGAGAGAGAGAGAGAGAGAGAGAGAGAGAGAGAGAGAGAGAGAGAGAGAGAGAGAGAGAGAGACGGGAGGAGGGGGAAATAAAATGAGGAAAGGTGACAGGCAATCAAGCACGAGGAGGGAAGGAAGAAGAAAGACGACAGAAAGACAGCGAGGGAGGGACTGCGAGAGAGGGAGAGAATAACAGGACAGGAAGGGAGAGGCGGGAGAGGAGGAAGGGAGGGAAGTGGAGAAAAGACTAAGAGAAGGAAGGAAGAAAGGAGGACGAAAAAGGGAGGACCAAGGACTACAGGGAAAAGGGACAGGCAGGGAAGGAAGGAGGGAAGGAGGGAAGGAAGGAAGGAAGGAACGAACGAACGAACGAAGGAAGGAAGGAAGGAACGATGGTAGGAGAGAAGGATGGGAGGGAGGAGAAAAGGACGAGGGAAGGAAAAAAGAAAGGACGAAAGGACGAGGGATGGAAGGAAGGAAGGACGAAAGGACGAGGGATGGAAGGATGGAAAGAAGGAAAAGAAAAGGGAAGGACCGAAGGAGAAAAGAACACGGGAGGGACGGAGGGAGGGGTAAGGGACGACGGAAGAAGAGAAGTGGAGGGGTAAGGAACGAGGAGAGGAAGAGGGAGTGTACACAGGAATGCAACCCTTTCTGTTATGGGGTGGGCTATAACTAACGTAATTATTTTACGAGTTAAAGACAATGATACCAAATCAGGAAGGCTCCCTTCTCCACCACCAAACCTTTCACACAAAACCAGTAGTATTGAATGCGAAAGACGTCCATGTAGGATAAAGCAGATGTGCAGTTTCTTCTAGGCATTCAGGGAAATCATGGAAACTACATACCCAATCCCGTGAGATGCATGTCAATTTCGTTTCGGTCCACGGGGTCGCTTTTTCTGTTCATTTTTGGCTTAGGGAAAAGAGTCTGACCCCCCCAAGAATCACTAGGGGGGGGGGTCATGCTCCCCAGATATCGCGTTACAGACAACAGTCCATTGCACAGCAGGCACTACGATACTGACGCCATATCTGGAATTACTTCACAAGTCTTTAGTTTTTAAATGTCCTGAGGAGGGAAGGCCTCCTTAAAATGAGGGCTGGCAAACTGTATAAATATAGCGGAAGACATTCCCAGTAACCAAACACACTCACCTGGGGAATGTCATTCAAATTTTTCCTCTATTTCTGATCATTTTTGTTTATTTTTTATTGCACTACAGATGAGAGTCCACTGTACGACATGTACTAAAATATGAAAGCCATGTCTGCCTTCCTTTCACTATTTCTGAGAATTTCATTTTCTGGAGAATGGACTGACCCCCTTAGCATAATAGCTGGAAATCTGTTTATATTGGACCACCTTCAGAGTAACCACACGAACTCACCTGGACCGTTTTATTCAAAACTTTCTTTCTATTTATTATTATTTTTTTAATTTATTATTATTTTTTTTTTACATTTGGTAGGGGACTGACCTGAACCAAGAATCATGGGGGAAGAGAGTCATACTCCCCTAAATATCAATGCGTAGTTTCCTTTTGTGCATTCAGAGAAAACATGACAACTGCATATCTAATCTTCTTTTTATGCAAGGATGAAGGAACCAGAGGCCAGGAGCCGGCAAACTGCTCCCTCCAAGAATAAAGAAAAACAAGATAACAGAGAGCCAAATTCAAGATCCATACATTTTGAGATGTCTGGGCATAGTGCGTTTGAAAGACGAGATCACAGAAAGTTGGAAATACAGACAGAAGGACACAGTTCTAGAGCTGACCTGATGCATACAAGAAGAACTGGGAGTATCTGTTAACTCTTGTAATAGATAGCTGGACAGGAAAGGGACGAGAGTTTGTTGCTAAACGGGTGCAAGGAGCCCACTGCATTGGTCGAGGATGGAAGCAGACAGTTCAGAGGACCATTGACCATTGAAGTAGTGGCAGAAGAGAGATAAAGATGCAACAGTGCGGCAAAGAGACAGACGCTGAAGGAAGCTGGTAAAAGGAGGAGAGTTAATAAGACGAAAAGCCTTTGATTCCACCTTGTTGATAAGAGCTGTATGTGGGCAGCCATCCCACACGTGAAAGTTGTACTCTACACAGGGTTGAATAACACATGTGAACCCTGCAGGGGTAAAGAAGGCATGGAATCAGCTTAGCACACGTAATCTCTTGGAAGCAGATTTTGCAAGAGGTAATATAATCTTTCCAAGATAAATCCCGAGAGAATGAAACCCCAAGTATGTTTAAAGATGATGCAGGACTTAAGTGGGCAGTGTTAAAAACTATAAGATACTCCTGCAGAAGACTCTGTTGGGTTCAGAAATGTAAGAACTGAGTTTCTGATGATGTAAAAACAAGATTACTTTTACCCAAATCAAAGAAATGAGCCAAGTCAGACCTTAGGCTAGGTGTTCCATTGCCTCATCCCTTGTTTGCTGTAGTACCGGTAACTACTGAGATGGATGCTGCATGAAGCAAATGGAAAGATGAAGAGTGGAGTCATCACCGTATGAGTGGACAGGGTTAGATGTACAGCTTAGGTCAGTGATGAACAGATGGAAGAGAGTTGGTGACACGACAGAGCCCTGAGGAACACCACTCTTAATAGCTCTAGGAAATGTACGGTGGCCATCTACAGCAGCAGCAGCTACAGAATGATCAGAAAGGAAGCTACAGATGAAGGCACAGATAGAAGGACTGAAACCGTAAAAGGGCAGTCTGGAAATTAAAGATTTATGTCAGACTCGATCGACAGCCTTTGAGATGTCAGGTGCAATGGAAAAGCTTTCGTCAAAGTCCCGAAAGGAGGATGGCCAGGAGTCTGAAAGGTAGGTGAGAAGATCGCCAGTGGAGCATCCCTGGTGGAACCCATACTGACGATCAGAAAGAAGGTTGTGACACGAAAAGTTTTTTTTTTTTTTTTTAGAAGACTTTAAAAATTTAGAAACTGGGGATGCTAAATCAATTGGGCGATAGTCTGGGGGCTGGGAATGGTTACCCTTCTTTGGGACAGGCTGAATGAGAGCAAACTTCCAGCAAGAAGGAAAGGTACACGTTGAGAGATAAAGGAGAAGGAGTTTACCTAAGCAGGGTGTAAGAAGAGAAGCACAGTTCTTGAGGACAACAGGAGGGACTCCATCAGGCACATATGTCTTGTTAGTACTGAGGCCAGTGATGGCAGAGAATGCATCAACTGAAGAAATTTTGATATCAGCCATGAGGAAGTCAGAGGGGGAAATGATGGAGGAACATCACCAGAAACATCCAAGGTGGAATAGGAGGAGGAAGTATGGGCAAAGAGTTCTGCTTTATCAGTAGAAGAAAAAGCTACAGAGCCGTCAAAGTGGAATATGAGGTAAAGTTGTTAGAAAAGTTTTTGGCAAACTGCCAGAGAGTGGAAAGAATTTGAGTTGGAGAGTTCAAAGCATTTAGTACGAAAGAAATTATTTTTAGCAGGGTGAAGGACTGACTCGGCAATATTCCAAGCATAAACGAGATGAGATTCAGGGGTACGTTGGCCCTGGTACCTTTTGTTGGCCTTCTTGTTGTGGACAGCATCAGAACAAGCGTGATTAAACCAAGTTTTTTTTTGCACTAGTCACAGGATATGAGAAAGGCATGTAAGCTTCCATGCCCGAGAGAATAAACTCCATAATGTACAAAGCACACTCATCATAATTATTCCAGGGAAAATCAAATAAGCACTGCCTGAAGGCCTCCCAATCAGCAGCTCCAACATGCCACAGCCGTCTTTTCTAAACAGGGTCCGCAGTCCTTACTGGAGTGATAGGACAGGTTAAGGTGATAAGTTTGCGATCAGAGGAGCCTAACGGAGAGAAAAGATTAACTGCATAAGTGAAAGGATTAATTGCAAGGAAGAGGTCATGTATGTTAGAAATCTCTCCAAGGCAGCCAGGGATACAGGTAGGGTGCTGTACAAGCTGCTTCAGGTTATTAAGGACAGAAAAGATGTAGGCTTGTTCACCAGGAGGATCAGTGAATGGAGAGGAGAGCCAAAGGTGGTTGTAAACATCGAAATCGCCTACACTGAAGACTTTTGAGAAAGGAGAGATTCATAGGAAGTGTTCCATTTTAGAAATACGTTAATTAAAAAATTTTAAATACGTTAATTAATTTTTTTTTTCATAATCAGTAGAATTAGAGGATAAGTAAGCAGCAGTGATATAATTAGTTAGAGAATGACAGGATAGCCGAAGCCAGAGAGTACAGAATTCAGAAGATTCAAGTTGAGGAACACGAGAGCAAGGTAGGTTGTTGCATACATAAACACAACAGCGACCTTTGGCTTTGAAATGAAAACAAAGAAAGTAGGAGGATACAGAGAAGGGTTTGCTATTAGTCGCCTCATTGACCTGAGTCTCAGTGAGGAAGAAAAGGTGAGGTTTAGAGGAGGAAAGGTGGTGTTCAACAGAAAGTTAGAGGAAAGGCCATAAATGTTGCAGAAATGAAGAAGGGAGTCGCACAGTGGTTCCAGGCATTACGCTTGGTCGTCACCGGGAGAGGGGCAGATGGTGAGGGCTTTGATGGTACCCATCCTTGGGAACTGCAAGGCTTGGTGTTGGGATGCCATTTTTTTTTCTGAATAGGAAGTAGAGTGTGTAATGTGCATGTAGTTTGGTGTTGTCTTGGAGAGCATGCTGACCTACTCTCTGTGTTACTGAAACACTGAAAAAATTTAGCAAAGTGGGATGGTCAGTTGCTAGTTCCAAGGGCAAATGAAACAGTAGTTCCAGCTCTCCCTGATATCAGCTTTACATCCACCATGGGGGTATTGTCCTGCTTGACTGGTGCCACAGTCTACCCCCTGATATGTATGCTGATTTCGTTCAAATCCATGTGCTCACTTTCCTCTATTTCTGAGTGCTTTTATTTTGGAACGGGGCTGACCCTTGAAGAATCATTAGGGGTTCATGGTCTCCAAATATTGCATTGTGGATAAGAGTCCATTACAAAGCAAGTAATATCAATACAATATCTGCCCTCCTTTCACTATTTCCCAGAACTTGTTATTACGTGAGGGGGGCTGAACCCCCTAAAATCAAGGTTGGAAAATTGTGTATAGTGGAAAACCTTCCAAGTAACCAAATGACGTCACCTGGGAGTTTCATTCAAGTATTTTCCCCATTTCTGATAGTTTTTATTAAGGGGAAGGAGCTGAACCCCCCCCCCCTCCTCCCAAGAACCACTGAGGGAGTCATGCTCCAAAATTATCACACTTTGGATGAAAGTTCATTATACAATACGTACGGTACTAAGATATCAAAATCATATCTGCGTCCTTTCCCCTACTTTATATCCTTTATAAATTTTGGAGGGGGGCTGACCTTCCTAAAAATTAAGGTGAAAAGTTTTATATACCGTAGTGGACATTATCAAGTAATCTGCCAAAGTGACCTGAGAAGTTTCGCTGACATCCATCTGTAAATTTTCCTTTATTTCTGATAATTTTCCTTTTTGTAAGAGGACTGACTCACCAAAAATCACTGGGGGGGGGGGTTATGCTCTCAAAAATCACATTATGAATAAGTCCATTGTACGACATATACTATGATATCAAAGCCATATTTGAATTCCTTTCATTATTTCTGAGAACTTTTAATTTGGCTAGGCAGACTGACCCCTCTAAAAATCATAGTTGGAAATTATATACATGTGGACGGCCTCCTGCAAACCGATGAACTCACTTGGGAAGATTCATTCTAATCCGTCAAATAGCCAAGGAGGAGTTAAAACACACACACACACACACACACACACACACACACACACACACACACACACACACACACACACACACACATCGTCAGTATAGTGCTACAGTATAGGGCACGTTGCCGAAAATGGTATTATCCAACTTCAAAGGACTGATTTTCAAAAAAGAAAAAAAATCATGGGAAGATCATATGAAGAATGAAAAGAAATTATATTCTACACCAGCTTAATTAGTGCAAAGGGTTTTTGTGGGAAGGATTTGCTGGAACAGTACTTAATGTACCGTCCTCCACCTACCAGCTCGTAGTCGCCAAACCCACAGGCCCGAACCCTGGGGTTCCCCCGTTAATCAGCTTTTGGTAATATTAAATCTGACCTTTTTAAAGGATCCTGGGTACCACCTGGTTAAATGAATGCACAACACATTTACCATAACATTAGGTACAGTTCACATGTTATATCCTCCGACCTCCATTCTTAGTATGTTTGGACATTATAATTCAGATGTGTAATATTCGAAAGTGAATACGCTTTACTGGGAGTTACAAGGCAAACATGTACTCAAGCACTTTTGAAATGTTACTACTATATCACAATTAATCACACTGGCAGGTAACTAGTTCCATACAGTATCTCAGAACTGACGAAGAAATGCTTAGCTTCATGTGACTGGGAACGATTACCAAAAATTTCATGATCATTACCTACAGTTAAATTCGACCTATCTGACAGCATTTTTTGAGTCATTATTATGCCTGAAGCATTTGTATACTTGAATCCCCTCATACTCACCACATAGTCGTGGTAAAGAGATTCACCCTTCTAAACATTCTTTGTATGGTTAGTTCTCAATCAAGGTAACACTCTCACCCCTCACTCTACGACCTCTCAAACTTCTCCAAACATTTTTGGTACCGGTATTAAGGCAACCAGAAGAAAACACACAACCCTTACTGTGGGCATGCTGGGAAAGTATACAAGGTGAAAACGATATTTCTCTGTTTACATTCAAATACTCTACCTACTTATTAACGTCTTTGTAGCACCTGTATATTTTGTCTGCTTTCAAATAATATGTTCATATTACGATGGAAAGGAGGGATGGGAAAAGAAAGAAAGAGGGGTAAGGGGGAATGGAAAGAAGGGAAGGATATGGGAGGAGGGAAGGAGAGAGAGGCAGGGGGGACGAGAAGGAGGGAAAGGTAAGGGGGAAGAGGAGAGAAGAGTAGGGAGGAGGGAAGAGTAAGGGAGGAGGAAAGAAGGGAAGGACATGGGAGGAGGGAAGGGTTGCTGTTGCTGAGCTGTCCCCCACTGTCTGGCAATGCAACTTTTCCGTGCGGTGAACAGGGCCATCCCATGCAGTGAACTGATGTTCCATTGCAGCATACAGTACAGCGCCTCGACATGGCGAGGCATGGGGAGGGGTGTGGAGGTTTGGCTCCCTGATGGATGTCGCATTTGCATCTCTCCATCTAGTTACAGTGGCAAAGGCACCATAGCAAGTTCCACATCACCCCGTTTTGTGGCTACATGATTATCACCCAGTGCTATATGTGGTTTCCTGGATTACAGGAAACCATTAGACTTGTCACTCAGCGTCAAGTCACCTGATGTGGAAAGAAGGATAGTGAAAGTTACAGGAAAGATGGGAGCAACAGAGAAAGAAGGATAAACGTGAAGGAAGGAGGCAACGCCACATCATGTGGGTGGATGATAGTCGCTACCACCTACCACCAGAAGGGAAGGGTAAGGGAAGGAAGGAGTAAGGAAGGAGGGACTGAAGAAGGGATGAGGTGGGAAGGAAGGGAATGTTGGATAGAATGGAAGGAAATAAGGAGAAGGAATCAAGATTGCAAGGAGAACGACGAGGAAGGGAAGAGGAGGAGAGAAAAACAAGAAAAGAGACTGAGGGAAGGCAGTGCATTTCACTGATCAACTGATCTATTAGGGAAACTGAATTTCCTTACGTCTTTATCACCTCTCATTTTATGTATTTTTTGCAGTGTCCTCTTGATGTCGCTTCCCCATTGGTTATATACTCATTTATGTCTAGTTTTTCTTTTCCTGTGATGCATTTGTTACTTGTATAACATAATCATGTCTCCTCTTTTCCCCTCTCCTGTAATGCTGGTAGGTTTAATTTTTCGAATCTTTCTTCATAGATTAGAAACCTTAAGCTTGGTGCCCATATTGTAGCGGCCCTTCGTACCTTTACGTTCTTCTCTATTTGTTTTTTGAGATATAGATTCCAGACTACAGATGCACACTCCAGAGTTGGTCTGATGAATAATGTTATTACCGTACCTTTCTTAGCATATCTTCATTTATATATGTGAATGCTACCCTCATATTAGCAAGCAGTGTGTACATCTTCCTTACTTTTTCTTATATGTGGTCAGCCAGTGATAGTCTGTTATTGATAATCACTCCTGAATCCTTTTCCTTTTCTGATGAGTGGGGTTGAGATTCCTAACTTATAGTCCCAGTCTGGTCTTTTTTCACTATTACTAAATTTTATTACATGGCATTTGTCCACATTAAATTCCATTTGCCATCTGTTACTCCATTCATGAGGCTTATTTAATTACTTTTGTTGCTCTATGCAAGAGTCTGTGTTTGTAGGCTCCCTTTGTATTTTTGCATCATTAGAACATATTTAGGTAGATTTCATTTCCAATGTTGCTGTCTATGTCATTTATATATACTAAAAACATAATTGGTGCCAGCACCAAGTACTGTGGAACTCCACTTGTCACTTCTCTTCATGATGAGTAATTTTCCCTTAGCACTGTTCTCATTTCCTTTTTACTGAGAAAATTTTGCATCCAATCGTACAGATCACCTTGGATTCCTCCTTGATTGTACAGTTGGCATAAAACTCTTCTGTAAGGTACTCTGTCAAATGCCTTCTTGAAATTCAAATATATGTTGTCTACCCAGCAATCTCTTTTCTGCAGTATTTCTGGAACTCTATCATACTAGCTTAATAGGTCAGTAACACATTATTTTCCCTTTCTACAACCAAATTGTGTTTCTGTTATCATATTGTGTTTTTCCAGGTGATTTACCTGAATTCTTCGTATCAGAGTTTCTATAATCTTGGTTATGACGTTGGTCGGTGATACTGGTCGGTAGTTTTGTGTGTGTGTGTGTGTGTGTGTGTGTGTGTGTGTGTGTGTGTGTGTGTGTGTGTGTGTGTGTGTGTGTGTGTGTGTGTGTGTGTGTGTGTGTGTGTGTGTGTGTGTGTGTGTGTGTGTGTGTGTGTGTGTGTGTGTGTGTGTGTGTGTGTGTGTGTGTGTGTGTGTGTGTGTGTGTGAAATGGCTGGATGAAGAAAAAGTAAACTAAGAGAGAAACATCACTAAAAACAAGTAATATGTATATAGTTGACCACTGTAACATAACCCTGATGTCGTGAAGCAAAACTGGTGTTGCTGAGAACGTAGCTCCATTAAATGCATTTCCAGTGGGGGGGAGGGGGTGAATCAATGGCTAAGGGCATGGAAAATATGTCACTTCCAACGAAATCGGAGAAGGACAGAACAAAAACCAGGATCACTTCAACTGGAGATATTTGGACAAATTGCATTTAAAAGACCGGCGGTCTTAAGCAGAGGGAAAGACAGACGAAGACATTTACAGAGCTGATTACCATTCTGAGAGACGAAAACATTTACAGAGCTGATTACCATTCTGAGAGAAGAAAACATTTACAGAGCTGATTACCATTCTGAGAGTACTGGTGAACACTAACCACAATGCTGAAGAGGTGGCAGTGTGTGATGAGATGGGTGTTGTGTGCCCCCTGCAACGGCGAATGGTAGAGAGAGAAAGAGAGAGGGAGAGAGAGAGAGAGAGAGAGAGAGAGAGAGAGATGCATTTGGTGAGCCCCCACACATGGCACTTGTACTTGAATAAGTCTCTGTGCAAAGTCGGTGTTAGAGTTCAGTGAGTTTAAAGAATGCACTGAGTCGGTCCAGCACACCTATCTTCTGGAGAGTTACTTTTGCAAGAGAAGTAATTTAAAGTTTCCAAGACATATCACGAAAAAGCGAGACACCTGGTTACTGGCAGACGATGTGAGACTAAGTTGTTTATTGTTGACGTTAAGGGCATAGATATAGAGAAGATTGTATCCAACTGAAACATGGAGGAACTAAGTTTTTGAGAAGTTTAACTGAACAATGAATGCCTGGTGGTCAAGGGAGTTAAAGGCATTATAACCAGATGTGACTCAGAAGGGCTTACATCCTAAGGCAGGTTGGGGGTAATTTCTCACACAATACTGCCCAGAAAAGAGTGACTAGTGCCTCTCACTTTAAAGTTATGACTAGGTAACCCAACCCAAGCCTCTACGCTCTCAATGATGCAACGGACGACTGAATGACAGAAAGGTTTATATATATATATATATATATATATATATATATATATATATATATATATATATATATATAAAACAAGGTTGTTCCTACATCAATAAAGAGTGTCAAACTGGAAGCCAGGTGCACCAAAGCTTCATCCCATGACTGTTGTAGTGACCATTGTGATGGAAGCTTTGAGATATGGGTGGGAAAGTGAAGGCTAGAATTATAAACATAGAAGTGGACAAGGCTACATTTGTACCTCAAAAGGCCACTGATGAAGAGAAGGACGAAAGTTAGTGCCAGGACAGAACACTGTGGAACACCACAACTGGTAGTTTTAAACAACAGTGGCTGTCTAAAACAGCTCTTATTGAACAAGTAGAGATGTACGACCGAATTTACAATCAAACTGACGAAATATGAAGCATCCAAAATACTGTAATCTTCGGTTATTCTAATTTACCAGATGCAAAATGGGGAGAGGCCCTATCTTCACACACAGGGTTGGACCTGTACACTAACTTGCAAGAAAGTTCACTGCTTCAGCGTGCAGACTGTCCAACATGAGGAGGAAACATATCAGAACTGGTTCCGGCCACACCATAAAAATTAGTGAGTAATGTTATGCATATTCACTTTCCACATTAAATTCAGTGACTACAATGTCAGGGTTAATTACGAGAAAGTACCTAACTTCAAAAGAGTGGATTTTCAAACATGAAAACCATACAAGGAGCATTGAGAAGCCCCGAACCTCTTTACCTTTATGTCTTACAGCTCAGGGATATAGCTAGCCAAGCCCTTCCCATGGGCATTTTTTTTCCTTTCAAAGTAGTGTTTTCAACCAACCATAGTTTCGTAACTACAGCAACTAGAACTTTCAAGTAAAGCTCATAATACTCAACAACCCTTCTTCTTTCCACTGCAAATGTCCCCATGTCCCATCTGGGAGCATTGTAGAGGTAGGAGGTCATGAATGGAGGCAATTTTGATGGATCAGGCTTGGCTGAGTTTGTACATGTGGACAAGTCAGTGGCTACAGCAAGAAGGCCACACACCTGCCTCACCCAGATGGAGATTCCCTGCTCATACTCGCTCATGCTTCCTCTTACCCTACTCGACTGACACTCCTCTCCACCGCTCCCTGCCAATATCCTATGAATCAATGATCATCCCTTGTACATGTGGCATACTCAGTTTATTTACCCAATTCTTCTGGCTTTTCCAGAAAGACACTCTGCTCTATGGTGTGTGCAACTCCAAGGGTTATTTACATTACCTGCCACAAAAGATCACTTACTTTCCTGCGAGTATGTTTTGTGTGTTGTGCAAGATCACTTCACATATCCCCTGAGGTTGTTTTCACTTCTTACATTCACAGTTTTTCTTATTTTCTGAAGCACTTTTTTACTTTTTTTCGTACTTCACAACAGACTTACCACAATATAAATTGTTGGTTATTGTAACACTTCTTTGCACTTGTGTTGCGAGTTCACTTTCATTGTTACCTGAGATCGTTTGCTTATACCTGTACTTTTCCTTACATTCTAAATTCTTGCATAGAAAAGTCACTTCTTGGCTAAGTACTTACAGCATTACAGGTACTTCACAAAATGATTTATAGTTTCCTATCACACAAAAACAGTCTGCAAGCATATTGAACTATATTACAATAACACAATACAAAACAACTGTACAGTACTTGCCCCCTACAGATCACTTTCATTTTTCATTTCAACACTTGTTTTCTGTAGCAGATGAAACCACTGTACAGTGTGGATCATAACATTAATTTTCAGTACCGCAGTTTTCCTTAACTTCTATACGTTAACTTTTTTTTTCTACAATCTTCAGTCCTTACTTTCATAAATATTTATTCTCGACACAGAAATTTTCCTTACTTCTTTATATGATTTTTTATTTTATTTTTATGTACAAATTTACACTATACTCGTATATGTTACACTTTCACACACACCCATGACATGTCAGTCTAGGGCAACAAAGATAGTGGTGAAAGGGTGGTGATACGTAGGTGCCATGAAGGTGATGAGAAGGAGGCTGGGGGCCGTAAAGTGTGGCCAGGGGGCATCATTTTCCATTCTATACAGTAGCTCCTGCTCTCAAATGCCATCTCTTCAGCTAATAATGACGATATTGTCATCTCTAAAACTCTTCCATTCGAACTATCATTCAGCCCCTTCCTTGCCCGAGTGGGAGGCAAGGCAGGGGTGGAGGTGACAGGGGCCAAGTAGCCACTTGTGGTGGCAAGTGAATCAGACAACGGTATGTGAAATCAGAAATCATTATTTCTACCCCTCCCACTTCCCGTGGAAGACTGGCAGTGCAGTTCACGTGCCTCCTATGCGCCTATGTCACATATGGTCACCACAGAAAATGGGTGGGACTTCAAATGTTAGCGGGAAGCGCAAAAAAAATCTATGTTCATCATCCAAGCCAACCCAAACACCTGTTTTATGATGACTATGGTCGTCATCTGAGCTTTAAGGACTGTGGAAATTTAATTCAAGTATTCAAAACATTCATAGGACCAAATAATATGGATATTGATAAATACTTCACAGCTGATTGCTCAAATTTTACTTGAGGTAATGGGAATAATATTATTGGCAAATGATTCCACTCACATGAAGCTAAGCATTTCTTCTTTAATAAAGTTGTAAGTGCATGGAACAAACTTTCCTCCAATGTAGTAAACTGTGGTACAGTACCCACCTTTCAAATCTGCTTGGAAAAGCATCTGTCTCCAAATCCCTGACCAAGCATGTTCACTCAAGAATAATACATTTCTGTAGTATATATAGGCCTAACTTTTTTTTTTTTTTTTAGAGCCTGGATGATACAACTGCAGAGCAACACTGATAAATATTATTCATTTAACGTCAGATGTGTAGAATAATATTTCGTTCCTCTCTTTCCTAAGAAATTTCCATAACAGCTCTAACATGCTTTGCAGGGTGCACCTTCTCACAATTTCCTGCCGGTTTCAGCTAGAGGGTTTGGTGGTTGGGAGGGAGCCTTCCTGCTTTTCTATTCTTGTCTTTAGTTAATAAAACGGTTTTGTTAGTTATAACCTTCACTACACCAAACAACCACGAGAGGACCAACAGGTCTGTTGCTGTTTCCTTTCCTTTGTACTCATTGTACTTTGAAGCTTGAGATGAAGGCACAGAAAGAGAGATATAAACCATAGATGGGTAGTTTGGAAATTAAGAGACTGCACAAGGTTCTATCCCATGTCTCTGAAATATCCAAAGAGATGGCAAACGTTTCACTGAAATTTTGAGAGGATGAGAGAAGAATTGAAAGGGATACCAGTGATGCATCACTGACAAAACTCATACTGGTAGTGAGCAAGAGGGTTATGACAGGGAAGTTACTTCGAAGTCTTCCTGCTGGGGAAAGACTCAATCACTTTAGACATGGAGGATATTACGAGTAAACAACTGGGCGGTAGTCAGATGGGTTTGGTATGGTTACCCTTCTTTGGCAAAGACTGAATGAATGCAACTTTCAGCAAGAGGGTTGTGGATGCTGTCGGTCAAAAGTGGAATTTGTCTTGGCAGGGAGTCAGCACATTTTTTTTTTTTTTTTAACGATCAATAGATTTCCTTTCTGGATCTTAAATCTTTTTAGTACTGCCGCCAATAAAGGCAAAAAGTACATCTTTTAACCAAATTTTTATATCAAGCATGAGAAAATATGTGGGGAGGGGAGACGGAAGACCAGATGCGTAAATCAGAATTGTCCAAAGTGGAGTTAAAGGCAAACTGACCTAGTTGCTGGTCGATTCCCTTTTTAAATTTAAATGCCCCTTGTTGGGAAAATCGTAATATACTTTTAACTGATAAATTGCTCTCAACCACACTGAAAATAAAGAAGAAAAAACATGTAGAACACTTTAAGGATGGTTCGATCTCCCCATTTGGCTCTCAAACTCAGCACTCAAATGCCCAGTGCCCAGCTGGCCTGCCTGCGCTGTCATCTTTGTGCTCACAGTTTTCGTATGCTGTTGCCCTTTTACATTTTTTACCCCCACTTTTGGCATGCCAATGGGTGAGTAATACAAAGGGAGTATGTGACAATCATGGGGGGCTTAAAAGAGCAAGCTGGAATACTTCACGTACTACTACAGTACTGAAAAGGTTCAGCAAAGGCAGATGGTCGGAAGTTGCTGCTTTCAGGGCTATTTGAAATGGATGCCCAATCTGTCCCTCACCAGATTTCCATCCACTTGAGAGAATGGTCCTTTCGACCAGTTCTAAAGCCTTCCCCTCACAGTATCGACATGCTGAACAACTAAAACACAAACTAGATGGGGTAGCCCACAGTGCATCACAAGAGGCAGACCAAGAATGAATCTCCTCTGAATACAGCTTGCAAAACAGTATCCCAACGGCGCTACTGTGTTAACACAACCTAGACACAGTGAAGAAGATGTAAAAGAACATCACGAACATGAACTGGGTATAGTAAAACAGCCAACCTAAACGATATCATTAAGTTTAAACTATGAAATCTCAGAACACACTACACTTCAACCTGGATACAAGGAAGTACAGACGATAGGCTCAGATGTAAACATATAAAATTGGAAGGACAAAGAATGAATCACTACTAAATACAAGTTACAATATGGATACTCCCTAAAACAACAAAGCCTGGATATAAACGAGCAGAAGAGGTAAATCCATGAGTATACTATAAAAAAAAAAAAAGAATATATACGGGTTGCGTTATGGTCTCCTCGGGGTACCATTAAACAACGTGGATATAGCAAGTCTTACCACACCGAGAGAGAGAGAGAGAGAGAGAGAAGGGGGGGGGTTGGGAGAGAGGAGGTGGAAGGAGAACAGAGGGAAACAGAATGGGGAGGAAGAAGCGAGGAGAGCGGAAGAAGAGGAGAGGAGATGGAAGTAACAAAAAAAAAAAAAAAATACAGACAGATCGACTTACAGCTGAGAGAGAGAGAGAGAGAGAGAGAGAGAGAGAGAGAGAGAGAGAGAGAGAGAGAGAGAGAGAGAGAGAGGATATGAAAGTCATAGGAGGTGAAGGAAGAGGGTTGGATGGAGGAGGGGACGGTAGGGGCGTTTGGGAAGCAAAGCCTAACTAAAGAGAAGGGTTTGCGTAGGTATATTTTGTGGGACTGGGTGGCAGAAAGACTTTACACAATTCCACAAGGGATAGTGAAATTGGGAGGTGAGGGAAATGAGGAAGACCGAGGCATAGAAGGAAGAGTAGGAGGCGTGGGAGCGAATGAAAAATGAGGAAGGATAGTGAAGGGGAAGAGATGGTAATGGAGAAAGGCAGTGCATGAGGGAGGGTGTATGGGAGTGGGGTAGTTGGGAAAGGAGGAAAATCGAAATAGTGAATGGACAGGATGATGGAGATGCCTACGTATAAACTCAAAATACAGAGAATTAGAAGACACTGTGGGTATTTTTAATAATCTTCAGTGCGAAACCATATTTTCTGTTCTTGCTACCACCAGACCTGTACAATGAGCCTAGAACCACACACAGGATAAGGGGTTACAAACTACCTGCCACATCACATTTAATACAATGACATCTTTTCTATTTAAATTAGTTACCGCCACAAGACTCGCTTTCCCCTCTTGCGAGAGCTATTGTAAAAACTGCAATAAATATAAGGTTAAAAGAAATTAAAAATAAATTGGTCACAACCTTAACAATACTGGCATGCACATTGTATCCATAACAGCCTCGAATATACTGTAATTTTTATTAAACTTATCCACCATTACTGTATAATCAACTATACAAAACTTGTATACCCAAGTATTAAGCTTCTCACACTATAAAAATATCATGAATAGGTTACATTTTCATTTCATTTAAATGAAAAGTCAAGAGTAAGAGCAGTGGAGATGGGACTGCTGAGGAATGTATGTGGTGTATGGAGAGTGGATAGGATACGAAATAATGTGATTCGTGAAAGATGTGGAGTGAGGAAATTTGTGGACACCAGAATCGAAGACAGTGTACTGAGATGGTATGGTCATGTGGAGAGAATGGATAACAATACTGGTGAAAAAAGTATAGGCTATCTGAGCGAATTTGAAGGAGGAGGGAGGCGAGATAGGCCAAGGAGAAGGTGGAGAGATATGGTGGATGAGTGTGTGAGGAAGAGAGGTTTGGAAGTCGGTGAGGCTAGGGAACTGACAAGAATTTGAGCTGGTTGGATGAATGTTGTGAGGAGAAGTGCATGATCAGGGATTTTGGCACCCCTTTTTAACGTGGCAGCGTCCGGACTGACTCAATCGGATACGTTTATGTGAAGCTACAGAACGTGGTGAATGTTTTTGGCGTATACGATAGAGCCAGGATTCCGGGGTCTTGAATGATGAGTGAATGGCAGCGTGGCCCATTGGACTGGGCAAATTTGGGCTGTCTGGACACTGCTACTCCTCACCCTGTCCTTGGGTGGGAAAAGAGGTCCGGATGATGATGATGATAGGTTACAGAAAATATATATACAGTATATATACAGTATACATATATATATATATATATATATATATATATATATATATATATGCAGGTGTGGGTGTTTGTGAGTATGGGTGTGAGTGCATATGGGACTGGTAGGGAAAGGGATGAAGAAGAGAGGGAGTCTTTCTGGAATGATGTTGATGAGTGTCTGCAGGGTTTGGGGGGCAAATGTGATTGTGGAAATGATGGGAGATCTGAATGCTAGAGTGGGAAATGTAGCAGCTGAAGGTGTAGTTGGTATGCATGGTGTGCTTGGAAGAAATGAAACTGGGGAACGAATGATAGGGATGTGCGTTGAGCGAGAGATAGTGAGTGGAAATAACTTGTTTGAGAAGAAAGATATTTATAAGTATACATGGGTGAGACGGAGGGTGGATGGGTTGTTGACAGAGCATTGATGGACTATGTGGTTGTGTCCAGGAATGTAATAGGAGGATTGTTGGATGTAAGAGTTCTAAGAGGGGAGGGTGGAGGTATGTCTGACCACTACCTGGTGGAGGGAAAGTTAAGAGTAGGTAAGAGATGGGTGACAGCTAGGAGAATTAGGTGTGGCAGGGAGGTTTTGAAAGTAAGTGAATTGGATAAAAGAGAGAAAATGATAGAGTATCAGGAGAAATTGAAAGATGAGTGGAAGCAGTGAAAGATCAGGAAAATGGCAGTGTGTAAGAGGAATGGCAGTTGCTTAAGAGTGCTGTGGTGGGGCATGAGGAAGAGGTGTGTGGTGTGAGACGTGTGGGTGGTGGTGTAAGAAAAGGAAGTGAATGGTGGTGCAAGGAAGTAAGTATGGCTGTGGCTGAGAAGAGACGTGCATATGAAGTGTGGCTGCAGAGGAAGGATGAGGTGTCATATGAGAGGTATAAGGAAAAGAGGAATAGGGCGAGAAGGGCTGTGCATGATGCTAAAGTGGCAGCAGATGAGAGGTGGGGTAGGCGGTTGACTGAGAATTTTCAACAGAATAAGAAAATTTTCTGGAAGGAGGTGAAAAGGGTGCGAAAGGGAAAGTCTGGGAAGAAAGAGTGAATAAAAGCAAAGGATGGAAGGATGTTAATTGAGATGGATGCAGTAAAGAAGAGATGGGTGGAGTATTTTGAAAGATTGTTAAATGGAGAGGAAGAAAGGGAGGCTGAGATTGTGGCGGATAGAAGGGTGCAAGGAATAAAATATGTTGGGAGAGCTGAATGATTCTTTGATCACAAAGGAGAAAGTGCAGGAGGCAGTAAAGGAGATGAAAACAGGGAAAGCTGCAGGTATGGACAGGTGTGCTGTGGAATGCCTGAAGGGTGGTGGAGCAACTATTGTTGACTGGTTAGTAAGATTGTTGAATGTGTGCTTTGTGAAAGGTATGGTGCCGATTGACTGGGCAAGTGCTTGTGTGGTCCTGCTGTATAAATGTAAGGGTGATAAGTATGAATGTACTAGCTTTAGGGGTATAAGTCTGATGAGTGTTGTAGGTAAGGTGTATGGTAGAGTGTTAATTAAGAGAGTTAGAGAGGGTACAGAGGGAGTGATTAGTGACGAGCAGTGTGGCTTTAGGAGAGGGAGGGGATGCGTGGATCAGGTGTGCTGTGAGACAAGTGTGTGAAAAGTATTTAGCAAAAGATAAGGATGTGTTTTTCATGCATTTAGAGAAAGTGTATGACATAATTGATAGGGAGGCTTTGTGGACTGTTTTAAGTTTATATGGACTTGAGGCTAGGTTACTAAAAGGAGTGAAAAGTTTTTATGTAAATCATAGAGTGTGTGTAAGAGTGGGAAATACCGTGAGTGATTGGTTTCCCGTGATAGTTGGGCTGCGACAGGGATGTGTGATGTCGCCTTGGTTGCTTAATATTTATATGGATTTTTTTTTTTTTTAATGTGTCCGACTCCGAGCATAGGCTTCACAGCCTGCTATCAAGGCCCAGTAGTCCTCCTACATTCCATACACCTCTACATGTCACCTCTACATACACCTCTACATGGTGTTGTAAGGGAGGTGAATGCAAGAGTGTTAGGTGGAGGTCTGAGTCTGGTGAATGTTGATGGTAGAGAGTGGAATCTGAAGCAGCTGCTGTTTGCAGATGATACTGCAATGGTGGCTGATTCAATGGAGAGACTGGGGAGGTTGGTAGAGGAGTTTGGAAGGGTGTGTGAAAGGAGGAAATTGAAAGTAAATGAGAATAAGAGTAAAGTGATGAAGTGTACAAGGTTGGTAGATGGAAGGCGGATGAATATAGTTTTGAATGGTGAGTTGCTTGAGGAGGTAGTGTTTTAAGTAATTAGGGTCACACAATGCTGTGGATGGAAGAACAAACGCAGAAGTGAAGTTTAGAATGAATGAAGTAGGAAAGGTGCTGGGAGGACTGAAAAAAGTGTTCAGATGTCGTTCGCTTAGAATGGATGTAAAACGAAGGCTGTATGAGGGTGTTGTGGTACCGACTGCATTATATGGGGCTGAAACATGGAATATGGGTGTAGCAGAGAGGAAAAGTTTGAATGTAATGGAGATGAGGTGTCTGAGGAGTATGTGTGGAGTGACGCATATGGATCGAGTGAGAAATAATGAAGTGCGAAGGCGAACTGGAGTTGTTCGGGAGATGGCTGACTGAGTTGGGAAGAGGGTGTTGCGATGGTTTGGTTTGGGCATGTGGAAAGAATAGATAATGAGCGACTGGTGAAAAAGATAACTAGGAATGATGTGAGAGGTGTAAGACTGAGAGGAAGACCACGAATAGGTTGGATGGACAGTGTGAAGAGAGCGTTGGATGCGAGAGGGATGTCTGTTGACCAAGAAAGAGTGGCTGTGCATGACAGAAATGAATGGAGAGAAATTGTGAATGAATAATGATGACGCAGCCCTGAGGGGATATTCTCCCGCATTTGTCTGATCAGCTGATCAAGTCAGGTGCAGGTAAGAGGATGGGCCTATTATGATGTGGCAGGGGTAAACCAGCTCTGTTGTTGGGCCCTGCTGCGGATGTCACTGATTGCACTGCGCAGTTGACCCTCATGCAGTGTGGTGCAGTGAGGATCTGTCCCTTCTCCCTTTTGGGGCTAAGATGCGAATGAATGTATTTGAGTGGATGAGTAAATTGGCAGTGTGTTGTCCTGTCTCAGATACCTCCCTTTCCTTGGGGGATGCAGCCTAGGTAAACAGATATAGATACATATATGTAGAAACATCACTTCATCGTGGAGAAATGTGTGCAAATTGACCACAGATGGTCAATTTACTAATTCCATTCTAGGATATTTCAATGAATTTTCACAACCACCTATCGCTCTCCTCTCCTTTCACTGATCCACCTGGTGAACAAACTCAACCTCTTTCTTACAAATAATCCTTCTGCTTATGCAGTTAATCTTTTCTCTCTGTTGGACACCTCTGATCACACGTAATCACCTTAGCTTGCCCTATCACTTCAGTAATGCCTGAGGACTCTTCCATGACGTGGCAGCTGTGGCACTTCAGAGCAGCTGATTTGGAGGCCTTCATGCAGTACTTCTTTGATTTTCCCAGGAATGGCTATTGCTTCCATGGCTGAGAACAATCTGAATGTGCCTTGCGCATTAAGGTTATTCTCTAAGGCATGGAAACACACATTCCTTTCCTTTATCCACTGACTAATGCAATAAAAAAAAAAGTTTAATCATGCTTAATTTTCTGTTGTCCACAACAAGAAGAAGCCTACAAACGGTACTCGAACCAAACCACCCCTAAATCTCATCTTTTTTTACGTCTGCCCTGAACCAAGCAAGTCTATTCTTCACTCTGCAATGAATAATTTCATTTGTACTAAATGCCCATAACTCTCAGACTTGAATTCTTCTGGAACCTTGCCAAAAACCTTTCTAACAACTTTGCATTATCATTTTTCCCTCCTCTTTTCAGCTCTGATGACGTTGTAGCTGTTTCTTCTATCTATCTATCTATCTATCTATTGCCAGAAGCCTCAATCCCGTTTGGGGTGGCCACAAACAAATCGCCTCCACATCGCCCTGTCCCCCGACATTTCACTGCCCTGCTCCCAACTCACCCCCCCCCCTCTCTTATATACCTCTCCACCCCATCCCTACTGAAAAATTAGAACTCTTTGTTCAGCCTTTCTCCACCAGTTCCACCTTAGACTATTCTAGTGTTGTTCCTCCATTACTTCCCCCCCTCTGACTTCCTCATGGTTGGCATTAATATTTCTTCAATTGATGTGTTTTCTACAATCACTGGCCTCAATACTAACAAGGCATATGGGCCTGATGGGTCCCTCCTGTTGTCTTCAAGAAAGGTGCTTCTGTCTTTACACCCTGCCTAAGTAAACCCTTTTGTCTTTGTCTGTCGACTTGTACCATTCCATCTTGCTGGAAGTTTTCTCTCATTCAGCCAGTCCCAAAGAAGGGAAACCACTCCCAGCCCTCTATCGTCCAATTGCTTTAATACCCTGTATTTCAGAAGTTTTTGCACCTATTCTTAACAGAAAAATTCTAAAGCATTGTTCCTGGCACAATCTTCTTTCCAATCAGCAGTACGGGTTCTGTCAGCGACGCTCCACTGGCAATTTTCTCACCTACCTTACAGACTCCTGGTCACCTTCCTTTCGGCACTTTGGCAAAAGCTTTCCATTGCAATTGACATCTCAAAGGCTTTCGATCGAGTCTGGCTTAAATCTTTAATTTCAAACTGTCCTCTTACGGTTTCTATCCTTCTATCTATGCCTTTATCTCTAGCTTCCTTTCTGGTCGTTCTATAGCTGTTGTTGTAGATGGCCACCATTCTTCTCCCAGAGCTATTAATAGTGGTGTTCCTCAGGGCTCTGTCCTATCGCCAACTTCCTTTCTTGTCTTCATCAATGATTTTCTAAGCTGTACATCTAACCCTATCCACTCATATGCTGATGACTCCACCCTTCACCTTTCTATTCGCTTCCCACAGCGTCAATCTTAGCTGTTTCTCCAACAAACAATGGATGCGGCTATGACACACCTCATGTCTAACTTGGCTCATATCTCTGATTGAGGCAAAAGTAATCTTGCTGTTTTTAATACATCAAAAACTCAGTTCTTACACATATCAACCTGACAAAACCTTCCACAGGAGTACCCACTAATTTTTAACAATATGCAGCCTAATCCTGCATCATCTTTGAACATGCTTGGGATTTCATTCTCTCGGGATTTATCTTGGAAAGAACAAATTACCTCTCTTGAAAAATCTGCTTCCAAGAGATCACGTGCACTAAGACGACTCTGTGGCTTCTTTACCTCTGCACAGTTACTGACTTTATACACGGGTTTCATTTGCCCCTGTGTAGAATACAACTCTCATGTGTGGGAAGGTTCCCCACATGCAGCTCTTCTCAACAAGGTGAAGTCAAAGGCTTTTCATCTCATCAACTCTCCTCCTCTTACCTGCTCCCTTCAACCTCTGTCTCTTTGCTGCACTGTTGGATCTTTATCTCTCTTCTATGGCTACTTCAATGGTCACTGCTCGTCTGAACTGTCTGCTTGCATCCCTCCTCCAGTGGGCGCGTAGCACCCGTCTCGCAACAAACTTTCATCTTTTTTCTGTCCTGCTCTCTAATGCAAGAGCTAACCGTTACTCCCAGTCCTTCGTGTACGCAACAGGTCAGCTCTGGAACTGTCTCCCTTTGTCTGTATATCCTATTGCCTAAGATCTCCAGTCTTTCAAATGCAGTGTGTCCAGGCATCTCGAAATGAACAGTTCTTGAATTTGGCTTTCTTGTCTTTTTTTTTTTTTTTTCCCTATGAGGGAACAATTTACAGGCTCCTGTCCTTTGGTTCCTTCTTCCTTCATAAAAAAAAAAAAAATACACAGATCTCCTTATACAGTACATTCCTTAAATGTAACATAGAAAACACGACTGATATATTTAAAATTTGACCAAAACTTAGTAATGGTGAAAAAGTAAAGTCTTAACATACGGGAAAGTGAGAAAACCTTAAAGGTATAAGGTAAACCTTAAACTCAATGAAGACAGTGAAAAACAAATAATTTCTCGGTTAACAGCTTTTGTGATCTGACAAAGGCATGGATCACACAAAACTGGGGAACAAGAAACTCCGTACAAAAAAAAAAAAAAAAAAAATCCTTAAACTGTGGAAAACTTAGAATTAATTTATACTACTTCAGTATGATGACGTTTTACATTTTACATGCACCACTTCCTACCAATAACCAAAATAAATTTGTTAACGTGAAACTTTTATTATTGGAAGAGATACAGTCTTCCTAAATACCTTCATTTCGATAGTTCTTCCCCAACCTGTACAGGTATATATAATCATGATGGACAGCAACAACGTCATCCATACAGACGTCATCACACTGACTAAGAAATAACCACAAACAATATCTAGAGTGACGACTACATCTTTGAAGGATAAATAAGACAATGGAAAAGATACAGAAGGAAACACGTAAAACTGAGAACAAAGGCATACCGGTACTTAAAAAGAGACAGTACTAAAATGAGCACAAACCGATATTGTATAAATAACTGAAAATAAGTAATATTACAATACACGGTCCATAAAACTATGTTTGAAAGCAAAAACCAAACACAGTAAAGTCTAAGAAACGTCTAAATAAAAAATAAATAAATAAAAAACCCGCTACCGTGGGAAAAAATATGGAATCTTTAATAGAGGATAAGAGAAAGAATACCATACTAGTTGACCACAGGAATACAAAAATTCTGACTAAGTAAGCTACAGCAAAGAATAATAATTTAAGAACGCATTACAAACTATGCAGTAGACAGATAAAGTGCTTAAAAATTAGCAAGGACAAGATGATGGAGGAGATACTGAAAATATCCTTCAAAATGTAAAAATTCTAAATGCATATGAAAGCCATGACTTTTCAATGGCCATTCCATACTTAACCATTCACTGGATTAAAAAACTGTGCATGTGGCAGAATTCAACATGCAGTGAGAGAGAGAGAGAGAGAGAGAGAGAGAGAGAGACTGTCGATATAGGTATGGTGATACACACACACACATATAGATAGATAGATAGATAGATAGATAGATAGACAGACAGATAGACTGATAGGTAGATAGACAGATAGAGACAGACAGACAGATAGATAGATAGATAGATAATGACCAAGTAGCCTAAATATGTAAGATGACATGTAGTGTACATGTAATAAAAGAAACACAGGCGCATGTCAAGCCAATACCATGCAAGCCATAAGCCACCTGAATGCAGATGTCATAGATGCCAGTGGGAAAGAGAGTGCACCAAATTACAAGGCAAGTACGGTATACTGAACAATACACACAAATTTATAAAGAGAAAAAAGTTGCAATAACTAAAGACTTATAATTCATCCATGGAGACAAAGTGTGTGTGTGTTATCTATTTATTTATCGATCTATTGTATATATATATATATATATATATATATATATATACAGTATTTGTGTGTGTGTGTGTGTGTGTGTGTGTGTGTGTGTGTGTGTGTGTATAATCTACCTATTTATCCATCTATCTATTGTGTACATATATATATATATATATATATATATATATATATATATATATATATATATATATATATATTTATGTGTGTGTGTGTGTGTTGTGTGTGTGTGAGTATTATATCTATCTATCTATCTATATACATATCTGTCTATCTATCTATATCTATACCTATCTATCTATCTGTGTGTGTGTGTGTGTGTGTCTGAAGAATACAATGTCTGTAATGAGGGGAGTGAAGAAAATGGTTATGTGTGTGTGTGTGTCTAATCTCGGAATGCAGGTATGTGTACAATTTTAAGACACAAGCTCAATGGAAAAATTTACATACGAAGTTCCTGCAAAAATATAATGCGTCATTCAGAAAAAGTGCTCAAAGCTAAAGGTAAAAAATCTGTGCCACAAAATGGAAAAAATGCTCCAAAAATACAGATTTGAAAATGTAAAATATCTTGTTTAACTTGTCGTACCGCTCATTCGAAAGCCGTTCTCCTCAAAGTCCTCGCTTTTGGACATGGCTGCGGGGTGTAAAGCGAGGCGTTATATGGGGTAGCTGAGAGAGAGAGAGAGAGAGAGAGAGAGAGAGAGAGAGAGAGAGAGAGAGAGAGAGAGAGAGAGAGAGGATGGTATGCTTTAGAAATAAAATATTTACCAATTTAGATCTCTCATATATATACAGTTCATTAAATTTATCATATACTCAAAAATTGTCAGCATGCTCAAAAATTTTATTTCAATCGAAATAAAAGAACAGAATTTTGGGATCACATCAGAAATTTTTAAAAAGTCCTACCCGGCATTCTGTATTCTGGCTCGAAGACCTCATGCCTGGATATGGCTGCAAGGAAAATGGGAAGACAGATTACCAATTTCAATTGATTAAAATTTGGAGAGTAAAGGGAAAAAATTAGTAGCACCAATTGCATCAGGTTAAAATTTGGGGCGAAGCAGAAAATTACTGCCAATTTTGTTATTAATGTTCTTGGTTAGAGAGAAAATGGTTGCCAATTCTAGTGTAGTAGATTCTGGGAACAGAAAAGAAATTGTCAATTTCTGTATACTAATGGTGTTTGACAAAAAATGATGCTGCCAATATTCGTGACTTTTGCTTCGGAAGAAGCAGAAAATAATTACTACCAAGGTACTGTAGCCTGAGAGTCCAGAGAGAGAACTGTTAACAGTTTTAGCATTCTCAAATCTGTGCTGTTATAAAACACCAAAGCAGTACAACCCCCGAGCGCCGATACCTCTCGATAAGGTAAACAAAATCCTGAACAAACGTACCTGCAGACAGAGCTGGTATATTACCGATTAATAACAGCGACCAACACATTGTTAAAGGTACAGATCTCAACATGTAACAACCAAATACTAGTAACTACAGCTGGATACGTACACTGCTCTAAGTATGCCTGGTTGAACAAAAGTGAACCTGTAGGTACTGGTACCATACCGAAAAATGTCAGTATCCAGAGGTAATTTTAAAACTTCTTGAATATTTGTAACACTGATATTTTCTCTATACTAACATCGTTATGTATAAATCATGTCGGTACTCGGGAGTTGTACTGCCATGTCAGTGCTAAAACATTTAATATTATGAAGCCAGTGAAAACACACTGCCAAAATTTATAGAATAAAAAACTGTGTCTAAATTGAATTTGACAGTGGACAACAAAGGACTGCTATTTTGTGCAAAGAAAAATCTAGAACCACAGACAGAAGACCTGAACACTGGCAGGTTGTCATTATTTGCAGGAAATAGTTTAAAGGCAGAGAAACTAAATTTTAGTGACTCAAACTGGATGAGTCAGAAATATAAATGTTAGTGTTTTTTCCTTTAACTAAAAATTAATTACTTCCAATCCTTACTCATGCAAGTTCAGGGCAAACATAATATCATAACTGTGGGTAAAATTTGAACCCTGGAAGAAAATTTCAAGAAAAATTGTATAACTAATAAAATGAGCATCAAGTTTCCTGGGTCCGTAACAGGGAAAGAGCACCGATTTCTAAAAGCATCATGAACTTGCTGTGTCCGAGTGTTGACAACAGATTAAAAAAAAAAAAGTGATGCCTTCAGTAATTTACTGAGTTGACCTATAATCGCAGTACAAGACTCTGAGGTTGTTATTATCGTGCCCTGGAAACCTACCCCTCAACAGTGCGTCCAATTTCGTGTATAATAATTATGAGATGTATATGATTCGTGTAGAATATGTTCGTGTGGAAAATATTCGTGTATAATATATTCGTACATTCGTGCAGTATTCGTGTATAATATGATACGAAATCGGATGCACTTTTGACTGTAGGTTGCCAGGGTACGATAATGAAAACCTCAGAGTTGTGCGCCATGACTATAGCAGGTGTTGGATATATGTTATTCACAAATATAAGACAAATGAGTATTTGGGGAGGCGGTGGCTCAATCGGTAGAGAGGTGGCCTGCAGTCCTTACGGACCCAGGTTCGAATCCCGGCTGGGGCAGGGAACAGTTTAAGGATTTGAATTTCATTAAAATCAGGCTTTACTGATCTACCAGAAGACCCGCCGACATGTCGTAAAAATACCCCCGCTAATACCAATACACCAGTCCTGTATGAGACAGCCCTAGCATGTATTCAATATGGACGGTGGGTGTTAGCGCCGAAGTGGTGACATGTAGAGGTGTATGGTATGTAGGAGGACTGCTGGGCCTTGATAGCAGGCTGTGAAGCCTATGCCCAGAGTCGGACACATAAAAAAAAAAAAAAAAAAAAAAAATTAAAACTTATTATTCATTATAATATATTAAAGTTCCTTTCGGTATTGACCACATCACCGAAGTGATGCACAAAGTCATATTACAAACATGAGCCATCGAACCCACTTTTCTATGATATTTATCAGACAGTATATTCAGATCTGGAGTTGGAAGGAAATATGTATCTAACAAATTTGACAAAATGAAATCTGAGGACAGGATACTTTTGCCATCCTTTAATTTTTAAATAAATGAATATAAACCATCTGAGGACAGGATACTTTTGCCATCCTTTAATTTTTAAATAAATGAATATAAACCATCTGAGGACAGGATACTTTTGCCATCCTTTAATTTTTAAATAAATGAATATAAACCATCTGAGGACAGGATACTTTTGCCATCCTTTAATTTTTAAATAAATGAATATAAACCATCTGAGGACAGGATACTTTTGCCATCCTTTAATTTTTAAATAAATGAATATAAACCAATCTTATTTTCGACTACAGTAGTTTCGGCTACGGCTTTTTCCCCTGAAGATGCCACAGGCGAAAGTAATCAGGTATAACTCTCTTTTTCACCCGTTTTTTCTTCCACCTCCTTCCCATACCTGTCAAAATATCCTTGCAACCTTATTTTACCAAAATTTTTATTCAAAGACATTTCGCTACAAGCTTACCCAGTTTAGCCTTTAAAAAAAATTGGATACGGATTTTAGCAGATTCAAATCTAAGACAAGATTTTTAAGTGATGTCAGTAATTTGGAACGTTAAAAGTAATAAAAAACGGCTAAACTTAGCATTTAGAACGTTACTAATAAAGACACCCGATTTCAGTCCTATATAACTTCTAGCATTTGCAATATGGGACCACGAGATATTATATCAAAATCTGGGTCGAGAGTGATATGTGTCACCAGTGTAGGGTTTAGAAGATATACACGACAGTGTTACCAACTTTAGAAATAAAACTTTGTGGATGAGAAGATAATCGCTTCCAAAATTAGTGTGTGAAAATTTTGTACCTGACAAACAATGCGCATTTCAGCATAATTTTTTTTTTTTTTTTTTGTTGCTAGTAACTTCACGCTACCGTGCTCACTAAAGAATCGAAGAAAAATCCACATTAACAGTCGGAAAGTTAATTTAGCAAACAGTTTCGGCAACCACTGTTGCCCATTTATTAACACTCCGTCCGTTAATATGGGTTATCCTCAAGGCTTTTTTTATTGCTTATTTTCTTTAGCGAACATGATAAAGTACACCATTAATAATACTGACAAAAAAATGAAAGCAAAATATTCTTGCAAATTTTAGCAGGCTAAAAATGGGGAGCAGAAGTTTGCATTCGAGTAGTGACTGGGGTTCATTGCTCACTTAATGCCACTCATGGACGAGTGAGGTTGGCTACCCACACTTTTAATGTCGGGATTAGGTATTCAGTATCGTCACTAATAATTTAGGAAAATCTGTCGCTGAATGCGAAAAAAAAAAAAGCAGAAATCTGTAATCCCCTCAAATTGCCATTTTTTCTATTTGTTATATTTTACAGGACAGCGACAGGTACTGTATCTTTAGCAGAATGTGCATTACCAAATGCATATGCATTTGTAAAAATATGACTGTATTAACACATTTCATACAGAATTGCTTTATAGATGTTATGATGTCAGGAAGAAGCATACTCAGTACGTAATGAAAATGCATGATACCATTTTTTAAATTATTATTTTGCTACATAGATGCATCATGCCGATAGAGATATATCAAAAGAACAGCCACAACAGAGAATACCAGGTTCAGTATTGTTGTGCAGATACAGGTTCAGTGCGTGATGAGGATTCACAAAATGACAAGGAATATTTTGTGCAAAATTGTGTTTCACTGCGCACACCACACGAACCAATTTGTACACTACCCCCCCCTCCTCTCTCTCGCTCTCTCTCTCTATATATATATGAAAAGCATCCCAAACAGGTCTCTCTCGTCACCATAAAAATTAAAATTATACAATATACTGATAGGTTATTAGATAAAGCATTAAAATGTACACAGCAAACAAACAAAAGCTACCTTGCTTGGGAGTTACTGCGAAGTGCTAAACAAAGTAAAATTAATGAAACCTACCTCTTTAGTGAATATGCAAGTAGAAATATGAAGCCATGTTACGAAGAGAGAGTGATCTTCTGTATAGGACAGTTTTGACTCAGAAAACCATCAAATAATAATACAAGAAATACCAGCGTCCATTGGCTTATGCTATTATCACAATATAAGGTCGCATAAGATAACCCCTTAGACATCCACTTTTACTATTCGAAGCAATCACCGGTAGATAAACTCCAGCACACCTGTTAGTCTGGCGTAAGTCTATTATACTTTCCGCTCATCGTCTAATTCTTGGTTTAGTGTTTATCTCGTTGATCGCCAATAAAAACCTCTCACCAGTGGCACATACATGAGATATGGCAGGCATGGAAGTGCTCTCAGTAATTTGGACTGATTATGGAATATCGGGCTGCTGTCCAGCTGTTTACTTTTACCTACTTTACACGAAAATTTTCAGGTTTCATACTCGAAATGACCTCAGCGAGTTCCTACATAATTACTTAACAGCCTCCACTGTGTATTTCTTGAATACTGCGGCAATACGACCTATACAGACATAACATGTTAATCACTCATGCAATTTCCTAACTTGCGAACACTTGCGGACATACAGCTTTCAAAGATTTTACTTCTACAGAATCAAAATGAAAGGTGTTGTAGATCTAGGAGATAGACACAAAAAAAGGCCCTTAGCAATGTTGCCTAAAACAGCTGACGTTCATCTTGTCTTACTGGGGAACTTTAAACACAATTCTCCAAGTATCCAAGCTATATCACTACTGATCACTGTCTTATTCACGAAGACAGTGAAGTCCGTAATTTATTATGAAGATACCCGTATCTTATGATAAAATTCTGTGGATTAAGCCTCTTTTATAAGACAAAATCTGACTATCTGAATCCAAAAAATGTAGATCTACAGAAATATCTGCACAAGTGGGAACACTGTTGGCAGATTAGCCCCGAGGCCGTACACTGCTGGTGGGGAAAAAAATAGATGATGATGATGATGATGATGACGGTGATGATGATGATGATGATGATGAAATAATAATAATAATAATAATAATAAAAATAAAAATAATAATAGCCGCAGCCGCAGCAGCAGCAGCAGTAGTAGTAGTAGTAGTAGTAGTAGTAGTAGTAATAGTAGTTGCAGTAGCTAGAAACCGTTCAGAGAACGTATCCCTCCGCCAATGCCAATGCCAATAAAAACGATCCGGATCCGCCCCAAAATTTGATCAATTCTTTCTTGGTCCATGGCCCATATTTCCACAAAACTTTATTGAAGTTCAAAGAGAATTTCTGGAGATAGTGTGTGGGATACTCCGGATCCGGATCCGACCCAAAATTTAATAATTTCTTCCTTGGCCTAAGGCCCACCCCTCCACAAAATTTCATCAAAATCCGTTCATTACTTTTTGAGTAATCCTGCTAACAGACAGACAGGCAGACGGACAGACAGACAAACTAACGCGGGGTAAAACATAACCTCCTTGGTAAAAGTAAAAATAATGATAACAACAATGAGATATATAAATAATTCAAACTTCATAATTATCATACTGGAAATAACTTTTCGACAGACGCCGATATGAAAAGCTGAAAAAAAAAAAAAGTTATGGAATTCTATGGTGTACACATGGAATGGTGCTGTGGGGGACTTAGCAGGCTCCACATCACATCAGTTTTTATATCTCTACAAAGCACGCTAATATCCTCCTGCATGAAATATAAGGAAGACACAGATAAACACAAAGATAATTATGAAGTTAATAACGAAAAATACACCGGTGCAAAAGAGGTGCTAAAATCGCGGTAAGCCCTTACAACGGTGCACACATGACTGATACAAGGGGTTCATAAGGCCACAGGACCGGGGTGGCAGGTTTGAATCCCCCTGCAGGCACGTACTTAGCCAGTCCTCTATATGTTGTCATTAGCTGCACTCTGCCACTTCATAAATTCTAGGTTCGATCCTCAATGACTAGGGCTCAGACAGCCGCATGGTAAATTAATGATTCACTCACTCTCTCTCTCTCTCTCTCTCTCTCTCTCTCTCTCTCTCTCTCTCTCTCTCTCTCCAATAATCCCGTTTCCATTTAATTACTAAAATCGCCTGATAATTACCTGTCCCGGGATGAAAGAGGGACACTGTGTAATCCTTTAAGTACTTCTCTGCCATACAGTACTTTTAACTTGCATATAAAGTGGGCAGATTTATTGCAGATAGATAAATACGATGGTCACTGGATATTTAGACAGACGGAGAGCTAAACAGACTGATAAAAGACGGATAGATACAAATGCAAAAAGTAGAACAGAATAAGGGAGAGTTTCATGAATAGATAGATATATCCATCGATAGATAGATAAATGGATTATTACCTAGACAGATACAGATATATACAGATAAATATATACAAGGAAAACACATACATACATACACACGTACATACATGTGACTGATTTCATAATGTAAGTATGTATGTATGTATGTATGTATAAATCTGATATATATATATATATATATATATATATATATATATATATATATATATATATATATATATATATATATATATACGGTATAACTTTAACTATTTGCATGTCTTTTTATATATACAATATACATATGTGTATGTATGTACGTATGTATAAAGTATATATACATATGTTTACGTATGTATGTATTCGGTATACATGTACATATACAAACATTATATATATATATATATATATATATATATATATATATATATGTGTGTGTGTGTGTGTGTGTGTGTGTGTGTGTGTGTGTGGTTCATTGTAACGCTTCATTTATCCTGCTGGTATGTCCTGTTTTGTGGTATAGCTGTGTCGGTGTCACCACTGTCCATCTGAAAATTCCAAATGCATAGATAACTCTCGCCCACCACCATCCCCACGCCCACTTCAGGAGACTGAGCCGTCGCCACAACATGTAAGAATACGATAGATGAGTTTCTAGTGCAGCGTTATTTATGGACCAATCTTATATATATATATATATATATATAGACCAATCTTATATATATATATATATATATATATATATATATATATATATATACTGATAGGTATAGGCGGATCATCATCATCAGTAGCAACGAAGATGTTCTTTTTCCATTCCCTCTCCACGTCGTGTGAACAAGACTGCTTACAACAGTGGTACACGACCACAAAACAATGGTAGAGAGAGAGAGAGAGAGAGAGAGAGAGAGAGAGAGAGTAACTGTAACAGCACTGTTCCACTCATTAAACTGATCTAACTCCTTTCCAACATGATTATCTTCGGCACAGACCTTGAGAAGGCCTCTCGCTGTGAAGGGGTTACCTGTTCTCACCACACACACGGAATACGTGGATAGTGTTGTAGGTGAGAGCCGGACATGTCTACTCAAGAGACGTATCCTGCTTCTAACCTGGCTGGATTAACCTTTGGCTGCGTGGGTGTCTCTGAACAAATAAAATTCTGTGGCATTAACTGGGAATATACCTTCAATGACGGACCCAGCGTACGTCAGTGTAATTTCAACCACTTCACTGCCATGACGTCTCTGTTGTTCTCGGTCTTTCTAAATAGTTTCATTCAGCTTTGTGGAGACTTTCCAAACTTAAGAGGGGGATAGTGACACCAATAACCCCATTGCCACTAAGGGGCTGTTCAAGGCTGGGAGAGATCGTACAGCAGCAGCAAAAATAATATGAGAAAAAAGACGTCCTCAAAGAACATGGGTGGACAGGACAGCAGGAGTGTATGTCTCCGGGCTAATTAAATGGCCGGGCACTACCTGAATCACAACATAAGACAGATATAAACCACCTACAGAACGGTGCCGATATCCATCTTGGTAGCCCCAGACGATTTTATTCAGCTCAGGGGACAGACGGCATGGGCTGGGTTTGGTGCCGTCTTCATAAGCACCTTCAAAATCTATTCTGATGGTCGTCGTTTTTGAAAATTCGTCGTAGTAGTGAAGGCGTTGACGTGTTTGCTGGGGAAGGCCTGTCTGAGCTGAATACACTTTCTGGGGATGACGCCTGAATAAAGCTATCAATTCCCAAGTGACAACGAAAGTGTTACAAGTGACAATAAAAGTGTTAAGGTGCACTGCTGTAGGGGGAAAAAATCGGAAATCGAGGAAACAATACAAAACACTATGAAACAGCCAAAACACCATTAGAAGCGAAACAAAAAGTAGAATCTCAAGTTGGAACACAAATTTGCCAAAAATACACAACAAGAAGGCAAGAGACTAAACAACACAAAAATAAAAAATACCGAATGCGTTAAAAAATGACCCAAAATACGACACGAGAGAAACAACAAACCCGACGAAACAAAGACAATAACACGTATAACAAAAACGGACAAAACAACGAAAATGGATGACATCACAACCACAGCACCAGAAAACAACAAAAACAAGAAAACAAAGACCCAAAAGACAGTCAAGCAAGATATTACAGCTAAAACCTTTTAAACACTGAGGGAAAAAAACAATGAAGAGTCCCAAAACAAAAGAAAAACACAAGAAAACATACAAAAGGTGAAAAAAGGCAAAATGGATGAAAAATGGTGCAAACGAATGAAAGAGTGAAGTGGGAGTCATATGTATGCAAATAGGAGCGGGATATTTTGAGGATGTTGGGTAGACTAATGAGAGAGAGAGAGAGAGAGAGAGAGAGAGAGAGAGAGAGAGAGAGAGAGAGAGAGAGAGAGAGAGAGAGAGAGAGAGAGTGCACGTGCGTGTGTGTGTGTGGGGGGGAAATAATCTTATTCAGTCCCAACACATCATTTATGCATCGTATTATTCTTTCTACCACCAGACTATTTTGTGTTGGTTAGAAGGGCAGAAATTTTAGTAGCAGAGACAAGAAACTATAAATAGTTTTCGTGCGTACCGGTGTTTCTTATCCACACTCCTTGCTACAGCTACACGATTCCATTCAGCTTAGGAAAGATCGTTGACAGAAAAGGGAGTTAAAGGCTTAAAAAATGAAAAGAAAAAAAAAAACAGTAAAGCAATAAAATTTATCTGCTATAAAATCGAGTGGAAATAAAATTACCTGAAACAGAGTATAAATGCCACAATAAACCTCTGTCCGGGTGAGCAATTGGGGCGTAAGGGTCGGGAATGCCACAAATCGCGTCGAAAGAGGATTGAGTCTTGCCATTAAGGCGCTTCGATGCTGTTGCGTGATGCTCTTTTGTTTTCGGCGAAAGAGATTCAGGCGTATATTTCTCAGAGGGCAGATAGAAGAAATTCGAGTTTTTCTTACAAATGTTCTAAAGATCTACTATTACGATAAAACCTGGTCATAACTGAAATAAAAGATAATGTCATTACTTAAAATTGTTCTATAAGAGTAAGAAATACAAAGATAATGATAATACCATAAAGCAGAGAGGGAAAAAGTCGGCAATGTCGCAAATCGCATCGAAAGGGAATTGCCTTGCCATTAAGGCGCCTCCATTCTACTCCATGATGCAGTTTTGTTTTTGCTGATGAAGGTTTCAGAGTTTATGCTTTGGAGAAAATGAAGGAAAAATGCAACATTTCCTCGAGAGAGAGAGAGAGAGAGAGAGAGAGAGAGAGAGAGAGTATTGTAAAAGAAGGTAGAAGACAACATGAAGGCCGGGAATGTGACAATTTACCTCGGAACAAAATTGGTTCTTGTTTGGAGCTTGGATATTATTGTGAGAGCCATTTGTTTTCTGTAGGGGATATTCGCGCATTTATATCTTAGCATAAAAAACACTGGGGATTTCATAATAACTATATATGTAAAAGAATACACCAACTACTAAGGGAGATTACAGTATGGCTTAAAACTGTAATCTGAAGAACACAAAATAAAACTGAACATCGAATACACCAAAGCAAAGAAGCGCAACTAACGATAAGCACAGACAGTAGAAGTTGGATTGCCTCAAATCGCTTGGAAAAAGGATTGAGACTTGCCATTAGGGCTCTTGGATCCCATTGCGAGATGTTCTTTTGTTTTCGCTGGAAGAGACTGGGAAGTTTATTCTTGGAATGGGAAACGGGAAGAAGCCGTAGAGCTTCTGGTATATTGTAAGTAATAATTACCCTAAGTCCAAGATTCTTTTTTTTTTTTTTTTTTTAGTTACTTCTTCCTGCCGACACGACATATGATTCGGCTAAGGAGGGACCACCAAAGCGAAGGGGTTAACAGAGAACCTCAAATCACTTCACTTCAACGGGTGACGTAAGGTGAACAAACACCGAATAAAGGTACTAAGAATAAATAAATAAATAAATGAAAATTTGTGCTGGGGATAAACAACACTATGTACTGTACAATGATATAACTCCACAATGACGGCAGGCAGATGCACGACAACTTTTTTTTTTTTTTTATCCCCACATTATTTATTTATTTTTTGGTATCCCCCCACGATCATATTCACTACAAGGGAAGACCTCGTACTAAAGGGTCAGTAATAATATGGTATGGATAAAAGTTATAATGAATATGGAAATTAATGTAAATTTAGAAATGAATGTATTCAACACACACACACACACACACACACACACACACACACACACACACATAAATTATTAAACACATTTATCAAACGAAACGTATACTACCTATCTATCTACTGCCAGACGCCTTAATCCCGTACGGGGTGGGCACAAACAAATCGCCTCCATGTCACCCAGTCCCCCGACATTTCAATGCCCTGGTCCCAGCTCACATCCCCCTCTCTCATATACCTCTCCACTCCATCCCTCCATCTCATCCTTGGCCTCCCCCTCCCTCTCCCCCCCTCCACCTCACTCACATATATGGTCCTCGTTACCCTCTCACTCTCCATCCTCTCCACATGGCCAAACCACCTCAATGTGTCTCTCTTAACGCTTCCTATCATATCCACATCCACACCACAATGCTCCATCACTTCCTCATTAGTCAGTCTGTTTCTCCATGTCACTCCACATGCTCCTCTCAAATAACTCATTTCCACTGCTCTCATTCTTGACTTGTGTCCTTCCAACAAGATCCAATCTTCCCGTCCATACGTTAAGAGCTGGTATCACAATACTGTCATGAAGCGACTTTTTAAATTCCATGCTCACTTCCCTGTTTCTTATCACTGCTTTCAAAGAACCAGAAACCTTTCTCCCTTGTTGTACCCTTTCTAGCACTTCACCCACCAAACTTCCATCCTTACTCATCGCACTACTCAAGTACTTAAATGGACTTACATTTTCCATTTCCTCATCATCCAACCTCACCGTAAATCCAGTGACTTCATTTCTTTTGAAGACCATAACTTTACTCTTTTACATTCCATTTCTTACACACTCATCCAAACTCATTCACCAAGCTTTGCAGTTCCCCTTCGTCTTCACTTAACAACACAGTACCATCTGCAAACAATAGTACAGGGAGTTTCCACACACTGCCCTCTCTCAATAGGGCCACTTCAACATCCACTGCCCTATCTTGTATCTCATTTATAACCCCATCCATATACAGACTGAACAACCATGGACACATTACACATCCCTGTTTCAATCCTGCATTCAAATAGAAAAATTCACTCGATTAACTATCAACACGCACTGCTGCCTTAGCCCCGTCAAACATACTCTTCTTGGCATTCAACAACTTCCCATCTACTCCATATAATCCACACTTCTTGTCTTTCCAAACTGTCATATGCTTTCTTCAAATCCATGAAGGCCGCATACAACTAATTTCCCTTCTCTAGAAATTTTTCCACTAAAGATGTAAGAATGAATATCTGATCTAAACAACATCTTCCCTTCCTAAAGCCTGACTGTTCTTCTCCAACTAATTCCTCTGTTATTTCCCTAACTCTGTCAATAGGTATCCTACCATATACTTCTCCTGTTACACTAACACAACAAATGCCCCTATGATTACCACACACTTCTTTTTCCCTTTCTCCTTTGTACCGGGAATAATTATACCTGACTTCCAATCCTCCGGGACTCTACCTTCCTCCCAGGCCAATCTGCACATCTTGCCTAACCATCCTACTACTACCTCTCCCCCATGCTTCAGCAGTTCACCACACACTCCATCAATTCCTGGGGCTTTCCTCATTTTGACTTCCTTTATTGCTTCCACTACTTCCATCCTACTGATTTCTTCCTCTCCTCTGACCCCCCTCCTTCTCCCATCCATTCCCCAGCCACTTGCATTACTTTCATTCTTTATATTAAACAACTCCTTAAAGTGTTCTCTTTATCTGCTCACTTTTATCTCTCTTCTCCACCATCAATCTACCATTTTTATCTTTTATTCCCCGACTAGCTTCTTTATCACCTTGTCTAACTCTCTTTATCTCCTTCCAGAACATTTTCTTACATTCCCTCCACCTTACACTCAAATTCCTTACAAATTCCTCATCCACTATCTTCTTACTCTCTCTTACTAACCTTTTCTCATCTCTCTTCCTCTGTACATACACATCTCGCTTCCGTCTCTCAACTTCGTGTGTGTATATATATATATATATATATATATATATATATATATATATATATAATATTTATATATATATATATATATCTATATATATATATATATATATATATATATATATATATATATATATATATATATATATACACACACACACACACACACACTGGGTGGCCCATAAATAGCAGTCCACTTGAAAAACTCTCCCCCATTCTCTCTCTCTGAAAGACGTATGAAAGTCATGGAAATGTCCCACCGCCTCTTCCACGTGCGTGTATTGTAACACCAATGGGGACAATTCCTAGGGGACAAAACACCCTTTCAGAAATATCAGCCGACATGAAATTGAAACTCTCCCACCTAGAACCTAATTTCAACCAGCCAGTCAAGTTTAATCAAAATCACATTATATATATATATATATATATATATATATATATATATATATATATATATATATATATATATATATATATATGAAGTACCATATTAAGTTTTTGACGCTCCAGCTGGAAACTGAACCCAGCACCTCTAGACAAAAGTCAAGCACTGTTACCACTACACCATGGCATGATAGAAGCTAAGCCACCTGAATTCTATGAAGAACCAGGTAAATCCGCTATGGAAGGATGTTTTTCAATCCCAACCCATATCATGATACACATTTCAGACACATCAGGATTCTTGTTTAGCCCCACGCAACTCGGCAAGTGACACAGCAGTTTTAATCTATCCCAGCCAGTACACAAGCGTCTTCCTACATGTTGACGAACACATTACACGTGTGCACACGTAGAAGGTTCATGCTGTAGCCGGGAATTGAACCCGAGACCTCCTGAAAGAAGTCAGGCACTGTTACCACTATACCATGGTGTGATACACGCCAAGACACCTGAATTCAGTGAAGAACCAGGTAAATCCGTTATGGGAAGATATTTTTCAATCCCAACCTTTATTGTGTAGTGGCTGGTATAGATTAAAACTGCAATGTCACTTACCGAGTTGCGTGGGGCTCAGCATGAATCCTGATACGTCTGAAATAAGTATCATCACATGGGCTGGGATTGAGAAATATCCTCACATAACGGATTTACCAGGTTCTTCATAGAATTCAGGTGGCTTGGCTTCTATCACGCACGTGTAACGTGTGCTTCTCCACTGTATTATATATATATATATATATATATATATATATATATATATATATATATATATATATATATATATATAGAGAGAGAGAGAGAGAGAGAGAGAGAGAGAGAGAGGAGATACGGTATATATATAATGTATGTATACTGTATGTATATATATATATATATATATATATATATATATATATATATATATATATATACTGTATGTATGAATACAGAGATTCTGAGACAAGGACTGGGCCTGTATACTGAGCGAGGTGGACGGGAAGGAGGAGGAGAAGGTGATGATGATGATGATGGTGATAATGATGGAGAAGAATGCAATGGAAGAACAAGGCAGAGGAAGATGAGAAGGGAAAGACAAAGGGGGCGTGGGCAGAAAAACAGGAGGGGAGAGAAAAGAGTAAAGAGAAAATAAAGACGAGTGAATAACAAGCCTGAGGTACGATGAATGGAAAAGATAAAAATGTAGGAAGAGGAAGAAGTCAGTGGAGAAGAGGAAGACTGAAAGGAATCCAATCCCCTAGATCAATGGGGTAAGAGATTCTCAAACCGTTAGACAGGGTATGTTCTCTCTCTCTCTCTCTCTCTCTCTCTCTCTCTCTCTCTCGTCTGAAAGTACTGTATAAGGTGAATGAGATCCTCTTGTGTGAAGGAGAGAGGGTCTGAGAGGACACTGATTCCTTAGGAGAGATGTTCTTTTGCTTTAGTTTTTTTTTAACTTACCGTATTTGAATTCTTTTACTTACATTTCTGAGTACGTGGAATGTTCACAGAAACTACTGCTACTATTACTACTACTACTACTACTAATACTACTACTTCTTTTATAGCTGCAGCAACAGCAGCAGCGGCGGCGGCGGCGGCGGCGGCGGCAGCAGCAGCAGCAGCAGCAGCAGCAGTAGTAGTAATAGTAGTAGTAGTAGTTAGTGAATGGGAGCCCGTTCTACAGCATAACTGTACAATGAGATATTATCTGGATGATATCTGTCCTCCTTCCCATGTTATGTAGTCTTTATAAGTTTTCGAGGGGGACTGACCTCTTTAAAATACCGGTGAATACTTTTACACAGTGGAAAATATTATCGACGAACCAGACAAACTGACCTAAAGGTCTCAACGAAATCCATGTGCTCAATTTCCTCTATTTTTGATCGTTTTTAATTTTTGGGAGGGGGATGACCCCCCAAAATCATCGGAGATTCACGCTCCCCAAATATTGCATTACGGATGAAAGTCCATTGTATAACATGTAATACGATAACAGCCACATATTTGCCCTCCTTTCATTATTTCTGAGAACCTTTTACTTGGCGAGGGGGAGCTGACTCTCCTTTAAAAATCCATCCATCCATTGCCAGACACCATAATTCCGTAAGAGGTGGCCATTTGACTCTATTTGTTTTACGGGAAGGGGCACTAACCCTTCACCAACCCACTTGCTGACACATAGTGAGCATGTATAGTTTGGTTATATTGTTACCACGCAGCGTTGTAAATGGTCTCTTGGCTTATAGGAAACCATTTGGCTTGTCACTCGATGTAAACCACCTGTAAAGGAAAGAAAAGCAGTAAGAAGTGACAGGAAAGATGGGAGAAATAGGAAGAGAGGAGGGCAGGCGCAGAAAAAGAATGATAAAGGTTAAGGAAGAAGTAGGCAGCACTACATCATGTGAGTGGATGATGGTCGCCACCACCTACCACTAACATGATTGGAAATTGTATATAGTGGAAGACCTTCGGAATAACTAAATGAACTCAGCAGGAAACTTCATTCAAATCCATTACATAGGGCCTGGAGATAAGGCACACACACACACACACACACACACACACACACACACACACACACACACACTGACTCTAGCGCAACGGTATAGGGCGAGTTGCAGAAAATGATACCATCCTGCTTCGCAGAATTACTAAAAATATCATTGCTATTGGCCGTGTAGTTCTGGCCTAAAGCAATATAACTCTACACGCCCAGTTTTGCGTAAGGGATATATATTTCTATATAAGTATAATGTTTATTGTGTACAGTACACTGACCACTTTATTCACACCTACACCTAAATACCATATATATTACAACCTACAAAGTATTCATGCGTCAAGCCTACAAGCTCAACCTTATCGTGCCCGACGTCAGGATAAGGTGAGTCAAACTGTGTGAATCAGTTGGGATATAATAAGAAATCCATCATCATTGTGGCGATGTTAATGGATGTTGTTTCAAAGCCTTTGGCGATGTTAATGGATGCTGTTTCAAAGCCTTTGGCGATGTTAATGGATGCTGTTTCAAAGCCTTTGGCGATGTTAATGGATGCTGTTTCAAAGCCTTTGGCGATGTTAATGGATGCTGTTTCAAAGCCTTTGGCGATGTTAATGGATGCTGTTTCAAAGCCTTTGGCGATGTTAATGGATGCTGTTTCAAAGCCTTTCAGTCGAGGTCTAAAACAGAATAAACATGGTGTGGCGGTAAAAGGATAAAGCAGAAGCTATCTTCTTAGCGTTGGACTTCGGTGAGATTGTTTCTAAACACTTCAGTACAAGATGACTCCCTTCAACTAAATAAAATCCTCTGGTATTGGCAACAATACTCGTGTATGACATGTACTGAAGAACATAATGGAGTGTTTCTGACAGCTTCATTGTCTCGTAAACTGAATAACATCGAGTGGGGTTAGCAAGAACAAAATGAAAGACATCCCTGATGAAGGCACTGACGGAAACTCCTTGTAACTTCTTCATTACGTTGTCTTTCCGAAACTGATGAGAACTGTGTGGTAGTGGCAGGAATAAAATAAACATCATCGTACGGAATGGGTTGATTGACCCTGCTTCTAACTCCTTCATCACCACGAGTCTCTCTCCTAAGCTGAATATAATCTGCTGGTAGCCAGAAAAAAATAATCATGCTGATGCGAAACTCCTTCACTGTGATAAGTGTCTCCAAAATTCCAGAAAAGCATTTGCCGGTGGCTGCTGTATTATTACACAAACATCAGTGTACAGAATTGTTCAAAATGGCTCCAGTAATTTTATCCTTCATGCCCGCAACATAACTTCTGTTATATTTCTGCTGCTGCCAGACGACTACCCCCAGCACAGGAAAGCCCAAATTAAATTCACCGCACAGGAAAGCCCCAGTGAAAGAAGGTAATGACTAGCACACTGAACCCTCCAGTCCAAGAGTCATCCCTGAGTCGAATATAACTGTTTGGTAGCAGCAAGACTGAACACCTTCAGTCCCATGACGCATTTAATTACGCAGTTCTTGTCGTGTATAGACGACTTTATTCAAACCAGGAGAGAACTCTCCCAACGGTGAGGCTGCTGACACCTTATACGTCACTACACTGCTTCAAGCCCTTCCTAAACTGAAAAAAACTTTTTGGTTATAGCAACAATACACTTCAAAACACGCCATGATAGTGAAGTGATAAGACACAAAACGTGTCGTGAGCATGGAGGGGATACAGACGTTACAAATGGGGCGGCGATGTGGTGGTGGGTGTAGCGGTGGCGCGACACATGGCAGACACCCAAGCCCTCACTGACACTTACATATCCGCTAAATACAACGATATATGCTGTATATTATGGCAGAAAACACATGAAATATAATGTGTGTGTGTGTGTGTGTGTGTGTGTGTGTGTGTGTGTGTGAGAGAATGTGGCAAAGTTAGATTATAATTCGAACATTTTTACTGGACTATTATTATTTTTTTCCGAATGAGTTTGATACTATGTGTAAGGAACGAAATCTAAAAGTGAATGTTGCAAAGGGTAAAATCATGGTCTTTAAGAAGAATGAAATTACAGGCCGCATCGTGAGGGTGAATGGTAAAAAAAAAAATGGCTGATGTGAGTGCCTTCAAATACTTAGGCAGTATGAGGCGCCAGGCCAGAAGTTTAGATGATGAAGTGCAAGATGTGTGCAGCAGACAAGAAAGGCTGCTGTTACTACATCGAGAGCTGTGATAAGGATTAGGAAAGTGGGCATGGAAGTAAAGCGATCGTTGCATGACAGTACTGTGATTCCCATTCAGACAAATGGATGTGCAACGTGCACCCTGTTAGAAGATCCAAGTCAAGATTACGAGCAGTGGAAATGAATTGTTCGAAATGAAGGGTTACAGGCATGTGAAAGACAGACAGCCAAACCAGGAAGGGAAGGAACGTTGTGATGTTGCTATGGATGTGCTCGAAAGCATTACAAGCACATTAAGACAGTTTGGCCATGTGAAGAGAATGACGAATGAGATACTGACTTGCAGACTATGTGAGCAGAGATCAAACAAAAAAGGGGAGGGCCAAGGAGGAGATGGAGGGATGGAGTTGGAGAAGTATATGAGTGACAGTGATGTGAGCCAGAGAAAGGGCAGCCTGATGACGGAGGACAAGATGACATGGTGACGATTCGTTTGTACAATCCCTTTCGGGATTACGTTTGGCAAAAGGCAGAGAGACAGGCAGAGACTGATAAATAGGTAGATGGAAGGACGAACAGAGAGGTAGGTAGACAGATTGCCGATATACAAGGTAAACAGATAGTTAAATTGACAGACAGACAGGTAAGCAGGTATGCAGAAAGGTATGTAGGTAAGTAAGTAGGCTCGTAGGTATGCAGGCAGGTAGAATGGTAGCGAGACACTGATATACTGTACAGAGACAGACAGAAATGGATATGTAAGAATGCAGGTTGGAAGACAAACAGATAGCTGGCTAGGTAGACAAATATACATACAGACACATAAATAGATTATTTTGTGCCACCATAATTTCCAGTTGTCATTTTGGCTTTTCTTAACCATCTTCACACGTACTCTGAACCACCAAGAGCGTATCACACAGGCTTACCTCACTCCTACACACATACTGAATCGCTCAGCCAAACATCTACTAGTAACTACTCCTTGACGTGATCGCCAGAGAGACAACAGGCAGACAGATAGACAAACAAATAAAGGGGTAACGGACAGACAAACAGAAATCGACTAAAGTCATCCATGAACATAAAAAAAAAAAAATCCCCCCCCCCCCTCAAGGAGCCCCTCGAGCCAGCCAACAAAACAGCAACACCTTTCCTCCCAACCATTGTGTTTGTCCACATCCCTGTCCTCACTGTCGCCACCTATCTCATCCTCTTCAACAAAGGCCACCACGTCAAGTCATCGGTATTACTTCATACATGCTCCTACGTTCGCTTAATGCTGCCAGGAAGTCTCCGCCACATTCATGGGATCATATCAGCGACACCAGTGCAGAGGCGGGAACTGATGCAGACGGCAAAACGATGGATTGTACTTGGAGACAGAGAGGGTCTCCAATGAGCTTACTTTTAAACCAGGCTAAGGATCCCTTGGCTACTTTAATGCACTCACTGCCTTACAGTATATATGATCTTGTTCTACAGGCATTAATTATGTAATATCATCCTCTAAGATATTATGTAATCCCTTCCTTCAAGTTAGCCCATGCCAGCCTGCACATCAGTCTAATACAGTTCAGTTCTTTCTAATTTTTTTTTTTTTAATTATTACTCTGGCTTTGCATACTATAAATACTGTTAACAGTGAGGATAATTTGGCTGCATTACTGAACTTCGTCCTTCATTTCATGCTACTGGCGGAAACTGATGTTTACAAAACAACACTGTTTATGACAAACTATATCATTACAACCTCCGCCAATGAACTTGGACGAAGATTATGTATTACCCGTGTCTATTTGTTTATTTTTCTACAAAGTATCTCGAAAAGTTTTTACCGGACTTCCATGATATGTGGTGGATAGGTTGGCGGTGGGTTGACGAGAGGTAACACAGATATTGAGGTTGACCTGGATCCAGATTAAGGAATAAATACGGTAATAAATTTTTTTGGTGTTGGCGCTCTTTGAGTGCTTTCTAGTTTGCATCTGTATCTATAATCAGTTCATATAAAAGACACTTAAGGACCAGATTTTTCTCATGCTAGCCAAGTGGGAATGAGATACAAATGATAACTGAAGTCCTGCAATAACTGTCTGTGTCAGAGTTTGCAATCGTCACTGGTATGAACTGATACGGTGCAAACATGAGCAATCGTATGACAGGGCTTGGCTTTGGGTTTTAAATAACTACTGTAAATCATCGTTGTATCCTAAAACATCAACTTAACCTCAAATTATTTGCAATAAAATGGAAAATAAAGTTAAGTACGTATGCTGTGTTATGCTACAGTAATTTATCAACAACATATAAGTCCGACTCTTGGGTTAAATGATTATGGAGCCAAATAGTAAGTTGGGAAAGGGGGACATAACTCACGTGACGGGATCAAGAGAACACGGTTGCCATTTGTGATGACAAATGAAAAAAAAAAAAAACTAGAGGATGCTTTAAGTACCACAAGTCAAGTTAATGAGGTCATGTAAGAGGACAACAGAAGTACATCAGCGCACGCACACCACCGCCACACCTGCGTCATTTCCACCTTCCCTGAGAAAAACCCACACAACTTCCGCCACCCAGTGCCCCTGGCGAAGTGACAACCTGACACCCCACGTATTGACAAGACCACCCTAAAACATGGAGTACCACTATGATTATCATAATAATAATAATAATAATAATAATAATAATAACGAATGCACTCAGAGAGCGCATATCTCCGCCAATGGCACTGCCATTAAAAAGGATCCAGATCTGTGGATATAGGATCCGGATCAGGATGAGGATCCGCCCCCCAAATTTAATCAAGTCCTTCTTGGTCCATGGTCCACCTTTCCACAAAAATTCATTGAAATTCACCGAGAACTTTTGGAGATATTGTGTGGAATACTCCGAATCCAGATCTGGATCCGCCTCTAAATTTAATCATTTCTTCCTTGGCCCATGGCCCATCCTTCCACAATATTTAATCAAACTCAGTTCATAACTTTATGAGTAATCCTGCTAACAGACAGACAGACAGACAAACACGCAAACCAAAGCCGGCAAAAACATAACCTCCTTGGAGAAGGTAATAATAACAATAATAATAATAATAATAATAATAACAATAATAATAATAATGATAACAATAATAATAACAACAACAACATTACTACTACTACTACTACTAACGGATCATTATCACCATCATTATCATTTTTATGTCGACCTTACGTCCACTACTACAGAAGGGGCAACAGGGATCTACGATCAGAAAACTGGCACACACACACACACACACACACACACACACACACACACACACACACACACACACCATTATTTCTACCATTAGAGATGTGAAAATGCGCCATATATCTATGAAAATGGTATACAATAAAAATTTAATAATAATAATACGGTAATAATAATAATAATAATAATAATAATAATAATAATATGGTAATAATAATAATAATAATAATAATAATAATAATAATTTTCTATCTTCCATTATCGCATTTTCTCTCTCACTTAACCATCTTCCTTTTTATAAAATTTTCTTTGTTACGTTCAGTCACTTCATTATTCTCTCCCTCTCTCCTAGAGAGAGAGAGAGAGAGAGAGAGAGAGAGAGACTTGATAATTGTTATTTCTTCCTTTTTAGTGGTAGTAAAGATTCGGTTTAGTGTCTCTCTCTCTCTCTCTCTCTACTTTCGATATCTCTCGTTGATTTCCTGCCAAACGTCCTCCTATTCCCTTGTTTCCTTCCTTCCCTTTGTCCCCTCCTTCTCCTCCTCATTCTTTGCCTTCCTCATTCCTTCACTCGCTCCTTACTCTCTCCTACGTTCCCGCTCTCCGTCGTTCCTTCTTTCCTCTCTCTCTCTCTCTCTCTCTCAATCCTTCCTTCTCACCATCTCTCACCTCCTTACCCTTTAGGGCTCCCTCAACTTCATACTGATTTCATTCTCCCCTTTTCCTCACCTGCACTTTCCTCCTCCACACCTTCCCTTTTCTTCATCTTCGTTCCTCTCTTCTTCCCCATCCCCCATCTCCTCTCTTCCATATTTCCTGCCTCTCTCCTTCCTTTCTTTCTTACTTACTCAGCCGTTCCTCCCTCCCTTCCTATCTCTTTCCTCAAGTCAAAAATACAGAAACCTTTTACAATATATTTTCCATGAGTTCAAAGAAAACGGACTCCCCCCCCGTCTCTCTCTCTCTCTCTCTCTCTCTCTCTCTCTCTCTCACACACACACACACACACACACACACACACACACACACACACACAATCTAATCTATCGTTCGGGGATCTGGTTTAATTTCTTTCCCCTTATCCATCTATATCTATCTGTCTGTTTGTAAAATATAAAAAAACAAATATACCCCATCTCTTTAAGCAAATCAAATCATCCCTTACAGAACACCGTAAACCTTGGCTAGCATCAAGTCAACGGTCAGAGCGCCATTCCACCAATCCCAGAAGCTCAGAGCACGGTAGGGAGGGAGGACCACAGCCGACCAATCACCGGCCAGCCTCCGATGTAAACAAAGACGCCGGACTCGCTCATTGGTCCACGTGTTAGCTACCTGCGTACTGATTGGCCTTCCCCCCCCCCCCAGTATCACGTACTTGTTTCTACTGTGATATTTTCTGAGGAGCCTGGAACTACGTGCACTTACACTATGTAACGTGGAATACAATTTGGTATGCTTAAATTTCTATTTTCGGAAGTGATTTTTATTTATTTAGTACTCGAAGTGGTGTGATGTACACATACATTTTTAACATAAGGAAACTGATTAAACTCAAGTATGGATATCTGAGCTCATATGGTAATACTACTACAACTACTACATAATAATAATACCGTTAAAGCTGCAGTAGTAATACCAAAGGTGTACAATTTTCAGCTGAAACTCAATGCTTTCTGCAATTTAAAAGGTTCGATAAAACAGAACATTTCTTAATCGGGTTCAGCATTTTTTCCACACTAAAAGAAAGCCAAGCATTGTCTTACAAAACGGTCAATATATTAGTTTCTCTGCCGTAATACTTAGAATTAAAAAAATAAAACTTCATTATATTACCAAATACTACTAATAAACTTCATTTTCTTTTGAAAAATACTCTGAAGACATACTGTTTTTCGTTTAGTATTTCCTCACAGCAGTTCCTGTTGGTTCTGATGCAGTCCCACAAATGTAAATTTCAAGTACCACTATAAATGTTTCACTTGGCAAGGAAAACATCGCAATGAACTGGCAAAATTTTGAGTCCGTGTAAAAACTAGCATAACAGTAGTGCAACAACTACAACATACAGTACAAGTGAAAGGATGATTTGTTGCTGATGCATCTATGGACTTTCTGAGTCAGACTGAGGCCAGCGTACCTCTTGCAAATTCTGCTGGAAAAACAGTTCAATCTGTAAACAGTGTAGTCGTGACATTGGGCAACACACACCAAGGAAACTCTCTACACACTCAACTACACTCCCTGGGTGTAACATCTAAGCTCCCAGTACAGCATCCAGAGGCAATACGGAGGCTCTAAGATCAACCTGAACTCCTGACGGTAACTCTACGGACTCACACCTCACAATATATAAAGACTGGAGTTATTTTTTAATAGGTACAAATGAAATGGGTAATTACAAAACACAGCTGCATGTACAGTATGTATGTAATCAGAGAGAGAGAGAGAGAGAGAGAGAGAGAGAGTGTGTGTGTGTGTGTGTGTGTGTGTGTGTGTGTGTGTGTGTGTGTGTGTGTGTGTGTGTGTGTACGTCAGTAACACAGATTATTGGAAACCTATTGCTGAGTGGCCCTCGAACCCCTCCCCCTCTACCTCTCACCCCCCCTCTCTCTCTTTCTCACTCCCCTCCACTCTCCCCTCCCCCCCTTCTCCCTCCGATCTCTCCCCCCTCTACCCCCTCCACCACTTCCCCTCACTCTTTCTCACTGCCCTGCACTCTTCCCTCTCCCTCCTTCTCCCTTCCCATCCCTTCTTCCAATCCCTGTTTCCTTCTACTTTCCATATTTTTCTTCTCTCTCTCTCCCTCACCTCTTCTCCCTCCCCTCCCCCTCTGCCACTCCCCCCATCCTCCTACGTTCCCCGTTCTCCCCTCTCTTCTTCACTTCCCCCTTTCCTTCTTGTTTCCCTCCTCTCCCCAATCCTTTTTCTTTTATTCTTCCCCTTCCTCTCTCCCTTCCTCTTCCCCTCCCTCTCTCCCTTCCTCTTCCCCTCCTTCTCTCCCTTCCTCTTCCGCTCTCTCTCTCCCTTCCTCTACCCCTCCCTCTCTCCCTTCCTCTTCCGCTCCCTCTCTCCCTTCCTCTACCCCTCCCTCTCTCCCTTCCTCTTCCGCTCTCTCTCTCCCTTCCTCTACCCCTCCCTCTCTCCCTTCCTCTTCCGCTCCCTCTCTCCCTTCCTCTTCCCCTCCCTCTCTCCCTTCCTCTTCCCCTCCCTCTCTCCCTTCCTTTTCCCCTCCCTCTCTCCCTTCCTCTTCCCTTCCCTCTTTCCTCTCTCTATCTCTCATTTCCCTCTCTCCTCCCCACTATCCTCTTTCCCCTCCGACTTCTTCCTCCATCTCTCTCTCTCTCTCACTCTTGATCTCATTTAAGTTTAGTAACACCACATTCAGAATCTGCAGTGCAATTTTGGTGCCTATCCCGCATAAAAACTCAGCCAAGTTAGCAGTGAGGCGCCGAGTAAGGGCGATTTAAAATATTCAGCATCATTCATATCAAGGTGTAGTGGCCCGAGGCTAGGCTGTCACGGCCTAAGACATTAGCTCCTTCACCCACAGGATTTTTTCCTTTTAATACGGTGTCACAAATATTTTCTTCCGCCTGGCAATAATCAGTAGTAGCCAAAGGGTTAGTCTTTCAGGCTACACTTAACCCCTCCTGGCTCTGGAATGGACGCCTTCACTCGGTGGCATCGATAGGAAAGCAACATGGTGAACAACACAAGGGCAACTTTAGCCTGCTGTCCACCGTGTTCACGTTTAAAATGAGTCTGGGGCTAAAACAAACAACAATAACAACCAATCCAATAAGAAAATTCTTCCGTGAGGAGAATACCATCGCGTGAATACAGCACGAGCACTGTGACATATGTACTCAGGCTGAAGGAGTGAAAAGGTAAGTGACCCTCGTGGAATTACATGGTGTATTATTTGACTGTCTATTTTATTCTGGAAATGTAAGACCACTCAAACAGGCCAAGGAAAACTCGCCATGTTCAGTCAATGTTAATATTTATCTTCCTTGGACCAACGACTGATGGCTCTGCATCATACTGCAGGTAACGCATGACGACTTTATCGACCTGAAATTAACCCACCGCATCCACTGGGTTCAAAAAGGTAGAGTGGAATCTTGGCGAATGAAGTCGCTGTACTTTCACCACTACGGGTGTGACAAAGCCATTACATCATCACCGGTTCACCACACACACACAAAATTAATACCGTACCGTCACTCTCCATATAAGCATGTTTACTTTTACATTCTACTCTGGACACACACTAGACAGTTCTTTCATAATACACAATTCCTCTCTCTCACATATCCAAAGATGGCTGGTACCCAACAGACCTCGCATTTCACCACGTGGGCACTAATACCCATCATCTATGTAACAGGATAGGGATATCTGATTAAACTTCGACTGCTGTCTTTCCCAATCTGGTCAGTGTTCCTTAAACACCAAGATGATGGAACATTAATTTAACTACATGGCTCTTTATATATATATATATATATATATATATATATATATATATATATATATATATATATATATATATATCAAAGGGCAGAAGAGCAATTTATGCCAACTGCCATCTAGTAGGGTAGGTGGAGCTCGTTAACCTTGGTTGGCAATCCACCTAGGAGAAGGAAAACTCTTAGGAAAAACCTGGATAGCCATAGTCAAGGATTCCACGCCCCTGTCCACAGGCTCGTGGTGAGCCCTCTCCTGACTTGGGAGGTTGGAGTGGGGTTTGCGTCCTTTCTCGGTATAAAAAAAAAAAAAAAAAAAAAAAGAGAGAGAGAGAGAGAGAGAAGGAAGAGGGACAGGGGTCAATGCATGTTGCCTGACTCTGACCCAGTTTTGCTGGGGGGTCCTCCCTCGGGTGCCTGCCTGGCACGGCTTTTTGGGCCCCGTCAAGCTGGCACCCACCATGATGGTTGCTGGGTAAAGCCTACTGGACCCCAGCAACCGGATGATGGAGGAACCCTATAGCCCAGACCCTGCTTTTGATTCGCGTCATGGTGGTGCAGAGGACGCACACGCCCGTGGCTCCAAGCGTGGGTTTAACCTTCGGAAGGTACTGCGGGTGGGGGATTGGAATGTTTTAGGTTTTTCAAAGGATGATCGACTGCCTTTGTTATCATGAAAGTTGAGGCGACTGGGAGTCGACATACGGTAACTGCTCTCTCTGGAGCGAGGTGACCACGGCATGGTGAGATCAGTAGCAAAGGGGTACACACACGACTGGTCTGGCTGTGATGATGGTGCCCATCTTAGGGGTGTCACTGTGGCAACTGCTGCTCACTTTGTCTCTTGTGTCGACAGGGTTACTCTGGTTGATGAGGTTGATGAGTGTATAATGCTGGTGAGACTGAAGCACTCCTTGGGCTTCAGGTCTTTTACTGCAGTGTATGCTCCAACTGAGATTAGTGATCTTGAAGAGAAAGAGCTATTCTACACCAAACTTGACTCTTTTGTGAAAGAGTTCCCCTCGTGGGATACACTCCTGGTCTTGGGTTACTTTAATGCAGTTACTGGCACTGACAGGGAGAGCTTCAGGGACTGTGTAGGTCCCCATGGGTCTGGAACCAGGAATTCCAATACTTCTTACCTCCTGGACTTTCAAAATCCCGTAAGCTAAGAACTGCTGGATCCTGGTTCCATTAGCCATTCACTGATGGACTTGGTATCCCAATACTGGAGGGGTCGCTACGGAGATTGATCATATTCTTGTTAGTGCTCGTTGGAGGATCCTACAGATCTGAGGGTTTTCAGGAGTGCAGAGTTCTTTGATACTGATCACAGACTTGTTGCTACTCTAAGGCTACAAATCAAAACAGAAAGATTCTCAAGATGCCACCGAAAAAGATTCCAAATTGAGAAACTCAGGGATGAGGAGTGTGCATATGAGTATGCAGTGGCAGTCTCAAATCAGTTTGAAGTGCTCAGTACTACTGAGGACCCTATAGAATGGTGGGAAACCTTTAAGCGTGCCACCCTGGCAGCAGCTGATGAATGTACTGGAGACCGCCCAAGATCAAGGAGGGGATTCATATCGCAAGGGATATTGACCAAAAATGAGGAGTCGTGCTGACAGACTGGCTGGGGATTGGGAACAGCACAGACTTCTGTCTCGACAGGAACAAGTTTCACTGACAAAGGACAAGGAGAGGCATGTCAAGGAAATCGCTATTTTAATGCAAATGACCTCCGACATGCCTACTCAGCCCTGAAGAAGCTCCACTCCAGACCCACCTCTCAGGTTAACTCTGTCTGGACAGCAGACAGAGAGCTCGTGTCGGGGGCAAGTGAGTATCAAACTCGCTGGGCTGAGTACTTTGAGCAGCTGTACATGTCCGAACCTCCCAGTGAAGAGCTCCTGTCAGCTGGTGTACAACCAGTGACTGCTGTCCCACCAACTGACGAATCCATGCCTTCTCTTGCTGAAATCAAGAAGGCACTGGCTAGGTTGAAAAGTGGTAGGGCAGGTGGTGTTTGTGACATCCCAGCAGAACTGATCAAACCCAGGGGCGGGGCCATGATCAGGGGGTTACATGCAGACATAGAAGCCGTTTGGCAGACTAGCACCATGCCTCCTGACTGGACAAAGGGATTGGTCACCCCTATCTGGAAAGGAAAAGGAGACCAGCGTGACTGTAATAACTAACGTGGTATTACTGTACAGTGCTCAGTGTGCCAGGCAGGATTCCTGCTCACATTCTCTTGATGCATATCCAGGACCATTTGCTAATGTTTCAAAGGCCTGAGCAATCCAGATTCACGCCTAAGAATTCTACTGTTGACCTTATCCTAGTTCTTCGAGTTCTTGTGGAACACCACCTTAAGTTTCAACAAGGTCTGCTAGCAGCCTGCGTGATTCTCAGCTCAGTAACTCAGGAGGTATTAAGGGAACTCCTGCGACTCTGTGGGATCCCCACAGGGATAATCCGACTGATTGCCAGCTTGTACTGAAAACACTCAGAGTGCTGTCAAGTGTCGGGGATAGAACATCTGACTTCTTCCCGGTAAGTTCTGGTGTAAGACAGGGATGTGTACTTGCCCCCGCACTTTTCAAAACATGTATGGATTGGGCACTGGATTGGGCTGTGAGTCAAAGTCACTGTGGGGTATCAATTGGCAATTTCAGGGTTACCAACCATGACTCTGTTGATGATGCAGTGATCCTAGCTGAGACACTGGAGATACTACTGAGTGCCCTTGAGGAATTTCATGAGAAAGTGAAGTCACTGGGATTAAAGGTCTCTTGGGCCAAGACCAAGGTCCAGGCATTTGGTGGCTTGTTGGATGAAGCAGTTCAGTCTGTCCAAGTATATGGGAGGATATAGAAGTCTTGGAAAGATTCACTTATCTTGGTAGTGTGGTCCATAACAATGGTAGATAAGACAGCGAGATCTCTGGTCCCACTGGTATGGCCTACGGGGTTATCAAGTCACTAATTTGGGTATTTATTCTGTTGTTATTTGTGCAGAAGGACAGAAGTGCACATCGTCAAGGTGCTGGTGCTGCCTGTCTTACTTTGCGACTGTGAGACATGGACACTAAACACTGACTTGAAGCAGCAAATTGACTCCTTTGGTACTAAATGCTTTTGCAGGATCATGGGATATTGCTGGACGCTGGTACAACTGGGTGTGTAATGAATGACTACTCCCAGAGACTGAATCGAGGCCTATAACCCACATACAGTAAAACGTCAACGCCAACTCCAGCTATATTTGCACGTGGCCTGCTTTTCTGAGACTGATCCTGCTCACAGGGTGATAGCTGAACGAGTTAACCCAGGGCGGAGGAGGCCAAGGGGATGGCCACGTAACTCATGCCTGGAATAGGTCGATCACTCCTCTCGGAAGATGCTTACAGTAGAGGGGGTAAGAGTCGCTGCCTGGGGGGCTGCACAAAAGGACCCTTGTGGGTGGAGTTGGTGGGTGAGTGAGGCCATGCACCCCATGGCGTTTGCTCCTTCTTGATATACAGACATATCTCTCTCTCTCTCTCTCTCTCTCTCTATATATATATATATATCTTCCAGTGGCATAATCTGTTGTTAAGGCCTTTCAGTCAAGCAGCGTGTTGGTGGTTAATCTTTTCCAATACAGTGGATGTGTCAATACAGTGGGGTTGAGCATTATTTCACGTGTCCTTTTACACTTGTAACAAGGAGGAAGTTTCTTTAAGCATGGTCACGAACTAGGGAAAGTAATAGTTTGTGTGGTTTAAGAAAATCTCTCTCTCTCTCTCTCTCTCTCTCTCTCTCTCCACACACATACTCGTACACACACACACCTATAATCTCTCTCTCTCTCTCTCTCTCTCTCTCTCTCAAATCCTCTTCATTTTATATCTCGTGTTCCATTACCATCAACACTTCACCCCCCCCCCTCTCTCTCTCTCTCTCTCTCTCTCTCTCTCTCTCCACACACACACACACACACACACACACACACACCTTTAATCTCTCTCTCTCTCTCTTTCTCAAATCCTCTTCATTCTATATCTCGTGTTCCATTACCATCAACACATCCCCCCACCTCTCTCTCTCTCCACACACACACACACACACACACACACACACACACACACACACACCTTTAATATCTCTTTCTCTCTCTCTCTCTCTCAATAGGTAACAGATACTTCAACTTTATAATGGAAACCAGAGAGAGAAAGAGAGAGAGAGAGAGAGAGAGAGAGAGAGAGAGAGAGAGAGAGAGAGAGAGAGAGAGAGAGAGAGAGAGAGAGTACCGTATAACCAGCTGAGAGTGTAAAAGTGAGTGTGAAGAATGATTAGAGAGAGAAAGGAAGAGCGAGAATGAGTGAGTCAGTGGGTGAAGACAGCTACCATGTGAGAAAAGAAAGATAAAGCCAGTGAGAAAATACGTGAATGAGAAATTTTGTGAGTTAACGAGTCTACGGTAAAAGGAGTATGTGAGTGAATGAGCCAGTGTGAGTGAGTGAGTGATAGAAATTGTGAGAGTGAGCGAGTGAGTGAGTATGAGTATGTGAGAGTGAGTGAGTGAGAGACTAGTGTAACAGCATGAAAGTGAGCTGTGTGAGAAAGTGAGTTAAGTGAGTGAGTGTGAGAAATAGTGAGTGATAATGCGTGCGAATGACAGTAGCAGAGTTAAGGGCAAATGTGAGTGAGTGTGCGAGAGAGGGTGTTAGGAGTGAGAGAGAGTGTGAGAAGGAGTGAGTATGAAGATATGAGGGTGTGAGTGAACGTGGGGAAATGAAGGCTGAGTAACAGAATGAGTGAAAGTCAGTGAAGAAATGAGGATGAGTGGGCGAATGTGGGTGTATGAGTGTGAATGTGCATGTGAGAGAGAGAGAGAGAGAGAGAGAGAGAGAGGTTCGCTATCTGAGTGGACGCCAGTTCGATTCCAGGCTAGGGGGAAAAAAAAAAAAACACTGATGGCTTACATTTCGTTAAAACAGACCTTAATACACCAGTCCACAATGAGACAGCCCTCGCATAAATTTCTAAAGAACAGTGGGTACTAGCGCCCAAGTGGTGATATGTCAAGGTGTGGGGCACGTGGGGAGACGGCTGGTCCTCATGAAACGGGCTCCTACGTCTATGCTAAAGTCGGACAAATATATAAATAAATAAAACAAAATCAGTCCTTCAAAAAATACAGTATGGTGAAGCGGTGCGAAGAATAGGGTTTAATAATGACATTTCAGTGGATCTGATATTGTAACGTGAAGTGTCTGGCGATGTGTGAGCTCCATATGCGACCTTCATGTTTGTTACTTGTTGGCCAAATTTTCTTCAGGTCATTATAGTAAGACTGAACCTGCATGTCAAATCTGGATATATTCTGGTGATAATCTCTGATGGCTATTTTCTGGGGTGGTAAGGGGGGCGGGGATAATTAAGAGGAACAAAGGAGCAAATCCAATTTCTTAGTGTTCTCAAACTGTTTTTCATGGCAGATTTAACTACAAGCTGTCCAGCTGTGTACAAGGATTCTCATGACATTCAGATATTCAGACAGACAGACAATATAGTCTTAAGACAGACAACAGCCAGACATCACGAGACTGAAGACAGACAGACATACATAGACGGCAAGGAGACTGATGAATGACGGCCAGAGAAACAGATCAGCCTGATGATATGCAGACAGACATTCCAAATCTTCTCACTTCACTGGCACGGCTGACAATGATGAAAATAAATAGATAGTTTACTCCGTGGGTATTAGCGTACGATTTTCACCTGATTTATCAATATTCTGTGACTTCTTTTTATACGATGACTATTTAGAGTTATCATTTACGATGCTCCATGTTATTATTACTGTTTCGATTATTACCTACTTTCGTTTTGCAAGCATTCTTTCACTAATTCTGTGACGAGGCGGTTAAATTAAATCCTGCCAGAAAATACCAATTAATCTTGCCTCACCTAATATCGAGTGAAATATACCAGAATTAGGACAAATTATGCCTGGATTACGTTCGGGTACGTTTGGGTGAGATTCTGTACATAGCCTTCGCTCTACGCACCTGGAGGGGTGTATGAAAGACAGCAAAAACGGGGAAAATGTCAGGAACACAATATCAGGACACATTCGTCCGGTCGAAAAACACAGAAAATATAGGAAACATTCAGGAAGAAGTCTTCTGAAAAACTCCTTTCCACTATGTCCACGTAGCAAAATACAAGGAACAATACCGGTGGGGTAATAAAAGCAGCAACGTTGCGTCACTTTCTCTTACCTTTACAGATCATGCAGCATGCATGACCCTTTTTCCATTCACCTCTGTACTGCAGTATTTTTAGTTGTTCATATACACAACCAGTCAACTCTGGAACAGTCTTCCTCGGTCTGCTTTCTCCTCCCTCTGTTTACGAAATTCTGCAGGCTCCCAGCTTTTGGTTTTCCATATTTAGCGGGAAATAATAACTGATATGGATGTATGAAATAATAACAACAACAACAACAACAACAGCAATCATCATCATCATCATATAATACCAACACCCACTCACAACCCAGCAACAAGAAACTCCCTCTCCTTACACCCCCCTCCCCCCCGTAACCCCCCTTAAAATCGCCAGCCGCTTTTAAAGTTAGGACGGTTGAGAAGTTTGATCCCCCCACACCTAGAACTTCCTTGGGAAAAAATACCCAGGCGATATGGCGAAATTCCTGGATCCCGTTATTTTTACCGAGATCCCGTTATTCCCAGATTTACCAGGAAGCTGCGGGAAAAACACAATATGGCGGAACTCCAGGGCAGCCAGTGAATTGCGACAATGATCCCATACCAGGATCCCGTTCTTTTACCGAGATCCTGTTAACTCATTTATAAGGTTATACTGTGTTTTCTTTTAATCACACACACACACACACACACACACACACACACACACACACACACACACACACACACACACACACACACACCGGAAGTCTGAAAAAAAAAAAAACAAGTTGTTCTTTCCAGGGAAAAACAGTGACAATATAAATAAACATATACCATTTGTTTCGAACAGCGTGGACACATTGTAATTAAAAGACTAGAGGTCACAGGTCAGGGGAATGATACAGCATAAGTTGACTGGCTGTGCACAAGAGGGACTGAAAATACCTGGGAATGCAACCTGAATACAGAAGAGCAGTGTTCACTTAAACAGCAAGTGCAGAAAGGTGCACTATTTCAGTGAAGAGAAAGAGGTTGAAAGGAGTCAGGAAATGGAAGGGAGCTGAAGGAATGCAACCACAGAGTTCGGAAGTGCAGTAATCATTGCAATGTTCACAGTACAGAGGCGCAACAATACGACAGAGTTAAAAATTGAAGAACAGCCAGAAAAAGAAGTGAGTTGGAGATGAAAATTCTTTGCCTTCTCACTGTTTAAAAAAGCTATTACACAGCAGCCTCCTCGCACATGAAAGCTGTAGTCCTCATAAGGGAAAAAACAATATCTTTACAAGTCAGCAGCTGCACAAGGTTAAAGAAAGCACGGAGTCACTTCTGCAAACCCAATCTCTGAGAATCCAATTTTGCACAGGCAATGGGATCTTTCCACGATAAACACTAGAATAACAGACAATTAGATTACAGAGTTATGATGAAAGATTCATAAGTGTATTAAAGAAGAAAAGATTGCCACACGAAAGATTGTGGCGAACTGAAAGATGGTGGAATAAAGTTTTCGAGTCATTAAAAACCACATAATTTCTACTGCCGTATCAGAAATACAAAAGGTACAGCCATTGGTGTACAAGTGGACGGAACTACATGTGCACTTCTGAAGGTCACCGATGTATAATCAGACGAGACTAGCGAAAGGACAGAACCTTACGCATCGCCACTGTCGACAGTTTTAGGATAGTAGGCAGACGTAACCAATATACTGTCACATATGACCTTCAATACCCCCCTCCCCCTCCCCGAAGACACTTATAACAGGAGGCGACTCTATATGCCCAGCACATTCAGATGGCTCACATCACTGGAAGCAATAACCATTCCATGAAAAGCCAAAGAAATACCAGTTCTGTCAAAAGGATCTCTCAGTCAGCAGTGCCAGATCATGCTTCTTAGCAGGGTTCACAAAGGCCTTACTGGGACAGTTATGTGTGAGAGAGAGAGAGAGAGAGAGAGAGAGAGAGAGAGAAAGAGAGAATATTTTACTTTACGAAAACTCTTACCAAGCAGGATTCTGATCCATGGCGTTTTTCATGTTCCATTCACTGAGCAGTTTCTTGAAGCCGTGATATCAGGCCATCTTTTCCTTTGGTAAGTATTTTCCACAGTCTTTTAAGCTAGGACTTTTATGACTCCCTCTCAGCTTAATATGATTGCTCTCCGTTAGCTGGAATGAAATAGCAAATTTTGTTCCAAGGCTCCTCTGACTCACTGTCATCTGAGGGGAGTCATTTATCATTAGCTGGAGTGAAATACTAGACACACTCTATCATGATACGGTAAACATTATGTATTATGTTTATAGTATTTTATGATAAAGACAATTTGCAAAACATATGGTTATCCAGACGCCTTAATCCCATAAGGAATTGATAAGACGTAGGCGTAACTAAACTGTAAGGGAAGAGGAGCTAGGAACACCCCTATGCCAACCACCACACGCCCATTAAGACCCTTCACGACCATCACACACTTGTTCGGTCCTGCCACCGCTACATCACTTTATTACGTGAATCCCTTAGCAGTGAAGGGGTTAATGGATACTTAGGTCTGGCGAGGGTGCATGTATGTCCAAAACTGTTGTACGTTCTCCACAAACACGTCCATATGTGAGTAGAATTTTGCCATCGACATCTCAACATCTAGTTCTCAAAGTCTCCCACACAGATGAATATAAAAAAAAATTGCCAGGTGATGTCAATAATAAGACTGCCATCTATACCTCACCACAGAGTTTTCAAAGTCTCTCATACAGCTGAATACTTACATCGCGAGGAAATGCCAGGAATAAAACAAAGGCATCATCGCATTCAAGAGGGTCTTTCTTTCTCAGTGCCAGACCACCCCCCTTGCTCTCCCTCTCTCTCTCTCTCTCTCTTCATTATCACTGCCCCTTATCATCTGTCTGTCTGTCAAGTCTTATCATTACCCCTTCCTCCCCTCCTCTATCCACGCACACTCTCCCGCTCTCGCTTCTTCAATCTTCTCAGCTCTTCTATTTTCCCCTCTTCACTCGATTGTCCGTACTGTTCTTTGACATGCAGAACTAAGACTGTGCCTTATATTCAATCAATAAGGCGAGACTATAAGGCAAACTGATGGCTGTAGAATTCCTAGCTGTTTAATAACGTAGAGACAGAAATGTTATTCACGACAGCTGCTCACAAGGGATCCAAAAATAAAACTCTGAAGACAAAATTAACCTTGACACAGGCACTGAGATGGTGCTGTAACCTTGACACAGGCACTGAGATGGTGCTGTAACCTTGACACAGGCACTGAGATGGTGCTGTAACCTCTGAGATGGTGCTGTAACCTTGACACAGGCACTGAGATGGTGCTGTAACCTTGACACAGGCACTGAGATGGTGTTGTAACCTTGACACAGGCACTGAGATGGTGCTGTAACCTTGACACAGGCACTGAGATGGTGCTGTAACCTTGACACAGGCACTGAGATGGTGCTGTAACCTTGACACAGGCACTGAGATGGTGCTGTAACCTTGACACAGGCACTGAGATGGTGCTGTAACCTTGACACAGGCACTGAGATGGTGCTGTAACCTTGACACAGGCACTGAGATGGTGCTGTAACCTTGACACAGGCACTGAGATGGTGTTGTAACCTTGACACAGGCACTGAGATGGTGCTGTAACCTTGACACAGGCACTGAGATGGTGCTGTAACCTTGACACAGGCTCTGAGATGGTGTTGTAACCTTGACACAGGCACTGAGATGGTGCTGTAACCTTGACACAGGCTCTGAGATGGTGCTGTAACCTTGACACAGGCACTGAGATGGTGCTGTAACCTTGACACAGGCACTGAGATGGTGCTGTAACCTTGACACAGGCTCTGAGATGGTGCTGTAACCTTGACACAGGCTCTGAGATGGTGCTGTGAGAATTGAGAGGACTGCTGGGCCCCAGGGAAAGGGCAATCGAGCCCAAAGTCAGGAAAAAAGCGTTCATCGACCTGTAACCTGCATCGCCCATTAAAAATGTCAAGGTGGTAGTAGGGTAAAAGAAATGGACTTGTCAGCAAGGGAGTGGGTGGGAAGGTGTGGAAATCTGGTGGGTTGGGTTGGGGCAGGAGAGTATACCCTCAGACAATGAATCCTGTTGGATTAGTCTGTACGAAAAGAAGGCTTATATCAAAATATCCTCCAAGCATGACTATCAGGGAGGACAATGAAATGGGCGTGGGGAACAATGAAATGGGTGGCATGGGTTGGAATTCTGGCCGTCACTATGCAGGGGCCATTACAGCATACACTGTGGTAAATAGGTGTTGAAAGATTGATGATTTCCCTACAATAAAGGCTTACTTCAAAGTTTCCTCCAACAGGAACATGATAAACTCGCGATACTCTCATTTACCTGGTTTCTTGCAAATCAGGTAAATAAGACGAAGGAATAACCAGAAAACTGTTTTGGAAGGAAGTTAAGACGTTTAGAGATGGGAAGTGGAAATACCAGCAAAGGGGTAAAATGGACAGGCAGTAGTACTGATGGAAAAGTATGAGATCCTTGAGACATGGAGAGAACATTTACTTAATGTGGTGAATGAGAGGAACGTTGTTGTCAGACGTGGCATCAGCTACACCAGGAAAAGGTGAGGGAGAGGGACAATGATCGTCAAAGTGGAAGTGTGATCGCCACGGGGAAATATTCCTACATATCTGAGTAATGTACTGATCAGTGTAAAACTTATGGGGAAAAAAAAAAAAAGCTTATCAGTTTCTTTAAACTCGAATGGTTTCCACCTGGATATTCGGTACTCTCTCTCTCTCTCTCTCTCTCCATTATCTGGACAGGAAATTGACCCATACGGGCTTCCCAACTCAATCATTGTGGGAATGGTGATGGTTGTTGTAGAAGTAGTTACTGTTGCTGTTACTAATGTTGTTGTTGTTGTTGTTATATATTGGCAGTGACAGTACAGAAGTCAATCGCCGCAGTAGTACTGGTAAAATGTCGGCTGGTGCAAGAGCGTCACTAGACTTTAAGGAGAATGGGGCCTGAGGCCAAAGCTGTTGTGTTAGCCTTGGCACGGGGGTGCTAGACCTCAAGGCAGTTTCCTCAGGAGAAGAAAAAGTGAATTTTAAGAGCTAAATGGATGTTTGGTGCAATTAAGTTTAAGATCGAATCCTAAAAATTAAGTCTACTGGCAATTTTGTAAAAAAAAATCATACTTTTACAGAAAAGTGATGATAATTAAACAAGAGGCAAGCAAAAGATTATGAAGTCACACAAGGCATATGGGCCTGATGGAGTCCTTCCTGTTGTCCTCAAGAACTAAGCCTCTGTGCTTACACCCTGCCAAGGTAAACTCTTTTGCCTTTGTCAGTCAACTTGCATCTTCCCTTCTTGCTGGAAGTTTGCTCTCATTCAGCCAGTCCCAAAGAACGGAGACCATTCCCATCACTCTAGCTATCGCCCAATTGCTTTAACATCCTGTATTTCTAAAGTTTTTGAATCTATTCTTAACAAAAAAATTTTTTTAAAGCACCTTTCCTGTTAAAAACTTCTTTCCAATCGCCAGTATGGGTTCTGCCAGGAACTCTCCACTGGAGATCTCACTTTCCTTTCAGATTCCTGGTCATCCTGCTTTCGGGACTTTGGTGAAAGCTTTGCCATTCCACTTGACATCTCAAAGGCTATCAATCGAGTCTGGCACAAGTCTTTAATTTCCAAACTGCCCTCTTATGGTTTCTATCCTTCTGTATGTGCCTTCATCTCTGTCTTCCTTTCTAATTGTTAGAGGCTGTCATAGACAGCCAACATTCTTCTCCTAGAGTTATCAAAAGTGGTGTTCCTCAGGGCTCTGTCCTATCGCAAACTCTCTTCCTTCTATTCATCAGTGACCTTCTAAGCTGTACATCTAACCCTATCCACTCATATGCTGATGACTCCACCCTTCATCTTTCCATTCGCATCCCACAGCACCCATCTTAGCAGGTACTTCAACAAAAAAAGGGACGAGGCTATGGCACACTTAAAGTCTGACATGGCTCATATCTTTGATTGGGGTAAGAGCAATACTGTTGTTTTTAATGCATCAGAAACTCAGTTCTTACATCTTTTGGCCAGTCATAATCTTCCACAAGAGTATCCTCTAATTTAAAAAATACTCAACTCAATCCAGCATCATCTCTGAACATACCTGGGGTTTCATTCTCTTGAGATTCATCTGGGAAAGATCATATTATCTCTCTTGTAAAACCGCTTCCAAGAGATTCAGTGTGCTAAGACAACTCCGGGTCTTCTTTACCTCTGCTCAGTTGTTGACTTTATACAGGGGTTATTATTCGCCCCTGTGGGGAGTACAACTTTCATCAATTGGGAGGCTCCCCACATTCAGCTCTTTTCAACAAAGTTGAGCCAAGGGCTTTTTGTCTCGTTAACTCTCCTCCTCTTACTGGCTCCCTTCAAACTCTGTCTCTTTGCCACACTGTTGCATCTTTATCTCCTTTCTCTCACTACTTCAATGGTCACTGCACCTCTGAACTGCCTGCCTGCACCCCTCCAACACCATGGCAGGTGCATAGCATCCGTCCAGCAGCAAATTCTCATCCCTTTTCTGTCCAACTCTCTAATGCAAGCATGAACCATTACTCCTAGTTCTTCATGTATGCAACAGGTCAACTCTGAAGCTGTCTTCCTTTTGTGTCCTGGCATCTAGAAACGAATGGATCTTGTATTTGGCTCTCAGTTATTTCGCTTTCGTTTTTATTTTTCTTGGAGAGAGCAACTGCAGGTGCCTGGTCTTTAGTTCCTTCTTCCTTGCATAAAGAAAATTAACTGACCATCTTATAGAAACAAATCCTAATTATGACAGGATGTAACTGTAACCTTCCCTGCTTTTCTATCCTTGTCTTTGACTCATAGGCTAGTCACACAGTTATAGCCTACCTTATAACAAAGCCGCCATAAGACTGGCTGGTCTGTTGCTGTTTGCTTTCCTTTGTAAATGAACACGATGCACGAGTGGAGTCTGCTTTTTTTTTTTTTCCCCTTACCAAAACGAAATATTAATTATGAGAAAGACTTTACCGTGAATTTGGAGGTGTTATACCACAAAGCATTTTCAGCCACACAAAAAATGTCAAAACTTGATGAAATGCTGAACTAGAAACATTCTTTACCATCCCTATACTAAACAGTAATGTATGTCCTCAAGTAGGGGACTCCAGCAAGAAATGAGATAAGATACACTTAGGTGTTCAAAATAGGTATAAATATTGACAGAAAAAGTGCTTCTGAAAGTACATACCTTGGATTATACTTTTCACTGCAGTATATAGCTTGTTATGTGCAACAATGGGTGATATTAGATTTAAAATTCTCTGTCTCCTTTTACAGTACTAGGTATGATAATTTTCCTAATTTGTCCAACTTCTGTCTGACCCAACAGTGATAACGCACGAAATGAAAAATCTTGTAAAAAATAACAATTATTACATATTACCTCATCAACTGCTGCAAATGAACCACGATATAAGATATACTTGCAGTGCTCAATATAATTTAATATATCTGCTTTGGAGATAACGTGCTTCGCTGGAATCATCAACGAATATGCAGATACCGCTATCCTGTAAATAAATTAATGCTAAAATCTAATGTAATGCTCTACAGAATTTACACAGTTTAAATGTTTGAAACGGCGGTACCTGGCCCTTTTGTCCTTCCTGCCTGAACAACTCTCAGTTACGAGGAAGAATTAAAGGCAAATCAACAAGACACATGGACAGAATCTGCAGTCTCCTGACGTTTTCATTCCTGCTAAAATCACACAGCAGTTAGTACAGGCAACTGTCATGTGCATAACAAGAGATATGACAAGATTCTGTACTCCTCTTTCCTTATCCTTCCAACTTATATCTGACGAAAAGTAAATGATAGGATAATTATGTTAGGAGAGGGGGTGGACTTGTATATTCCTGGTGGCCAGTGTATGCGGGTGTGAGTGACAGGCAGGTGAGGACACAACAGTGGCATAGTTACTTATAATATGCGGCGTGTGACGCGCTGCTACCACCAACTCTGGCCATGATCTAGGAAACCCCTGTCCCGGAGGTCAGGTGGTAAGCGAGCGCGTACGCACGCACACGCACGCACACACACAGACACACACACACACACACACACACACACACACACACACACATATATATATATATATATATATATATATATATACACACAAGCTCAAACCTCGATTTAACGGACTAAATGGGGAATCAACTTGTCCCTTACTTAAAAATGTCCATTGTTTTACCACGTACTGTATATAGACAATCTTATAATGAAATGCAATGATTGTTTTACTTATTTATATGATTATGAATATTATTTTACGGGTACTGTACAAAGAAACATATTAATGTGTATAAACTAGGAAGTCCGTATCATTACAAAACAATAATGTCCGTTTGTCATTTAGACTATGGAGTCCCTTAAATCCGAAATCCCTTAAATGGAGGTCCCTTAAATCGAGGTTTGAGTGTGTGTGTGTGTGTGTGTGTGTGTGTGTGTGTGTGTGTGTGTGTATATATATATATATATATATATATATACTGTTACATAGCCTATGATTTCATCATCCTTTGTGTAATTTTAACGCACAGTTGCTGCATGTTTGATCACGAGCGTGTTCTGCCTCAGTCCCCCCCTTCTACCGTTATAGTAGAGTATGTCGTTCTCTCTGTTATTCAGAGCGGGATTTTCAGCTCTTTGTCCCCATGGCTTCATTTGCGCGTCCTTCTTACAAGTTGTATCAAGCTCTCCTGGCCCCTATATAATGAGCTCAGTCTCTGCATCATTGCCACTTAGATCTGCTCCTCATTTTGTTCACATCTCTGTCCTCCCCTGTACAGATATTATTATTGTAAGTGCTCAAGAAATCTCCAAACATCTAGCAGCTGTGTGTAATTTGAGTATAAGTGTTGTTGCATTTTGTTCTTGTACTGTATAGCAAAGTTTAATTTGTAGGCCTAGTGAAGTTTTTGTAATTTATGTAGGGTTCTTTGTCAGTCATTTTTAATATTATTTTGTATCTGTAATAATTTATCAGGCATGAACTGAGCATTACCCCGTGTATTTTCATTTTATCAGGGCTGACTTAGGTAAATTTACTCTTGCTAATTTCATGTTAATAGAGGCTATTGCAGTTAACCATATATTTAACCTGTTTATTTGCCATTACATTATCCTTATGAGTCCTGAATGTTTTGTTGTTAGTTTGAGCATTAAACTTTAACTTGTAATTTTCCCTAACTCTTTTGTTTTGAACCTGGAACTTTACGGGACAGTAGTGATTTTTAGTATTCTCACTTAAAGTGTACATTATCTTTCTCTGTTCCGTAACATAAATTTGGCGACCTCTTATCAGGATATTCAGGATATTATCATAAGGATATTGCTTGATATTTTGCGACTGTGATTTATTCATGATGTCTAGTATTACTACACTTGATGAAGCCAAAGATTTTTTGTCAAATGTGCAAACAGTGTGTGATGTAGAAAACAGAACAAAGAATGAACTTAAGCTCGTTGCTCAACAATTGGGAATTGCTGTTCGCTCTCATCATTCTAAAGATCAAATTGTTGACATGATTAATGAAAGCTTGTTTAATGTAACTCCTCCAAATGAGCAAATGCAGATTGAATTAGCTAAGTTACAGCTAGCCCTGCAGGAGGCTAAGGCTAAGGAGGCGGAGGCTCGTGTTAATGAGGCAAATGCTCGTATTCAAGAGGCACAGGTACAGGCTCAGGCACAAATTGAACTTGCCAGGATTCAGGCAGACCATGAGTATCGCATGAAACAAGGTGGAACTGGATCATCTAGCCCTGATGATTTTGATGTGGCTAAAAATGTTAAACTTGTCCCTCCTTTTAATGAATCTGATTTAACAAAGTATTTTCAGTTGTTTGAGAGGGTAGCTACAGGTTTTAGTTGGCCCAAGGAGTATTGGCCAGTACTCCTTCAAACTGTTCTCACCGGTAAAGCTCAAGTAACTTATGCATCTTTGCCTCAGGATCAGTCTGATAATTATGATGTAGTTAAGAGCTTGATTCTTAAGGCCTATGAGCTTGTTCCTGAAGCTTATAGAGTAAAATTTAGGACAACTTACAAGCAAGATAAGCAATCCCATGTTGAGTATGCAAAAATCAAAGAAGATTTGTTAGAGCAGTGGTTAAATTCTAAGAATGTGGATTCTGATTTTGACAAATTTAAGCAGATGATTTTGCTGGAGGACTTCAAAAGGTGTATTAGTAAAGATGTAAGCCTATATCTTGATGAGAAAGAATAGATAATTTGTCTGATGCTGCAGTTTTAGCTGATGAATATGTTCTCACTCACAAGAGATATTCTAAAGAAAAAGGGAAAGCTGAGAGTAAGTACGTTGCCTCTACTCAGAGTACAGGTAACAGGAAAGAGAATAAAGATGATGTTTCTCAGGAAGTAAATACCAGCTTCACCTCTAGATTTCAGAAAAGTAAATGTACTTATTGTAGTAAGCTTGGTCATACTACGGAGAGATGTTTCAGGAGACAGCGTGATGTGAACAAAAGGAGTCTTTAAATATTCAGTCAATTGGTCTAGTGTCCACTCTTGAGAGTTCCCAGAATTTTTTAACTGAGTTAACTGAACCTGCTTTGAGGGGTAACTTAAATTCTCATGATGGAGCTCCTCTTTTGAGCAGTAACGTGGGTGACACTCTCAAGAGTTCATGTGCTAATTTCCTGTCTGATGGTTTTGTTAGTCCTCTGGACAGTAATGACAGGAAATCAGTTAAAATATATCGTGATACAGGTGCTTGCCAATCCCTTATGCTGACCAGTGTTCTAGGCTCTAATGTTAATTCCTCTGATGAAACTGTAATCTTACAAGGTGTAGGGAATAATTACTTCTCTGTCCCTCTGTGCAGAGTGAATTTAGAGTCTGGTTTTGTTAATGGTTCCGTTATGGTTGGGTTGGTTGAGACACTCCCAATGTCAGGTGTAACTTTCTTACTTGGAAATGATATTGGTGGAAGTCAAGTGTGTCCAGCTCCTCAGTTGTCTAGTGAGCCAGTGGCTGCGGCCCAGGATTGTAGTGTCCCTGATGTGTTCCCTGCATGTGCTGTCACTAGGGCTAAGTCTAAAGTTACTGGTGACTTAGAGGATGATGATGATGTTATCCTAGCTGACACTTTTCTTGCTAATTTGGACCACTCACCAGATGAGGCAGTACCCCGTAGTGTTGATAATTTGTCTCGTCAAGAGTTGGTTGAGTTGCAGGTTGCTGACCCTGAGTTGAAAGGTCTAGCTAACTCTGCTTACAGTGAAGAAGAGTCAGCCGGTGCTTCTACTTGTTATTATGTAAAGTCAGGAGTACTTATGAGGAAGTGGAGACCCCCAACAGCATCAGCCGACTGTGAATGGGAGGTTGTACATCAAGTTGTCATCCCTCGTGTTTGTAGGCAGGATATCATTAGAGTGGCTCATGATTCCAGTTTGGCAGGACACCTTGGAGTGAGGAAGACTGTGGCACGCATTTTGAAACACTTCTACTGGCCAGGTATCTTCAGGGATGTTTCCTGGTATTGTAAGTCTTGTCACACCTGTCAAGTTGTGGGGAAGTGTAGTCGGGCCGAGGGGGTTGCACCTCTAGTTCCCATTCCTCCTTTTGAGGCGCCTTTCACCCGTGTGTTGGTGGATATTGTGGGCCCTCTTCCTAAGACTTCTTCAGGATTTTCTTATGTGTTGACCATGATTGATATGGCTACTCGTTATCCTGAAGCCATTCCACTTAGAAACATCTCAGCAAAGAACGTGGTTAAGGAAATGCTAGGGTTCTTCACAAAGTTTGGTCTGCCCAAGGAGGTACAGTCAGACCGGGGAAGTAATTTCATGTCAAACGTTTTCAAGCAGTCTCTGAAAGAGTTGGGCATCACCCAGATCACGTCTTCAGCTTACCATCCCCAGACCCAAGGAGCGTTGGAGAGATATCATCAAACACTCAAATCGATGCTCAAGAAATACTGTTTGGAACATCAGAAAGACTGGGATAAAGGTCTTCCATTCGTTGTGTTTGCCGCAAGAGAATCTCCAAATGAATCACTGGGCTTCTCACCTTTTGAACTACTGTTTGGCCATGAAGTAAGAGGACCCCTTAAGTTACTCAAGGAATGCTGGCTGTCGGAGGAAGATGACGTCAACCTGCTGGAGTATGTGATGAAGGTCAAAGAACGGCTGTCCACTGCTTTACAGCTGGCGAGAGAGAATTTAGGAGCTGCTCAGGAGAAGATGAAGACTTGGTATGATAAGAAGTCCAGGTTACGCCACTTTCAGCCAGGAGATCAGGTTTTGATTCTGCTACCAGTGCATGGGCAACCTCTTCAAGCCAAGTTTAGTGGTCCTTATTTCGTGGAGAAGAAACTCAGTGATGTCAACTATGTCATCGCCACACCAGATCGTAGAAAGAACAAGCAACTATGTCACATCAACATGCTGAAGTTGTATCACATGCGGGACGAAAATAACCCAGTCTGCACTGTAGCTGTTCCACCCGAGTCTGCAAGTGAAGCTCTCCCATGCAGTATGAGCCTGAGTGATAGTTTGGGGAAGAATCCTGATATCATGAATGATCTCCAGACTAAGCTTTCTCATCTACCTCCCAAGGAAAGGCAGGAGTTTTCGGCATTACTGAAGGAGTACCCGCAAGTGTTCCGTGCTACTCCAGGAAGAACCACTGTGTTGATGCATGATGTCGATGTTGGAGACGCAAAGCCAATTAAATTGCCTCCTTACCGTGTGAACCCAGTGAAAGTTCCTCTCATCCAGAAGGAGCTTGGCTACCTGTTGGACCACAAGATGACTGAGCCCTGTCAGAGTGAGTGGAGTTCTCCTGTCACTCTAGTCCCTAAGCCAGGTGGGTCACAGAGGCTTTGCATCGACTACAGACGTGTTAATCAGATAACTAAAACAGACACTTACCCTCTCCCTCGTGTGGAAGATTGCATAGACAAGATCGGAAAGGCTAGGTACATAAGTAAGTTTGATTTGTTAAAGGGATACGCAAGTGCCTATGACTGAACGTGCTAGGGAGATCTCATGTTTTGTAACATTAGGAAAGACTTTTGCATGTTCTGTAATGCCATATACAGATTGTTTTAGAGTAATAAGAAATTTCCTTTGTAAATTTCTTTTTTCTTTGTGGGGAGGTGTTACATAGCCTATGATTTCATCATCCTTTGTGTAATTTTAACGCACAGTTGCTGCATGTTTGATCACGAGCGTGTTCTGCCTCAGTCCCCCCCTTCTACCGTTATAGTAGAGTATGTCGTTCTCTCTGTTATTCAGAGCGGGATTTTCAGCTCTTTGTCCCCATGGCTTCATTTGCGCGTCCTTCTTACAAGTTGTATCAAGCTCTCCTGGCCCCTATATAATGAGCTCAGTCTCTGCATCATTGCCACTTAGATCTGCTCCTCATTTTGTTCACATCTCTGTCCTCCCCTGTACAGATATTATTATTGTAAGTGCTCAAGAAATCTCCAAACATCTAGCAGCTGTGTGTAATTTGAGTATAAGTGTTGTTGCATTTTGTTCTTGTACTGTATAGCAAAGTTTAATTTGTAGGCCTAGTGAAGTTTTTGTAATTTATGTAGGGTTCTTTGTCAGTCATTTTTAATATTATTTTGTATCTGTAATAATTTATCAGGCATGAACTGAGCATTACCCCGTGTATTTTCATTTTATCAGGGCTGACTTAGGTAAATTTACTCTTGCTAATTTCATGTTAATAGAGGCTATTGCAGTTAACCATATATTTAACCTGTTTATTTGCCATTACATTATCCTTATGAGTCCTGAATGTTTTGTTGTTAGTTTGAGCATTAAACTTTAACTTGTAATTTTCCCTAACTCTTTTGTTTTGAACCTGGAACTTTACGGGACAGTAGTGATTTTTAGTATTCTCACTTAAAGTGTACATTATCTTTCTCTGTTCCGTAACAATATATATATATATATATATATATATATATATATATATATATATATATATATATATATATATATATATATATATATATATAAAATATATTTATATTAAAGTAAAGAACTGCCTTCTCATTACCTCCACCAACGAAGTTGGAATAGGTTATGTATTAACCTAAGTCTGTGTGTCTGTCCAGACGATATCTCCAAAAGTTCTCAATGAACTCCAATGAAATTTTGTACAAGGGTGGTCCATGGGCCAAGGAAGAAATTCTTGAATTTAGGGGCAGATCCGGATACTATCTCCACGGATCCGGATCCGGATCTGGATCCAAATCCGGATCTGGATCCAGATCCTTTTTAATGGCAGTGGCATTGGCAGAGGTATACGCTTCTGAGAGCTTTATAGTTACTTCTTTGTCTTTACCAAAATAAACTGGTTACTTCAGAACAGTCCTCGTTGGTCTCTCCTCCTGCCTTCAATTTCCAGTCTGGATACAATCATGTTATAATTTCTTCTGATTTGTGCTGAAAGTCTTTCATAGAAGGGGGGGAAAAAAAAAGAGCAGAAAGTGCTCAGCGTGCACATACCTCCGCCAAGGCCATTAAAAAGGATCTGGATCTGGATCCGGATCCGCCCTCAATTATAATCAGTTCTTTCTTGGTCCACGGCCCACCTTTCCGCAAAGTTTCACTGAATTTCATTGAGAAATATTGTGCGAGGTACTCCGGATTCGGATCCGGCCCAAAATTAAACAATTTCTTCCTTGGCCCATGGTCCACATTTCCACAAAATTTCATCAAAATCCGTTCATAACTTTTTGAGTAATCCTGCTAACAGACAGACAAACAAACAAACCGACAAGCTTACAAACCAACGCGGGGTAAACATAACCTCCCTGGGGGAGGTAATTATCTAGTACAGGCCAGTTGTAACGAACCTAACCTAACGTAATAGAAAATGTACCAAGTTATCCTAACCTAACTTAATGTTGTTTGTCACTGATCTACATATAAAATGTAAAAGAGAATAGCGTTTGTGTATTGCTATATTCATTTGTTTGTCAAGGGTTGTAAAGTGAAACAAACTGAGACTGAGCTAATAGACAGACAGTGTTTGGCCGCATCCAGTGAGTGACAACCAATGCAACAATTACGGAACACCCACACGCTGATACTGTGTTCATTACTATGTGCACATATGGCTGGCTTCACTGTAAAATCAACACTGAACAATATATGGCTGGGGAAACAGATTACTCAATTTTTCTCTTTAACTTGGCCTAAAAATTGAACTATCTCCACCTTTATTTTTGAGCTGTAACAAGAGGTTAACACAAGAATATGGCGCTAGTCACGAAGAATACTGCACAGCCGTAGTACTGCTGCATTCTGACATCGAGCTACAGGAAATAAGCTATAAAATGACGGAAATCTTCACCAAATTAATGTGAAACAATTATAGGAAGTGTGGATCTGGTGCTGCACACGAAGGGGAAGAAAGGATTCTGAAAGGCTAATAATGCATTTCTGAAGTTGGTGGTGTACGGTATTTAGTTTATAGTTTCGGCTGGTCTGAACCCACTTTATATATATATATATATATATATATATATATATATATATATATATATATATATATATATATATAAAACAAAAAGAGGGGCCGCCATGTCATGTGCCAACCACCGGGTCCCGGCAAAAATTTACAAGGATTCTACTGTCTCCAAACCCTCCAGATCAGGAACATACCGGTCCATATTACAGTATTATTTTCTTCACATTAAAAGCTACACAGAGTATAAATTGGTAACATGCATAATAATCGTTAAGAAAACGGAGATAAGCGATTTTATACTTTCCTCAAAACTATTTTATGATTTTCTGTAGTTATTAATTCAACCAGAAGTGAGTGGATATTTGAAGGCTGACGTGTTCTTGGCATCTGGTGTTGTGAGATATATTGTCGCCTACACACCCACGCTTACCCACACCACAAGTTTTGAATAAGCAATTGTGAAAAATGTTCGCAGTGTTGATTTGTTACTATTTCATCAGTGCCAAACAAATCCCAGCATTCATTCTGCGTTAAGTATTGTTTGTGAGCGAGCAAAGGAGTTTCTGAAGCCACTGACCCGTACTTTGGCTGAGGCGCCACGTCTTCCTCAGAGATATGTTTTGCACATCACACTTCATGACAAGCACAAAGCAAGTGGCAAAGCAGGGGTGGCAGACAACCTCCTAAGGCCATCACAAAATGCGTTACTGCCATATACCTTACGCTGTGTTGTGGTGCTTAAAAAAAAAAAAAAATGAGGCCTAAGGTAATCCATCTCCCGCACTGACCACAAGAGCAGCCATCTATCAACGAAATTAATCCCAATATTAATCCCTTCATTAATCACTGGCAAGGAGGGCAGGCAGGTGTGGTGGAAAGGAGGAGAGGAGAGGAAAGGAGAGGATGTGGAAAAGTGATGTTAGCAATGCAGAGAAAAGATGAAAGCGGGGAAGAGAAATGAAGAGCGGAGAGGGGAGGACGTGAGAGGACAGGAGAGGGGAAGAGATAAGAACAAAAGAAGAAAGAGGAAGGGGGAAGATGGATGAGGGAAAAAAGAAGTGAAGAAAAGACAAGAAAAGAAACGAAACGGAGGGAAGAGGAGAGGAGAGGGGAAGAGAGAGAAGGGAAAAACAAATGAAAAAAGGAGAGAACACGAGAGGAGAAGAAAGGCGACGAAAGGATAGGAGAGAAGTGGAGAGAGGAGGTAGAAATAAGAAAAGGAGATGAAAAGCAACAAAAGAAGAGGACAGCAGAGGAGAGAGGAGGACAAAGAAAAGATGAGAGGAGAGGAGAGAAAAAAGGAGAGGAGGACTGGTGAGGAGAGAAAGAAACGAGGGAGAATTACTGTATAAATGAACGAAAAAGGAATGGAGAGACGAAGAAAAAGATGAGGAAGGAAAAGTTGGGAAGAGGAAAGAAAAAAGTTCACTCATCCCACAATCTTCTCTCTCTCTCTCTCTCTCTCTCTCTCTCTCTTTCTCTCTCTCTCTCAATATGGATAGGAGGCAAGGACGGAGAAAAGGAATGCGGATGAAAGGATAGAGAGAGAGAGAGAGAGAGAGAGAGAGAGAGAGAGAGAAGCATGAAGGAGGGACATCCTCTAAACCTCACCTTCTTTTTCTGACGGAGACTCAGCTGTCTGAGGCAACCGACAGCAAACCCTTTTCTGTATCCTCCTACTTTCTCTATACTCATTTCAAAGCCAAAGGTGGCTGTTGTGTATACATACGCAACGACTTATCTTGCTCTCGTGTTCCTGAACTTGATTCTTCTGAATTCTCCACACTCTGGCTTCGGCTTTCCTGTCATTCTCTGACTAAATATATCTGTGCTGTTTACTTATCCCCTAATTCTACTGACTATCAAAATTCTTCGACTATCTTACTTCTACGATGGAACACATTCTGTCCATTTCTCCTTTCTCTGAAATCTCCATTCTTGGAGATTTCAATGTTCACCACCACCTTTGGCTCTCCTCTCCTTTCACGGATCCACCTGGTGAACAAGCCTACATCTTTTCTATCCTTAATGACCTAGAGCAGCTTGTACAGCACCCTACCCGAATCCCTGACCGCCTTGGAGAGAGCTCCAACATACTTGACCTCTTCCTCATAACTAATCCTTCTGCTTACTCTGTTAATCTTTTCTCTCCGTTGGGCTCCTCCGATCACAACCTTATTACCTTAACCTGTCCTATCACTCCAGTACGGCCTGTGGACCCTCCAGGGAAACTTCGTCTGTGGCATTTTGGAGCTGCGAACTGGGAGGCCCTCAGGCAGTACTTCTTTGATTTTCCCCGGAATGATTATTGCTTCCATGGCCGGGAGCCATCTGAGTGTGCCTCGCGCATTACGGAGGTTATTCTCTCGGGCATGGAAGCATACATTCCTTTCTCATATCCTTTGACTAACGCAAGAAAGCCTTGGTTTAATCACGCTTGTTCTAATGCTGTCCGCAACAAGGAGAGGGCCTACAAAAGGTACCGGAGCCAACCCACCCCTGAATCACATCATCTTTACGTTTCTGCCCGGAATCGTGCTAAGTCTGTTCTTCGCTCTACTAAAAATAATTTCATCCATACTAAATGCTCTCAACTCTCCAACTCGAATTCTTCCCGCTCCTTCTGGCACCTTGCCAAAATCTTTCTAACAACTTTACCTCATCATCCTTCCCTCCTCTTTTCTACTCTGATGGTTCTGTAGCTATTTCTTCTACTGATAAAGCAGATCTCTTCGCACAGACTTTCTCCTCCAATTCCACCTTAGACGATTCCGGTGCTGTTCCTCCATCACTTCTCCTCTGACTTCCTCATGGCTGACATTAAAATTTCTTCAGTTGATGTATTTTCTGCCATCACTGGCCTCAGTACTAACAAGGCATATGGGCCTGATGGGGTCCCTCCTGTTGTTCTCAAGAACTGTGCTTCTGTGCTTACACCCTGCCTAGGCAAACTCTTTCGCCTTTGTCTGTCAACTTGTACCTTTCCTTCTTGCTGGAAGTTTGCTCTCATTCAGCCAGTCCCAAAGAAGGGTGACCACTACCAACCCTCCAACTATCGTCCAATTGCTTTAACGTCCTGTATTTCAAAAGTTTTCGAGTCAATTCTTAATAGAAAAATTTTAAGGCATCTTTCCTATCACAACCTTCTTTCCGATCGTCAGTATGGGTTCCGTCAGGGACGCTCCACTGGCGATCTTCTCACCTACCTTTCAGACTCCTGGTCATCCTCCTTTCAGGACTTTGATGAAAACTTTGCCATTGCACTTGACATCTCAAAGGCTTTTGATCGAGTCTGGCATAAATCTTTAATTTCCAAACTGCCCTCCTACGGTTTCTATCCTTCTATCTGTGCCTTCATCGCTAGCTTCCTTTCTGGTCGTTCTATAGCCGCTGTTGTAGACGGCCATCGTTCTTCTCCTAGATCTATCAACAATGGTGTTCCTCAGGGCTCTGTCCTATCACCAACTCTCTTCCTTTTATTCATCAATGATCTTCTAAGCTGTACATCTAACCCTATCCACTCATACGCTGATGACTCCACCCTTCACCTTTCCATTCGGTTCCCGCAACGCCCATCTCAACAGTTACTTCAAGAAACAAGGGATGAGGCTATGGCACACCTAATGTCTGACTTGGCTCGTATCGCTGACTGGGGTAAAAATAATATGGTTGTCTTTAATGCATCTAAGACTCAGTTCTTACACCTATCAACCCGACAAAATCTTCCACAGGTATACCCATTAATGTTTAATAATATTCAGCTTAATCCTGCATCATCCTTGAACATGCTTGGGGTTTCATTTACTCAGGACTTATCTTGGAAAGATCATATTACATCTCTTGTAAAATCTGCTTCCAAGAGATTGGGTGTGCTAAGCTGACTCCACTCTTTCTTTACCCCGCACAATTGTTGACTCTATACAGAGGTTTTATCCGCCCCTGTGTGGAGTACAACTCTCATGTGTGGGGAGGCTCCCCACATACAGCTCTTCTCAATAGGGTGGAGTCAAAGGCTTTTCGTCTCATTAACTCTCCTCCTCTTACTGACTCCCTTCAACCTCTGTCTCTTCGCCGCACTGTTGCATCTTTATCTCTTTTCTATCGCTACTTTAATGGTCACTGCTCCTCTGAATTGTCTGCTTGCATTCCTCCACCTCTACGACGGGCGCGTAGCACCCGTCTGGCAGCAAACTCTCATCCCTTTTCTGTCCAACTCTCTAATGCAAGAGTTAACCGTTACTCCCAGTCTTTCATTTATGCAACAGGTCAGCTCTGGAACTGTCTCCCTCTGTCTGTATTTCCTGCTGCCTATGATCTCCAGTCTTTCAAACGCAGTGTGTCCAGGCATCTCAAAATGATCGGATCTTGAATTTGGCTCTCTATTGTATTTTGTTTTTCTCTTAGAAGGAACTGTTACTGCGGGCCATGGCCTTTGGTTCCTTCTTCCTCGCATAAAAAAAAAAAATATATGAGAGAAAAAATGAAGGGATAAAGTGACGCAAGAGAGAAAAATGGAAGAGACGACGAAGAAAGGAACGAAGGAGGGATGAAACGAAAGAAGAGAAAGACGGAAAAGAAAGATGAACCGGAAGGAGGAAGAATGAAAGCCAGATAAGGGTAAAATAATGAAAGGTACAGGAAAGATGCGAAATAAAAAGGAAAGAAGATAGAACGGAAGGTAAAAAGGGAGAGAAAAAGAACGCAGGATAAAATGAAAGGAAGTGAAAGGCAGGGAGAGAGGAGAGTGAAAGAGCGAAAGATAAAATAGGGAAGTATGAATGAAGGGGAAGGAAAGGATAAGTGACAGGGAGAGAGAGAGAGAGAGAGAGAGAGAGAGAGAGAGTTATCTTTCTCTTCCTTATCCTTCGTCATCTTTTTCTCCTCCTCTTCTTTCCCTCTTCTTAGTCTACATCCATTTCATCTGTTCCTTTGTCTCGTTAACCTCTTTCTCGGTCTTCTTCTCCTCTCCCCTCTCCCCATTCTATCTTTTTCGCTTGTTCTTTCTTGTAGTTGTTATAGTTGTTCTTTTCCTCTCTCTCTCTCTCTCTCTCTCTCTCTCTCTCTACGGAATGGCCTCTGACAGACCATTCGTTAGACGTCATATCAGTTGCCTCCCTCCCTCCCAAACCTCTCCCTCCCTCCCTTCTTTCCTTCCTCCCTCTCTCCAATTCCTCCCTCCCTTCCTTCCACCCTCTCTCCTATTCCTCCCTCCCTTCTTTCCTTCCACTCTCTCTCCTATTCCTCCCTCCCTTCCTTCCTTCCACCCTCTCTTCAATTCATCCCTCCCTTCCTTCCTTCCACCCTCTCTTCAATTCATCCCTCCCTTCCTTCCTTCCACCCTCTCTCATATTCCTCCCTCCCTACTTACCTTCTCTCCCTTCCTATTGCCTGATTCTTCCCCCTCCTTCCCTTCCTCCCTTCTCTCCAGCTTCTGCTTCTCTTCTTTCTCTCAATTTCTTCTCCCCTCTCCATATTCTCTCTTCTTCCTCCCTTTCCTCCAATTTCATCTTCCCTTCTCTCCAAGTATTTCTTCCTTTACACCTTTCCTCCTTCCCTCGCTCCGTGCCTCCCTCTCTCCTTCCCTTCTCTCCTATTCCTCCCTCCCTCCCTCCAAACCAGACTCCTTTCCTCCACCTCTCTCACCCGTCTTTATTTCACTTCTTTTTACGTTGATTCTTCCCTCCCCTCCTACGAGTCGCTCTCTCTCTCTCTCTCTCTCTCTCTCTCTCTCTCTCTCTCTCTCTCTCACGATATACTGTAGATTGAAACTATATCAGCTTATTGAGAGAGAAGTTAGGTCTCTCTCTCTCTCTCTCTCTCTCTCTCTCTCTCTCTCTCTCACGATATACTGTAGATTGAAACTATACCAGCTTATTGAGAGAGAAGTTAGGTCTCTCTCTCTCTCTCTCTCTCTCTCTCTCTCTCTCTCTCTCTCTCTCTCTCTCTCACGATATACTGTAGATTGAAACTATACCAGCTTATTGAGAGAGAAGTTAGGTCTCTCTCTCTCTCTCTCTCTCTCTCTCTCTCTCACGATATACTGTAGATTGAAACTATACCAGCTTATTGAGAGAGAAGTTAGGTCTCTCTCTCTCTCTCTCTCTCTCTCTCTCTCTCTCTCTCTCTCTCTCTCACGATATACTGTAGATTGAAACTATACCAGCTTATTGAGAGAGAAGTTAGGTCCCTCTCTCTCTCTCTCTCTCTCTCTCTCTCTCTCTCACGATATACTGTAGATTGAAACTATACCATCTTATTGAGAGAGAAGTTATGTCACTCTCTCTCTCTCTCTCTCTCTCTCTCTCTCTCTCTCTGTATATTCAGTTCAGTACAGTACAATATATATATATATATATATATATATATATATATATATATATATATATATATATATATATATATCGTCACCCTCATAAAGAAAGTGCCTAAGTCATTTTTTCTACTTTTCGAGAAATCGAAAAGAACCTGTCTCATTTTCTTAATTTTCAATGATTTAGACAGAAACTTGAGGCGCATTTTAGACCACACACCCTAGACCTGGCAAAGGCAGCCATAGCCCACCAATAGGTGCGCCACGTGATGAACTTATTTAGGCAAAAATCCTGAAATCGCCGAAAAATGACTTAGGCATTTTTTTTTTTTTTTTTTTTATGAGGGTGACGATATATAGAATCATCATCATCATCTAATCCTGTGTGGCCCTATGAAGAGCGCAAGAGCCCGGGGATAGGCAAGTTGGTCCTAAAATTTAAGATAAGTGACCAGCCTCACTGATTCCTGAGTGGCATTACGTAAGCAATAAACCCCAACCACCCCTTCGATATAAACCCGCACCGGCTCAATCCGATTGGAGCGCCTTGATTACCCACTATACCACCAACCGCCATGACTGTTTATATGGTTACCACCCAGCGTAGTAAATGGTTTCCTTGTGTACAGGAAACCATTTGGCTTGTCACTAAGTTCAGAGTCACCATAGGCTGAAGGAAGAGGAAAGAATGAAGGAAAAAAAGACAGAAGAGGGAGTGTAGTCACTCGTAGGTATAATGAAGACGAAAGAATGAAGGAAATAAAGACGGAGGAGGACGGAAAGAAGGAAGGAAGGAAGGAAGGAAGGAAAGGGCAGCCACCCGAGAGCAGCACTACATCAAGTGAGTGGATAGTGAGTGTCCCCGCCTACCACCATATATATATATATATATATATATATATATATATATATATATATGCAGAAGATGAACAGAGGAAGGAAAATCAACTAAAATAAGAAAATATCCCATACACCAGATTACAGGTGTCCTCCTTTCAACAATATTCTATAACAGTAGGAAGTGAAATGTTGTAGGTTGAAGTTTGGGGAGTAACTATTTTGGAGAAGCGAGTTCCAAAGAGAAGCAGTTCGGGGAATAAATGAATTCTGATAGGCAGAAGTCCTGCAATATGACAGTGTACAAGAGCGCTACAAGATGCCATGTAGCACGTGGGAAGGCATGAAGAGGTGGCACCATGGACGCAACTTCGTCTGAGCATCTGCCATAGAAGTATCTAAAATGCTGGAAGGGAGGCAACATTCCTTCTTACTTGTAGTGGAGGTAGTCCGTTTGCAATTGCTGAGAGAGAGAGAGAGAGAGAGAGAGAGAGAGAGAAATGTTATTGTTACTTCTAAGAAATGCACTTTGCTGAAAAATAAAATGTTACTTTTACAAAAGTAAACTGGCAGATAATCATATCACTGCAACAGCTAAAGTTTGCCAAGTTAGCAAGGCTGATTTAACTAATTAAGCAATATCATTTGCTGGCGCTAAAATGGCATCTTTTTTTTTATCAAACAAATTTGGCTACACGAACAAAAAAACTTTGCTGCACACACACACACACACACACACACACACACACACACACACACACACACACACACAGTCTGCAATTCCCCCCTTCCAATCCCGATATAAACCATGAAATAACGATGCTCATAACCAAGTAACAACTCCCTCTACACTAAGGCCAAAGCATCCATACAGCGTTATAATTTCACTGAATGGATCTAAATTAGGACACCATTACAGCTAATTATGTATGTTTATGTAATACGTGCACGTTGGCTACCGTATCAGTGCATCAGGATCTGCGGTGAGAGAGAGAGAGAGAGAGAGAGAGAGAGAGAGAGAGAGAGAGAGAGAGAGAGACGAAGGACGCGAGGTAGGTAGTTTAGGCAGAAGGAAGAGAGGATGGATGGTGGGTCGGTCGGTAACCCCTGGAGTAAGGGTGACGTCATTTTAGTTATTCGTGTTGTAACCAGACGATTTTATTTACTGGAAAACGCTGGACGCTTTACCTGACTTCTCTAGTTCCAAAAATCTCTACTGAACTGAACAAAATCGTCTGGGGATAGCAAGAATACTCTGATGTCACCCATACTGAAAGTGTTTTAAAGCTGAAGGAAGGGAAGGGGAGAGTGGTAAGAATGAAGGAGGGGAGGGGGAGAGTTTGGTAAGAGTGAAGGAAGGGAGGGGGAGAGTTTGGTAAGAATGGAGAGGAGGGGAAGAGTTTGGTAAGAGTGAGGGAAGGGAGGGGGAGAGTTTGGTAAGAATGGAGGGGAGGGGAAGAGTTTGGTAAGAGTGAAGGTAAGGAGACAAGTATGTATAAGGACAACTATGGATGAAGACAATAAGTAAGGATGGATGGGAGGTAAGCAAGAAGACAGGTAAGTACAACAGATAGGCAGGGAGGCAGGTAGGTAAAGGAGTAGGGATGAAGAGAGGGAGGCTGGTAGGTAAGAACTGAGGAAAAGCAGGAAAAATTGGTAGGCAAGTAGGATCAGATAGAGGAAGGAAGAGAGAGGATGATGGAGGAAGGTCTGTAGGTAGGTAGGTATGAAAGTTAAGAAGGAGGGAGGATATATAGGTAGATGGATGGGTAGGTAGGTGAGCAGGAAAGAAGGAAGGATGCTGAAAGAAACAGCAAGTAGGAGATGAGTTGGCAGGTTAGCAGGCAGGAGGGAAGACAAGGAAGGAATGTTGAAATGTAGCGGATAGGTATGTTTACATCTGCATATTTTCTTTTCTACAAACATCGCATATCTTATTATCACCTATAAATTCAATTAACATTTTGAGAAACACACTCGTAAGGAAGACACTTTAACAAAACAATGGACATCCTTAAAAGCCGAACCCATACCTGCCCGATCAACCACTCAACCAATATATCTCAAAAGCACTCCTTTGTCTTTGCACACACACCTCTTCCACACCTCAAATTCATTCCAGACATGCCCCAGACGCACACCAGACACGCCAACTGTATCCCCCACCTCACAGCCTCCCCATTAAGCGTAACGTTTATAAATATTTACGGCTGCAACTAATTAAATTCCATCACACAAAAAGGTATAATGAATGAGTGAAAGAGTGAGTGAGTGAGTGAAAAAATAAAGAATACACCTAGGTTTTGGCCGCCCCTGTGGGTGCTGCAAAAGGTATTCTCTCTCTCTCTCTCTCTCAGACATCCTCGCAGGCCTTAAGAAATTGTGGATCAGGCTGTACAACTTCTGTCTCCTCTGACTCCCATCCCGAAACAGATCCAGGAACCGAATGCCCACCCAGTGATTTCTGACGGGTAGACTTTCCCTCCACTGGACGCACACACACACACACACACACACACACACACACACACACACACACACACACACACACACACACACACACACACACACTACTCTCAATACAAAACGTGTAGCTCTCGAGATTCCTTAATGCAGCACTGAGAGAGAGAGAGAGAGAGAGAGAGAGAGAGAGAGAGAGAGAGAGAGAGAGAGAGAGAGAGAGAGAGAGAGAGAGAGAGGGTGCATTAGTCACAAATTACTCGCTCACTAAGTCTCCTTTGATGTGTGTGTGTGTGTGTGTGTGTGTGTGTGTGTGTGTGTGTGTGTGTGTGTGTGTGTGTGTGTGTGTGTGTGTGTGTGTGTACGTAGAGAGAGAGAGAGGGAGGGAGGCAGAGATAATTACATAAACACAGGATAGTCGTGTGTGTATGTGGATGTATGTACTTGCCTGGCGTGTGTACGGGTGTGTGTGCTTGTAAATTAACTGCAGTGGTTGTGGGGAGGAGGGTTTTGTGTGTGTGTGTGTGTGTGTGTGTGTGTGTGTGTGTGTGTGTGTGTGTGTGTGTGTGTGTGTGTGTGTGTGTGTGTGTTTACTTGGTCACTGTCCTCTCTATTTCTCTCCTCTTCCTTCTTCGTCTCGTCTTTCCTTCTCTCTCTCTCTCTCTCTCTCTCTCTCTCTCTCTCTCTCTCTCTCCATTTCCGTCTGGCCTCCCTTTACTTAGTTATTCCCTTCTCTTCTTCTCCTCTCGTCTCTCCTCTTCTATGATATCTTGTCTAGCTCTGTCTTACACTTTCTCCCTTCCTCCCTCAAAGACTCTCTCCCTACCTCCCTTTTACCATCCTCCTCACTCTCTCTCTCTTCTCCCTCTCTTTTCCTCTCCCTTGGTCTTCCCTCCATTCCAGTTCTCCCTTCACTCATTCCTCCCTTCCCCTCCACGCCCGTTCTTTTAGGTCTCTCTCTTTCTCTCTCACTCTCCCTCCCTCCCCCAATTTCCTCCCTTACTCTCCCTTTCCTTGTATTCATACCACGCTCTCTCTCCCTTCCTTCTTCCCTTTCACTCTCCCCGCCTCTCTCTCTCTTCCTTGTTACGCTCCCCACCCCATCACTTTCCCCCATCGCTTCTCTTCCTTTCCTTCATTTCTCCCTTCCCCTCCCTGCCCGCACCCTTTTCGTCCCTTCGTTCTCTCCCTCCCCACCTCTCTCCCTTTCCCTAATTTTCCCCCTCGTCCCCGGTTCCTCTTCCTGTCTTTTGCCTTCTCCCTTTCTCTCTCCCTTCACCTCCCTTCTCTTCCTCTATCATTCTTCTCTCCTTCTCTCTCCGCCCCTCCCTCGCTTCTCTCCCTTTCACACACTCCCTCCCTCCTCCCCACCCTGCCCTCCCTATTAGTACACTCTTCCTCGCCCTCCCTCCCTCCCTCCCTTCCCCTAATTTCCTCCCTTGCTCTCCCTTCCCCTTCCTGTCTTTCCCCTTCTCCCTTTCCCTCTCCCTCTACGCCACTCCTGTCCTCCTCTCTCTTTCACTCGCTCTTTCTTTTTAGAATTACCGTGTTCTTCCTCTCTCTTGTCTCCCTCTCTCATTTCCTCGCATCCGATTCTACTTTCTCTTTCCCCTGTTTTCTCTACACCTACCTACCTCCTCTTCTCTCTCTCTCTCTCTCTCTCTCTCTCTCTCTCTCTCTCTCTCTCTCTCTCACACACACACACACACACACACATACACACACACGAGGATGCTTTATATAACTGCTAAATATTCCGCAAGTCAAGTCAATCAGCCAGCCATGCATCGTGTCAGTGCTATGTCCTGGTGTGCATCTGAGTGTCCCCCTGCCACCCATGTCTTACCCATACATTGCTTATGCCGCATTTCACCCTCGGCCAGCTACTGCCTTAACGTATTTGCTGCTACATCCTTGCTCCTGTCAGTCGAGTTTGTTTCTATCGATTTATTTATTTGGCATATTACATCGTGACCTGAGTGACGTCTTTCTACTGTCAATCCATTATGGTCAGCTTAGGGGACGCCTCTTGTTGTGACGGGATGTATGCAGATAGCTTTTAGCCCTGTTGCTACCAGACATATTTCCTACGTTCAGTAAAATATCCATGGGTGGCCAGAAAAACAATTAAACAAAAAAATAAATTAACAAATGAAGACATAATCCTTCCGAAAAAGATAAGCAGGCTACTATCTTTTACAGTTTATATTTGTAATAATGACAAGCGCTGGGTAAAAACCATACAAGATAATACTAACGTGTGTACAGAACAAAACGAAGAGTTCTGTATGTGACTCGTTATGTATACCCTGAGTGTAAGAGTACTGCCTGACCCTTTGCCTGCTACACACACACTGCCATGACACCTTCTTCATCTCCTTCATGTCACCACCTCACAATCTGATTCACCTCACCAAACACTCTTGCAGTGGCGGGCTTCAAGAAGGCTGTATCTAACCTCCTCAATTCCAACAATCTCCCATGATAGCAAGACTAAAATACAAACCATGTCCTTCGACTGATGAATTAACTTTCTTTTTTCAGGCTATCACTAGACGATTTTATTGAGATGATACATAAGTCAAAGAGTTCAAAACTTTCAGTGGTATGCACGCACTGAGGCACAGAAACACAAAATGATTTAATTCAGATAAGAGACAACATAGCAGTCACACAGTTAAAAAAAAAAAAAAAATCGGAATCTGAAATGGCTTTCAAATGTCAAAAGCTTTTTTCCGAGCTGAACAAAAATCCATGTGTTAGTCTGAATGAGGCACTTCACTACGATGACGGCCACTCCTGCTGCTGTCATTTTCCTCAGCCTGATGCAGCACCTCGCACTGAAAGGATCAGAAACACTGGCCTTCCTGTACACTGACCCCTTTTACTTAGTGTATTCCCGCTACCACCACACTTTACTCAGCCCGCCGTGCTGATGAGGATACAAACACCCTCAGGTATAGCCTCCCTGTACCATGACGCATTTTTTCAGCTTATTACTGCTATCGCCACACTGCTCTATACACCTTACCATAGTGAAGGTTTAACACACTGAATCCTTGCATCTCCCTTACGTGAACAAAAAAATGACTGGACTTAACGTGAATGATGAATCCCTCTAAACGATGACGATTATTCTATTATATTGTGGTCATCAACAGGCATATAGCTGTATTTAACTCAAGAGCGATCGCTCTCCTGAAGGCAATAAAACCGTCTATATTAAAACAGCCACTAAGATGACGGTTTCTATATTTCATTTTTGCTACATCCAGACGATACCATAAAAATGACAAGCCTTCCTGCAATGAAAAGGCTCAAATCATTACGGTAACTAGCAACATCTGTTTCGGCTGAATAAAATCTGATGTTACCATGAACAAAGGAATAAAGTGCTCCCTCCCCCCCCCTCTCTCTCTCTCTCTCTCTCTCTCTCTCTCTCTCTCTCTCTCTCCTCGACCCTCTGACAATTGACATCCAAGGCATTTAATAATGGCAACAGGAATTCTATATAATGAAAGGTATTGGAAGAGTGAACGGAAGGCAGGTAGGGTGGTTCACGGGAAGGTATGTAGGTACCTAGACAGGGTGGCAGGGATGTAGGTAGGTAGGTACGTAAGTAGGAATATATGTATATTGGTAGGGATCAAGGTAGGTACTTTTAGGAAGGTAATTCTGTAAGAAGGCGGGGAGATAGATTTGTATGTAGGCACCAGACATGTAGTCAAAGTCGGCCTCGGCTTCGGCTTCGCCTTCATGATGCCATGGTTTATAGGTCACGGCCTCGGCTTCGGCTTCGGCTTTGTAACTTTCCTAAGGCTTCAGCTTCGGCTTTGATGCCAAGGGGCTGGCTTCAGCCCCAACTGCTGGCTAAACAACCAGGGCCAGAAAATTCGTTACAGGAACAGAATATGTTTACAACATGTGGGACAGTGGAAACAATGCTTCTTAATCCTGCTGTAAGAGGATACTGTGACACGAAGCTGATTATTGGCAACATAAAATTCATACAGCTTCGGCTATGGCTTTGTGAATGTTTACCTGGCTTCGGCTTCGGCTGTACGACTTTCCAAGGATGTCGGCTTCGCCTTTGGCTTCGGCTTCATGACATTTGAAGGGTTTCGGCTTCGGCTTCGAAGCCAAAGAGTTGGCTTCAGCCCCATGTCTGGTAGGCACATATTTATTGCAGAGAAAAGACTGTAGCACCAGCCGAACAGGGCTGTGCTCCCGAGATGGACTGATAATTGGTACCAAGGAGAGCTGGAACTCCCGTTTCAACAGCCCTCAGGACTAGCCTCTGACCATCCCCCTTTGCTGCACTTTTTCAGTGTTTCATTAACACGGGGAGTAAGTCAGTATACTCTCCTATACATTTTCCTCTGTCTTCACCAAACTACATGCACATTACACACCATACTTCTTATTCTAATAGAAAAAAGAAAAAAAAAAATGGCATCACAACACCCAGCCAGCCTCGGAGTTCATGGAGGTGGGGGGGGGGACCATATATGCCATCACCTTCCGCCCCTCTCCCAGTGACGACTAAATGAGATGCTTGGGACCATTGTCTGACTAACTCTCTATTTATTTTTGCAACATTCATGGCCTTTCCTTTACTTTTTTCTCTGTTGAACACCACCTCTCTTTCTCTAAACCTCACCTTCTCTTGGTCACTAAGACTCAGCTGTCAGAGGTGACTGATTGCAACAATTTCTCTGTATTCGCCTTTCTCTATGCTCACTTCAAAGCCAAAGGTGGCTGTTGAGTATATGCAGGCAACAACATATTTTGCTTTCATGTTCTTGAACCTGAACTCTCTGAATTCTCTACTCTTTGGCTTCATCAATCCAATCATTCTCTGACCAAATATGTCTGTGCTGTGTGCTTATTTCCTAATTCTACCGACTACGAAAAATTGTTTGACACTCTTACTTCTAAAATAGAACATAACCTTTGGCTCTCCTCTCCATTCATTGATCCACCTAGTGAACAAGTCTACATCTTTTCTATCCTTAATGACCTAGAGCAGCTTGTAAAGCACCCTACCCGTATCCCTGACTGCCTTGGAGGGAGTTCCAACATACTTGACCTCTTCCTTACACCTAACCCTTATGCTTATTCTGTTATTCTTCTCTCCACTGGGCTCCTCTGATCACAACCTTATCATCTTAACCTGCCCTATTACTCCAGTAAGGCCAGTGGCCCTCCCAAGAAGCAGTGGCTGTGGCACTTTGGAGATGTTGATTGGGAGGCCCTCAGGCAGTACTTTTATTTTCCCTGGGATGATTATTGCTTCCATGGTCGAGAGCCATCTGAGTGGGACTCATACATCACAGAGGTTATTCTCTTGGACATGGAAACATACATCCCTTTCTCTTGTACTATGACTGATGAAAAAAAAGTGTAATCACACTTATTCTAATGCTGTCCACAACAAGAAGGCCTACGAAAGATATTGGCACCAACCCATCCCTGGATCTCATCTCTTTTTGAGTTTCCGTCCAGAATCGTGCTGAGTATGTTCCATTTGTGCTAAATGCTGTGAACTCTCCAACTCACACTCTACCTATTCCTTCTGGGACCTTGTTAAAAAAAAAAAAAAAAAAAAAAACTTTCTAACAACTTTACTTCATCCTCCTTTCCACCTCTTTTCCGCTCTGATGGCTCTGTAGCCGTTTCTTCAACTGAAAAGGCAGAACCCTTTGGTTGGACTTACTCCTCCATTTCCATCTTGGTTGATCTGTAACTTTCTCATGAATAACTTTAAAATTTTTATAATACATGTACTTTCTGCCCTCAAATGTCTCAATCTTAACAAGATGTATGGGCCTGATGGGGTCCCTCCTGTTGTTCTCAAGAACTGTGCTTCTGTGGTTACACCCTCACTTGATAAACTCTTTTGTCTGTCAACCTGTACCTTTCCTTCTTGCCAAAAGAGTGAACTCTGTCTGTTCCCAGCAGTCTAATTATCACCAAGTTGCTGTAACATCCTGTATTTCTAAAGTTTTAAAATCTATTGTTAACTAAAAAAAAAAAGAAAGAAAATAAAAGCACCTCTCCTATCATAACCGTCTTTCCAGTTACTAGTATGGGTCTTGCCAGGGACACTTCGCTGGTGATCTTCTCACCTGCCTTTCAGATTTCTGGTCATCCTCCTTTCGGGACTTTGGCAAAAGTTTTGCCATTGCAGTTGACACCTCTAAGGCTTTCAATCGAGTCTGGCATAAATCTTTAATTTCAAAACTGTCCTCTTACAGTTTCTGTCCTTCTATCTGTACCTTCATCTCTAGCTTCCTTTCTGATAGTTCTATAGCTGCTGTTGTAGGTGGCTACTGATCTCCTACAGCTATCAATCGTGGAGTTCCTCAGGGTGCTGTCCTGTCGTCAACTCTCTTCCTTCTATTCATCAATGGCCTTCCAAGTTGTACATTTAACCCCAGCCACTCATACGCCAGTGACTCCACCCTTCACCTTTCCATTCACTTCCCACAGCATCCGTCAGTTGCTTCAACAAACACGGGATGAGCCTATGGCACACCTAATTTCTTATTTGGCTCATATTTCTTATCAAGTTAAAAGTAATCTTGTTTTTAATGCACAAAACTCAGTTCTTACATCTTTTGACCCATTAAAATCTGCCACAGGAGAATCCTTTAATATTTAACAACATCCAACGCAATCCTAAATCATCTCTGAACATACTTGAGGTTTTGCTTCTTGGAATTTTTCTTGGAGAGATCATATTACCTCTCTTGCAAAATCTGCTCGTAAGAGATTAAGTGTGCTACGTTGATTCCGTGCCTTCTTTACCACTACACAGTTGTGGACTTTATACAGGGATTTTATTCACTCCTGTGTTGAGTACAATTTTCATGTGTGTGTATGAGGAGGTTCCCCACATACAGCTCTTCTCGACAGGGTGGAATCCAAGGCTTTTCACCTCATTAAATCTGCCCCTCTTACTGGCAAGCTTCAACCTCTCTCTCTCTCTTCACTGCACCGCTGCATCTTTATTTCTCTTTTGTCGCTACTTCAGTGATCACTGCTCTTCTGAACTGCCTGCTTCCATCCCTTCTCCATTTCGGTGGGTGTGTAGCACCCGTCTGGCAGTAAACTCTCATCCCTTTTCTTTCCAGTTTTCTAATGTATGGGTTAACCGATACTCCAAGCCCTTCATGTGTGCAACAGATCAACTATGGAACTGTCTTCCTCTGTCTGTATTTCCTTCTGCCTATGACCTCCAGTCTTTTAAGCGAAATGTGTCCAGGAATCTCAAAATGAACGGATCTCTCTCTCTCTCTCTCTCTCTCTCTCTCTCTTTGTTCCTGAAAGTTGGGGGAAACAATCTTGTGGGCTTCTAACTTTGGTTCCTTCCTCCTTGCATAGAAAAAGGTGGGGATCAAGGCAGATACCTGTACGAAGACGTTATGTAAGTCGGTGGGGAGGTAGGAGGGTAGGAAGGTGTATGTATGCATGTATGTATGTAAGTAGGTACGTAGGTAGGTAGCTGTATGTTTGTAAGTATGTGGTAGGTAGTTAGGTAGGTAAGTGTAGGTATGTATGATATGGAGGAAGGTAGGGAGATATGCATGATGCAGTAGCGCAGGTACACTAGATCAAAACTGTATCTTTTCCGATCGATGGTTTCACACTGGACGTCGTTAGAGTTCGCGTTTAGATCCTGGGCAAACACCTCTGAATAAGAGTTCATGCCACATTTTATATATAATTTAGGCTTTATAAACACTTACACCAGACACACATACATGAGAAGTGACACGAGAGTATTTTTAAATGGCTCGTTCATTGTTTCAAAACGTGAAGACAGGAATGTGTAAAAAATACTTTTTCTATCTACCTACTGTATATACCTAAGCTTTTTACCCCTAGGGGAGTAGCCGAGACAGGACGACACACTCACCAAACTACTCATCCACACACACACACATTTACTCGTATCTAAGCCCCTATGGGGTGAAGGGACCGCTTCTCACCGCACCACAATGCACGAAGGTCAACTGCACAGGGCAATCCAGTGACACCACCAGCAGGGTCCGACAGCAGGGCTGGTTTATCCCTGCCACATCATAATGGACCCATCCCCCTCCCCGCTCCTGACCCGATCAGCTGATCAGGTACGAATGTAGGTACTGTAGGTACAACTGTACAAAAACGTATCGTTACAACGTTGTACTAAACAATACGACAAACGACGATGGTTTAGGAAAAACAGGCAGGGGGTTAGGAAACTGTTGGTACCCCTGCATATCCAACAATGTTGGTTATGCATGGGATACAAGAGGCATTTCCTGTGTTTGAGGTAATAAACGCTCGTAGTGTTTGTTACGTATCTATCGGATCCCTGAATAACGATACTTTTTGGTACACCTGTACATACATAGGAATGCGTTTTATGTATGTGCGTATGTATATATATTATTTTTATGCGAGGAAGAAGGAACCAAAGGCTGAGCCCGCAAAACAGTTCCTTCCAAGAAAAAAAACAAAAACAATACAAAAGAGCCAAATTGAAGCACCGTTCATTTCGAGATGCCTGGACACACTGCGTTTGAAAGACTGGAGATCATAGGAAGCAGGAAATACAGACAGAGGGAGACAGCTCAAGAGCTGACCTGTTGCATAAATGAACGACTGGGAGTAACGGTTAAGTCTTGCATTAGAGAGCTGGACAGAAAAGGGATAATAGTTTGTTGCTAGACGGGTGCTACGCACCCGTCGTAGAGGTGAAGGGATGCAAGCAGACAGTTCAGAACGGCGGTGACTATTGAAGCAGCGACAGAAAAGATATAAAGAGGCAACAGAGCGGCGAAAAGACAGAGGTTGAAGGAAGCCAGTAAGAGGAGGAGAGCTGATGAGACGAAAAGCCTTTGACTCCACCCTACTGAGAAAAGCTGTATGTGGGGAGCCTACGAACACACATGAGAGTCGTACTCTAAACAGGGGAGAATAATATATATGTTTGTATGTAGGTATGTATGTATTTGTTTTTATGTATGTATGTATGAAGGTAGGTAGGTAGGAAGGCTGATAGGAAGAAGTAGTCTTTAAAGGAACATAAAGAAAAGCAAGCAGACAGAAACGTAATGGTGTATTTGATGTCATTCAGTTTAGGGTGCCGTAAGCTTTGACTATGTATTTATCAGTTTAAGACAAAAATAGCAAAGTAGCATGACCTCACTCCTAACCCATCCCGCAAAGGGCAGCAAGAAAGGTTAAAAGGAAAATCATGCATTATGCAGGAAGAATAAAAAATGTACTGGAAAAATCCCTGGAAATGACGACTGGCAAACAAACTATTACATCTTAGCTTGTAGGAGAAACTAACATCAGGTTAACATTGAAACTTAAGCCCCAGCACACATTTTTCTTTGTATTCCTGCTACCTTCAGACGATGATATTCAGCCTGAGTGAGGCACACTCGCGGTGAAGGGGTTACTGACGGGAATATATAAACCCTCCAGTTCGCAAAATCCCTCCTGAGTTGAAAAGAAACTTGTTGCGGTAACAGCAAATAAAAAAATACATACATAAATACAACTCCACGGCGGTGATGGCGTTAGTGCTTAACGATACTGGGGCGTGACTGTGTCCTCCGTGATCCTGAATGGGTGTTACGCCCGTAGTCTTGACTGAGGGCAAGGCTTACCCTTCCCGCATCCTGCTCGAAGTGGAAGCTCACACCTTCGACGTAAGTGGTAATCTTGAAAGCGTGAGAGCGCATCTCTTCATGTGGGTTGGCGCGGCAAATAGCTGGTAGCACTGATTAATTTCAAATTTGAAAATCTTACAAATAAAAAAACACATGACAGTATCTAAAATTCACATACAATATAATCTCTTAACATTAGCGGTTCTTACCTCTTTTATCATTAAAGACTGGCTTCTGTTCATGAATACTCTACTGTATATAAGAGTATGCATACAGGCTTTGAGGAACCGTACGAAAAATTCGGCGTCAGACATGGCTTCAGAAGGGTTGATGTGGTCAGTAATAACCCTGTGACTACGCCTTGGCTAGTCATACCGATTCTGACCATATTTCTGCCCAAAATGCTTGTTTTTGACATTTTCCACAACCAAAACTCCAAAATGCCACCAGTCCCCCAAGACACTCGGGGGGGGGGGGAGGTTAATTTGAAAGCCAATCACGAGCATCGAAAATAAAGATTAAATTCGTTCAAATCACACCAAAAAGTCACCAGATAAAAAATATTGCCATGCCAAAACAAACTAATGCGGACTTGTAAAAGTTTACCGAACGCAAACACGAGACCTCGCAATTTCACACTAATTGGCTGTGCACGATTCGTCTGTTTAGGTAGTACTCGGCCATTCTTTACTGTAGGAATCACTTCACGAACTAATCAAACTAATTATAAAAGTATTATGCACCATATCTGATAAACAGCTTTGCAGAAATATTGAAAAATATAATGGATGTGGGGATACAGTATCTCATCTTTGTTTTAGTCTCATCATAAACTAAACATCTCCAGAGAAGCGGTGAAGTCTTTTAAATCAATAAAAAATATTTAACGCTTATTTTTTTTTCCTCTACCCTATGTGTTTATCACTGAATTAAAATTCCCATCACACACATCATGCGGTCCTTCAAATTCTACACGGTTTTCTTTGCATAAGGCCGCTATAATATGACGAAAGGGCAAGGGAAGAGGTCCTATGAGACTCCCCGCGGATTCTAGTACCATCCTGCTGTAATGCTCTCCCATTTGCCGAGGAACGCTCTCCCTTTCGTGTGCTAAGATTGCCAAAAGATACGGATAGGACAAGGTGAACAATATTTAAGACTACGGCCCTTAACCCTTCAATATGGTGACGTATTATAGTAGTAATTTCTGCTGCCTGAAAGGGATACTACAGGGATTATACAACACCATCAACTGGAAAAGTATTTTCTATCTATCTATCTATAGCCCGACGCCCTAATCCCGCAAAGGGTGGCCGCAGACAAAATGAATAAAGTCAACTGGAGATAACAAGAATAAGCTCAGAAAACTGTCTTTGGAGTGCATGGGTTACCAGTAAATCACATTTCTGTTGTACGGGATTACAGTGTCGGTGTGCATCCAGGTAACTTTCAAATGTTAGTAATACACCACAGCCTACCTCACTATAAAGCTATTCGTTGTATATATCTATAATGTTAATGTGGATAAAATGTTTGGCTTCATCTGAGTGAGTTTGCCAATAGTTTATCAGTCACTGCCTCTAGCGTAACTAGACCAGCCTACTGTGAACTAGTTATCAACTGTGAAGTTTTACATATCTGAATTACAACTCCTTACAGTTTAGACTTTCTCAGGCTCCACAAAGCTCAGACGGTAGGAAGAACAGGGAAGGGCAGCATGGGTGGGATAGAAGGAACGAAGTATAGAAGGCAAGAAGGAGAGTATGTATCGTACGTATGTAATTATGTATGTTGGAAGGAAGGTAGGGGAGGAATGAAGGGAAGGTACAGGAAGGATGTATGGAGCGAGGAAGAAAGGATGGGAGGAGAACAGGTTGGAAAGGTGAACAAAGAGGAAGGCAGGAGGATATATATATATACACACACACACACACACACACACACACACACACACACACACACACACACACACAGTCACCCACCATTAACCTCTAAGAGAGAAACTCACTAAGACAGCCCACATAAATATTAGAGAGAGAGAGAGAGAGAGAGAGAGAGAGAGAGAGAGAGAGAGAGAATCCCGTACAGCCGTGTGGTTACTGAAGCTGCGAGGGACTAAAATGCTGCCCGCTGATTGGTCCACCAGTTCGGCCAAGAGGTTGAGGCCTTCACCTCACTGGCCACACAGTTTTATATATTTTTTTCTTCTTTTTAACACTACGTTTCTCTTCATTTTTCTTTTTTTGAGCAAAACAGACCAACGACATCAGGAACTGTTGACATTTCAGACTAGGGCAACCGAAAATATCCCACAACAAGGAAGAAAGGTTGCTGGTTGACTGAAGGCAGTGCTTAGAAACAGGAAAGTGAGCATGAAAAAAAAAAAAAAGTCGCTGCATGATAGTGTTGTTATACCAACTCTAACAGATGAAGTCGAAGCTTGGACCCTGTTGGACGGACGCAAGTCAAAAGTGAGAGCAGTGGAAATGAGTTATTTAAGAGCAGCATGTGGAGTTACATGGAGGGACAGACTGACAAATGAGGAAGCGAAGGAGCGCTGTGGTGTGGTTGTGGATGTGATAGAAAACGTTAGAAGAAATACACTGAGGTGGTTTGGCTATGTGGAGAGGATGGAGTGAGAGACTAACGAGGAGGGGGGGAAAGGGAGGTGGACACCGAGGATGAGATGGTGGGATAGATTGGACAGGTACATGAGAGTGTGAGGGTGTGAGTTGGGGGAGGGCAGCAAAATGACAGGGGACAGAGCTACATGGAGGCGATTTGTTTGTGGCCACTCCTTAAGGTATTAAGGCGTCTGGTTATAGACAGACAGAGAGACAGACTGATCCTGCACTGCTGAAATTCTCCACCTTTCTACTAGCAACAACCTTCCACCCGAGTATCCCTTTGCCTTCAACACCACACAACTGCATCTTATATAATATTTCACTATACTTTGCACCTCTCCTGCTGGGAATCTTATCATGGAAATGTTACGTTACATCCCCTGCCAAATACACATTCTCACAGGTTAGACGTGTTGAAGCGCCTCAGTGTGGAGTACAGCTTCAATGTGTGGAGGGGCTCACCACATACGGTACAGTACATCTGAACACGATGGCATTAGAGGATTTCATCTTAACAATTCCCTCCTCTCACCGTCTCCCTTCAGTCGCTCTCATCGCCAGTCTTTCATCACTCACAGGTGTTACACTCAACAATGTCCTGATTCTCTGCCTGCGTGCTCCCCCTCTACAACAAACATGCAGCACCTGTCTGCCTACACACTCTCACCCCTTTTCTCCAATGCAGATGAAACGGGTATTCTGCGTCTTTTATATACACAACTTGTCAACTCTAGAACATTCTTCCTCAGTCTTCTTACCAACGCCTACGACTTCCCAGCTTTGAAACGCGAAGTAGCCACGTCGCCAGAAACAACAGGATCTCTAGTTAGAATTTTCTTCTACTGTGGTTCGTTTCTTCTTCATAATTAATAATAAAAAAAAGAATGAAAGATATATTCCTACCATATCAGAGTGTATTTGGTGGGTATGAATGCCAAAGTAAGGACATGTGTGGGAAATTGGGACCAGTTCTTCGCTGGTGTGTAATAGCTATTTTGGCTAGAGAACTACTGAAATGGTCTAGAGTCGGATACATAGTAATAATAATAAATAATAATACTAACTTGAATCACAGGCATAAAATAAGAGAAACCCCACTCCCCTCCCCTCCCTCTCTGTATCTATCTATCTGTATTATTCCCATCTCTTTACTAGTATGCAAATAATTAAGATATATATGCCACAGACAGTGATTCTCTCTCTCTCTCTCTCTCTCTCTCTCTCCCGGTGACTGCTAATGAAAGACCGATAACAGACTTCATTACGCTCACAAAGATAAATACACAAAACATACATGCCGTACAGATAAGCAGCTGCACACACAGTATCATACATAAGCACACACATACACATGCATTACGATACCACACACACACACACACACACACACACACACATTTTCAGGGTTGGTGTCATCCCTTTCAACGTGTGTTATAAATTGATGATGCAAGACAGGCACCGTACGACCCGCTTGATCATTACAGGTAGGGCTGACAAGGTGTAATCCAGGTGTGACACACTTCAGAGGCAATGTAAAGGAACCACTGACCGCAGACTGCTCAGTTAGGTACAAAGGTTGGCCTAATATCTTACCACTAGAGTCTGTCACTGCCTTCTGTTGAGTAATTCCTGGGCTGAGAACATGCCTGGTATATATTTCTGGCTTTGCATATCATCAGTCAAGGGCACACACACACAAGCAGCAGAAACAGAAACTAAGGCATGAACAAATACACCACATACGTACACGCTTAAGCATAAACGTACACCGAGGTACAACACAGGTACACATACACACGTAGATATATATACATACATACATAATGGTAAAGATATGCATCACCAATGGATACGTACTATGCACATGGCTTTCCACACATCCATCTAAGAAAATCCGACATATAACTCACATATACGGGATCCACATAGGCTAGGCACGATTATGTCCACACACACACACACACACACACACACACTCTCTCTCTCTCTCTCTCTCTCTCTCTCTCACACACACACACACACACACACACACACACACACAGGGAAGACGTTAAAGGGGCCTGTCCAATACAATCTCTCTGTGTCTGTCACACTTAAAGCGAGAGAGAGAGAGAGAGAGAGAGAGAGAGAAAGTGGGTATGAGAGGAGAAAAGAGGAATATGGAGACGAAAAGAGGAGGAGGAGGAAAGAGGAAAGAAGAGGAGGGGGGAGATGAAAGGAGAGTAGAGGAGAGGAAAAGAAGAAGAGGGAAAAAAGGGGTAAGGAAAGGAAAGAGGGGGAAGGGAAAGGGATGGTCAGGAAAGAAGGCGAAGAGAAAGAGGAGGAAGGGAAAGAAAGGGTAGGGAAAGGGGAAGGAAAGGAAAGAAAGGAATGAGGGAGGAAGAAGAGGGAAAGAGAAGGGAGAGTAAGACTGCACTGAGGAAGGGAAGGGAAGGGAAAGGATGGGGGTGGATATGGTGGTCAAGTGATTAGTGTGCTGTTGATTGGAGGGTGGCAGGTCTGATGCCAGCTGCTGCATAGGATGTGTCAGGGACAGCAATTTCCATGTAACATTCAGTGTCTTCTACAAGGACCATCAATACGTCATGTAACCCTTTCAATCCAGCAAGGCAATTTTTAACTCATTCTTGTCACCATCAGAGGATTTTTTTCCGGATAAGAGACACAGTTCTTATTGATTAGACGCAGCCTTCGCAAACCCCTTCAAGAGAGGCTTTTCTAACTTGGTTAAACGTAGCCTTCGTTAATCCAAGGACTATCACTACGCTTTCCTAATCTGAAAAATATAGTCTGTTAAGTGGAAGGATAAAATATGAATCACATTCTCAAGCAAAATATATGAAGAAGTCTGTAAACAGGCGCGTCGAGGTAAAAGCACTATACAAACAGAGAGACACAGATACAATACAATAATACCATCGAGAAATCAGATAGTCAGTTGGCTAGAAAGATACAGAGACCGTATTATCTGACAAGAGGATAATAGACAGACAGACAGACAGACAGATATATAAAATGACACTGAGAGACGTGAATTATGATACGAAAAAAACAAACAAACAAACAGGTAACCAGATAACGACAAACACATAAACAGAGAGGGAGAGAGAAAACATGGATGGACAGATAGTTAGATGGATAGAGACAGACGGGATACAGACAGATAAACAGATATACATATAAAAGACATAGACGGATACAAAGAGAAATGTAGAGATACAGAAGAAAGAAGAAAACAGAACGACAGAGAGAAAATATACAGGAAACACAAACGCAGACAGGCAGACAAAGTATCACGCAGAGAGTGAGAAAGACAAAAATACATACAAGCAGGCACAGACAACGACACAGAGACAGACGCAGACAGACAGACAGACATAAATACATGAAAAGTGAGAGACATAAAGAGATACACAAATGGCTGGACAAACAGAGCGCCAGGCATAAAAAGACCGAGATTAGACAGATATTCAGACATAAATAAGAAAGACCGCTAGAGACAGACACTGAGATAATGGACAAAGAGACCGCCAGACATAAAAAGACCGAGACAGACCGACAGACAGATGAATAAGAAAGACCGCTAGAGACACTGAGAGACAAACTGGCAGAGGCAAAGCGGGGCACAGGACATGGAGAGGGTCATAGAGAAAGCGGTGACATCGATTATAGAGAGATATTATGATGTCTCAGGGGACGGGATGCCTATAATTAGTGTGATCAATGACGGAGGAGGGGCGCTCTCTCTCTCTCTCTCTCTCTCTTCAATAAAAACTGCTTCCTGGCCCCGATCAAAGGAAAATTTCTGTTAAATATTCAAGTAGTCTCGGCGGAAGATATTTTAAAACTTTGGAGAGAGAGAGAGAGAGAGAGAGAGAGAGAGAAAATCGGGAGAGAAAGAGGTCGGAAAACTGAATGAAAGAGGTGACAGGGAGTGAAGTAGGAGGTAAGGAAGAAGAATGGTAATGATGAGAGAGAGAGAGAGAGAGAGAGAGAGAGAGAGAGAGAGAGAGAGAGAGAGAGAGAGAGAGAGAGAGAGCGCTTTCACACGGTCTCTATAAACTAAACCGTGAAATGCTGAAATAAAACAAGAGTCAGCTTTCCCAAACAACAAACACTTTTCTTTTTTTAACTGACTGTAACTTTTATTTATTCAGCAATCAGGAGCAGCGATGGGAAGGCGATGGAAGAATGAGGATTAGAGGAGCGACAAGGAGGGGGAGGGAGGTAGAGTGGAGAAATACATGAGGGAGGGCGGTTTGGAATGTGGGCTTAGGGGAAGGGTTAATATTTAATGGTGACAAAGGAACTACGCGGCAGTTTTATTAAGGCCACACCGGGTCAATTAGTGGCAAGACACCTGGTGGCATTTTGGTGTTTTTCACAATATACTCGCTAACACCAGACGACTTGCTCTTACTTAAAAGACACTTATCACAGTGAAGGGGTTAGACACGGCCCTCAACAGCCCTTTCAGTATCAGATGTCCTTTCCTATACTGAATAAAATCGTCTACAGGCTGAACAAAGGAAAAAAAAAAAAAACGGACTAGAGAGAAAACAGTTACCAACAAAGGTTGATATTATTATACTGATCACTTTCTTATACGTAAATGAATATATTTGGTTGTATTTGTATCTCATATGACACGACCGAATCACATATCAAACAGGCTAGAGAGCCCACTCGAATCGAACTCGTTCCGTACCATAACAGCGTTCAAACACACGTGTCTGTCCTGCGATGGTTGTTTTGGTGTTTGCTGATTCTGTGGGTGACTTTTGGTGGTATCTGCCTCTCTTTTTACACCCTTTGGTTCATGCAATATTTCTAAAGGTCTTCATCTAAGGAAGCGGTCTCAGGCTGTCAGCCATGGATACAAACACAGTAATATTTTGTCAAACTGGTCCAGAACTATGGGCGTGAGGACGTGGCAACGAGCGTTGGTAAGAGGAAAGAGAACACCAAGACCACACTAACATCGAGAGAGAGAGAGAGAGAGAGAGAGAGAGAGAAACTTCTTCCCTTCAGGAAATGCAAGATGTCATTAGGCTGAAGATGTTAAACCGTGAGGTGATGGAGGAAGAGGCAGGCCGGGGACGAGGTGGGGGTTGTGCTGGCGTGAAGCGTGAACCCCAGTCAGAAAAAGAATGTATTAATCACTCTATTCTTGCTACTCTAACACCACTGTATTCAGTTTACGACAAACTCTCGACAAGGGGGGGGGGGAGACAGCTCTTATTAGCCCCTTCAGTATGAGGGACTTTCTAAAGGAGAATAAAATCATCTACCCACACACACACACATACACACACACACACACACAAAACAAGTGTCCGCATTTGAGAAGTTACGCATCTTCAGTCCTCTCTCACTCCTTCTGCCTGAGGACGACTTTTCGTTTTTTTTTAAATGCAATCTCAAGACAATTTTATTCAGCGCACGGGAACATTTTGCGTGCTTTAGAGTTGAGATACGGCTTTTATTAACTCCCTTCACGACTAAGATGCTCACCTACACTGATACTTAATCGCCTGGAGATGGTGAATAAAATATCTTTCCTCGAGAAGAAGTGGTTAAGTACAGGATCGCATACTGACTTGCAATAGCTGATCTCTGTCACTTAAAATTATCCAGGCACCCACATTTTTTACTCTCTCTCTCTCTCTCCAAGTATCAAGCCACATCCCTACTCATTCACAAAATCATTAACATTTATAGGTATTTCTGCTTTATCTCCTGAACCTACCTTCTTTTGGCTTTGTCCTTGCCGTACCTGTCTCCACAACTCAGTAAACTCGCCTGGCAGAAGCAACAAGATAACATATAAAGTGTTCTCCTCAATGACCTAAAGTATCAACAATAATGAGAGCCAATACCTTCTTCAAATTACACTGATCAAACATTAACTTTTTGCAATCATTCTCATTATTCCTAAACACACACACACACACACACACACACACACACACACACACACACACACACCGAAACTACCTTGCATACTATGACTTTCACTTTTACAAGCACCTTTGACTTATTCCTTTGATATGGTTGGTTTAAGTTACAAAGTCACCTGACATCAACATGTACGAAACATAAAATACACATATCTTTCTGCAAAGCTTAACTAAGACCGCTTCTAACCCCCTTCCGGCGAGAAGTCTCTCCTTACCTGAGTAAAACAGTGTGGTACTATAGTCGCGGCGCTCGACTCTGAGGTTGTCATTATCGTACCCCGGCAACCTGCCATTTAAAAGTGCATCCAATTTCGTATCATATCATACACGAATCATATTATTATGCACGAATATATAATACAAGAATATTATTATACACGAACATATTATACACGGATCACATGCGTCTCATATTATACATGAAATCAGACGCACTTTTGAAAGGTAGGTTGCCAAAGCACGATAATAACAACCTCAGAGTCGCACGCCGCGACTATAGTATGAGTAAAATAAAATTTACGTCATCGTACACAAAATATATGACAACAAACACAAGCAAAGGGAATCTCAAAAACTTGACCATAAAACCATTTATTACTGCAATCATCCCTTTATCGCTTTGGGTCCAACTTCCCTCTTTAACTTCCAAAGCCCCATGACGACTTTCCCTTGCTGCCATCAGGTGATTTTATTCAGCTTAGGAAAGGCTCTTCCTACTGAATGGATTACTGACGGCTGTGTGCAAATAAATAATTCCAACACGTTTCCTAAGCTGAATAAAATCGCCTGTAGGCAGCAAGGGTAACACAAACAAGACGTCCTCGGGATTCATTCAGATCCAGTGCCTCTTCCAAAATCCATTTCCCACAATGTTTTTCTACTCCCTGCGTCGTACCTACGCCACCACCATGCGACTGGGCCAGCACTTATGGGATAAGAGTCACTGAGGCCCGAACCGAGAGATGTAGGGAATGGGAGAACGCAGCTAAGGAGGCGATGTGAGAGGGACTCGCTGGAGCCTCTGCACACAGTGGCATAGAAAACTGTGCCACACGCATTTAACAAATATATTTTCGCCTGGAACAAACTTATATCTAAATAACACAAAATCAAATACATTTCAGTGCATTTTCCAACGTTTGTTTATCAAAAGCTATTCTCTCTCACAGTTACATCATTCTGATTGTTGAGCAACACAGCCTTTGACCGAAATATCTAATACTTTTCATTGCCTGATTAGTTCACGGCCATCAAAACACTTTCGCCACCAGCTCTGTTTCTGATACTCTGTGGAACACATTCTTTGAAAAGAGTATTAATGTCAATCTGTTACACTGCAGCTTTAAACACCTATTCTATAAAGGCAGCTGTGTCCCTCCCTCCCTCCCTCCCTCCCTCTCTCTCTCTCTCTCTTTCTGTGTGTGTGTGTGTGTGTGTGTGTGTGTGTGTGTGTGTGTGTGTGTAAGCTTGTAAGTCATCTTGCTGTTGGAGACTCGTGGCCAGGGGGGTAGGCTGGTGGGTAAATGGATGGGGTAGGCTGGATGGTGGGTGGGTCACTCAGGTGAAGAGGTGGGTGGATGGGATGGCTTGGCTGGGCTAGGTGGAGTGGGTGGGTGGTTAGGCTGAACTAGGTGGGATGGGTGGGGTGGTTGGCCTGGGACAGGTGGAGTGGGCAGGGTAGTTGGGCTGGACTGGGAGGAGTGCGGTGAGTGGGTGGAGTGGGGTGGACTGGGTGGAGTGGGGTGGGTGGGTGGAGTGGGGTGGGTGGGTGGAATGGGGTGGAGAGATGGGGCAGAGGGATGCGTGGTTTCCCAGAGGACAAGGCAGGAGACGGGCTTACGACACTCAGTGAAGGAGCTGGTGGGTGGGCGGATGGAAGTGGGAAAGCAGGTCAACTGAAAAACAGGACCATGGAGTAAATAGGTCCGTGAAGGAATAAGTCCTTTGGGGAAAATGGCCAAAGTGGAAACACAGGTCCAATGGGTAAAAAGGTTCCATGGGGGTAATAGGTGCATGGGGATAAATTGGTCCATTTGTGGATTAACGGTTTCCCCATTGGAAGAAAAGGAGTCCACGGTGAAATCAGGTCCATAGAGGCAATAAGTCCATGCAGGGAATACAAGTCCATGGAGAAAACGGAAAAAGTCACCGAAAGGAAGAGTGTCACTGTAGGAAAAAAAAAAAAAAAAAATCGGTCTTTGGGTGGATATAGGTCCACAGTGGATAACAGGTCCAAGGCAGATAATAGGACCAAGAGGAGATAAGTCCTTTGGGAAAATAAGTTCATGAGGAAATATGTCCATTGGGAAAACAGGATCACAGTGAAAAGAAAGGTCCATGGGAGAAATATGAGTAGGCCTTGGGGAGAATGAAGGTTCTTGGGAGTAAATAGGTACGTGGAAAATAAGTCCACTGGGGGAAAATACATCCAAGGGGGGAAATGGGTCCATGGGGGGAAAATAGATGGGTGGAGGATGACCTCTATGGGATGCAATGAAAGACGAACTTTTGTGACAGCGTTCCTTAATTCTTGCAATCATCCCTGCCTCAACACAGCTTATGCTTCGTGTCAGCATCCCTTTCCCTTTTCTGAACATGAAGTCCTCTGAGGAATATGAATTACACTTCCACAAGCACCTCTGGTCTTTCTGTTAGAAATATATATTCTATTAATCAGAAACTCTGACAGTATTTTAATATACTTTCACAGCTTCATAACGGACTCATCAGAGCTCCATTCTCAAGCACTATTTTACTTTTCAGATACATATTCCATGAACTTATAGCATTTTCACCAATATTATCAAAGGTGGCAATGTCGAAAATGCTTCTAAAGTTTTTTTTTTTTTTAAATAAATACCATTCACCTCTGCATCCTCCAGCCAACTCAAGTCACTCTCTCTCACGTACTCTTCACTCTAACCCTTCTCATTCTTGATCATCCTATTATTTTCCCATCAACTTACTTCGTTTTCAAAATGTTCAACTAAGCGTCTCTCCCACTTACCCCCATGGATGACAAGCATGAATAAATGCAAAGAGTAATGTAATGGAATAAAATTTTAAGCTATTATTTACCCATGCAAGCACATATTCTACCTTTTAACCCCCATGTCATTACCCAAAATGTACTTTAATATCATGTTCATATTTATTTTCCAGACTTGTTTCTCCCATATATGTTCCATGTGGTATAAATCTTTTAGCAGAATAAAAAGGTATTAAGTGGTTTTGTAGGTTAGTGACTGCACAGATTAGTGACTGACAGTGATATCATTGGGGACACCCATCAGGTACATACAGAAAAAGTTCACCATCCAGGCCAGAGAAAAACACTTTCGTGTATTTGTGTTGTATGTAGCTGATGATGTACTCACAACCCTCCATGGTATGAGGAAGACAGCGCCAAATCCCTTACATGATGCATTCATATAAAGGCAGACGGGAAGGTTGTAGTCCAGGTTGGCAATGACTGAGTCCTGGGGGAGGTTTGTTATTTAGGGTCTTGAAGGATTCCGAGTAGTTGGTGAACCACAAGGAATATCTTTTTAAGCAGTAAGGTGCAAGGACTGGCTATGGTTGTGATTTCCAAGAAGAATCTACAGTACAGTAATAAGAGGCATGGTCTAGGAATGAGATGCTCATGTCAAGGTGGTCGGTGGTGGTCTAGTTTTTGATGGCAGCATCATTGTTCAAGTCTGCCTTGTCCTGAGCCAATATGGCATGTTCCACGTATTAGACAGTCCAGGAAACTGTTGATATACGGCAGTGGTTGTGCATCCTAGATGTCAGCATCAATGATCTGTCTGTGGTCCATGCAGACATGTAGGCTGCCATCGTTCTTTCACACCAAGATGGCTCGTTAACCCGCCACGTCCCGTCGACTTATGGGTACGTTGCAACGATTTGCATTTGCCAGTCCCGGCGACGTACTGGTACGTCGTGCAATTGCAAGGTCCCTAATTTGCACAATTTTCAATTTTTGCGTGTGATTTTTTGTATGTATACACGGGAGATCTTCCTCTATTCTTCTACAAGATGCCAAGCAGGGACAATGCCTTACACCGCATAACCTCCCCCCTCCCCCCCTCACGCCATTGCCTTGGCAATTCACCTGTTACCAATGACCTGGCCAATAAAGACATTCAGGGCCAGAGTGATTCCCCAATCGATGACAATGTGGAGGACAAGGTTTACATAGCATTAGAGGAAGAAACAGTCAGAAATGATGATCAGGTAATGTGGGGAAAAAAGGTTATGAATGGTGATTAGTTAGTGAGTGAAACAATGCTTATAATGCCTATATTACTGCTTGAAAACCAATATACTCTCATACTACATATAAAATCGTACCAAGTAAATAAATAAATACCGTTTATGAGTGGGTAAAATAGTTACCCTCCCATAGAACTCGTTTTCTTTGGTGCCAGCATGTTAGAAAACCCAGTCAGGTAAGGAGGAACTTCTACCTGGATTGAGTATTTTAAACCTCAGGTGAGCGATTTCTCTATGAATTTTCAATGTTTCTCACCAAAAGCGGAGGTTTTAGCCAAAAAAAATTTTTTCGAAAATACCTCGGGACTGGGGGATGTCGGAGGTGCGAAAAACCTCGGGACGTGACGGGTTAACTCCTAAAGGGCGATCAATGTTCCCGAACGTCCACTAAGGAAAGGGCGGTCAATGTTCCTGAACGTCCACTAAGGAAAGGGCAGTCAATGTTCCTGAACGTCCACTAAGGAAAGGGCGATCAATGTTCCCGAACGTCCACTAAGGAAAGGGCGGTCAATGTTCCTGAACGCATTCCTATTCTGCGAGCCTATTATATGAAACAAATGGGATATATGGCAACAGTGCCTGTTAGGACATGAATATATCTCAAGACACCACCTTGAGTCACTTCCAGTTGATGCAAGTGGCCATAAACAGCAGAGAAGGTGTGCTGTGTGCAAGAATTTAGCAAGATGAGCAGGTAAAAGCAGAGATGTGACTATGTGGCGCCCTGAGTGTGGTGTGGATCTCTGTATCAACTGCTTTACAGAATACCACACACTAAAGACATATTAGTGTGAACAGTTGTAATTTACAGTTGTACATAATATTTACATACATAAGATTATAACAATACAGATGTAAGATAAGAAAAAATTTACACTATAATATAGTGTGTAGTGTTCAAAGTGCACCACGCAGGCACAGAAAAGTGTACATAATGTACAAATAATATATTTTTGGCAGCTGTTGTAAATGAGAGCAGAAAACAAGACGCTCTGTGCGCCTGCTCTCAGTCGTGTGCCACTGAGAGTGACCTTGACGAGCCACCACCCCTCTCACCACCATCCAGACCATGTGCAATTTGAAGAGAGTAACATCAAATTCTTTGCTTCTTTTCAACTATTCTGATCCACTTATGCAGGTTCTGCCTGATTTCATAACACTATTTTTTCCAAATTAATATGTCCCACACGGATGTAAAATTGGAAAGTAGCCCGCCGTTTAAGGGTTAATGGCTTGACAATGCCAGCCTCAAGCATATCCTCTACCTGGCATTAATTGGCCACCCAATGGACACAGTTTTTTCCACAATGTGGCTGCCTGAGAGGCGGGCCAGCAGTTTGGATTTCATGGTTTACAATGCTGGTAGTGCTGCTGTCCTCATCCCCCTGTGCAAAGATGTCTTGGTACTGAAAAGTCAATCGCTGTAGAAGCTGGCTGTGGTCGTGCTGGATGTTGCTGGAAATGTGTGGAAGTACTCAGTAACTGCTTGGAACTGTGGCTCTGGGATATGGTTCTTGCAAACCGAGATTTCCTTATACACAGCCAATCCATAGCGTCAGTGGTTAAGTGGACAAATTTGTCAGGCAATGGATTGGTCAACTACATTCTATGATCTAAGCTGCTCGTAGTAGCCTACCAGCTGGAGGAACTGGCATGAATCAGGTGAGAAAATTAGGAACCCTTTTGGTGTCTGGGTGGTATGATGGCTCACTGGAAGAGATTTACCAGGCTGTGGTACAGGCTGACAGTTTGGCTGATGATGTAGCATGCCAGGCGAAATTGTGGGTTCCATAACAAGTGGTGTCTGCCACAGGTGATGACTGTCCTAACACTTCTGAAGGAATTCAAAGCCCAAGTACCTGTTGATTCAAGCACTGTTCACAGTCACTACATGTAACGTGAGTGGGACTGCACTGTCTCTCTCTGTCATCATAATGAACATCCTCATTGTGCCTGACCGAATGAGGCGGGAGGACGGGATAAAGTGAGCCAATGTGTGTATTTGGCATAGATCTTGTCAGACAGGATCTTGTCACGCCTGTGTTCAGCTGTAGGTGAACACTGTTGACAGTAATCTTAAGCAGATGGGTGACTTGTCTAACAGATCTTTCCCCACCAGATGACCAGCCTGTGGGGGTTGCTAAGAAATCCAGCATGCAGTAGTTTGACTAGAGAATTTCGGTGCTATGGATCTGATATGCTTTGGCCATGGCTGCGAGATTGTGTCCTGGTGCAAGGTCTCTAGGGCTCTCACTTCAACTGGTTTGGTGCTGTGCTGTGGGTGTGGTGGCACCCGGTGAATGTTGGATGACGATTAGTGGTTCCAGATATGAAGTGACTGCGATCACTGCAAGAGCAGCAGTGAGCAGATGTGCATGGTGGGTGGCTTGGTGTGTCTCGCTTATTTCTCTCCATGCTGGCAGGGACGTAAGTCTGCTGGGCAGTGAGGGGGAGAAGTCTTTTCCGAGGTCGTGTTTAAGTGCATAATAATTGTGACGAGTAATGGCATGGGAGTAATGACTCAATCTTCTCAAAGCCATCAAGTTATCCTGGAAGTCTGAAGGAAGTTTGAGGAGTGTGGTGAACAGGGAAGTTTTGAGTGACAGCTGGTTTCCAAGATAGTTATCCAACAGCCTGTTCACAGTGCTGCAAAACATGAACTTTAAGTATTCAGTTACCTGGATGAATTAAAACTGACTGATATGATTTCAAACTATTCATTAATACTAGAAAACGCTCAGAAAGCGCATATCTCCACCAATGCCACTGCCATTAAAAAGGTTCTGGATACAGATCCGGACCCGGATCCGCCCCCAAATTTAATAAATTCTTTCCTGGTCCATGGTGCACCTTTCCAAAAAAAATTCATTGAAATTCATTGAGAACTTTTGGAGATATTGTGCGGGATACTCCGGATCTCGCCCAAAATTTAATAATTTATTCCTTGGCCCATGGACCACCGTTCCACAAAATTTTATCAAGATCCGCCCACTCATAACTTTTGAGTAATCCTGCTAACAAACACACAGACAGACAAAAAAAAGGGCAATGCAGGGTAAAACATAACCTCCTTGGCGGAGGTAACGAATTTAATGCTGTTGTTGTTGCTCAATCCATGTCCATCTGATCGAACAGACCCACTGACCACAAGTAAAGAACTGCCCCTATGAAGCTGTTCCATAGGTTCCCTACACCACTGATGTGTCTGAGTCTCAGTGTGGCATGTTCTGTGTTGTGCTGCACTATGTGTGTTATGTTATGTGGGCCTACTTTACAAGCAGGCCATGTGTCATCTGTGATCCCACCCAAACCAAATCTAAGCTGGTGGCTAAGGAAAGCTGGGTGATGACCTGCTCTAAACCTAGCTGGATGAGCTCAATTACTGTGCATCTGTTTAAGGGCATCTTTAATGGGTGGATGTCCGGAGGGGGGCTTGTAATATACACTCTGATCGAAGTGTTGCATTGCTGTGAGCGTGAAGTGAGTATGTAGAGGTTTCCTCATTGCTAATGTTGGAATGTCTGGAGGTGGGATATTGTTGTAGAAGGTTTGATACTATTTCTGTTTGTGTGCCTACGTGCGTTGTGTGTGTCTGTCAGGTAATGACAGAAATGCTGTGTATTGGTACAGGCTGCTGCATAGGAATTGTGTGCCTTTCATATCAAGGTAGTTTCTGACAGGGAGGCCTTTGGTTTCAAAGTGCAAGTGAGCTGTGAAAGTTGTTTTGGTGATGCATAAGGCACAGTTCCATATGATATTCAAGGTGTTGTAGTGGGTAACAGATAGAATGGGGACCCATGCTGGGGAGGTACAGGACATCACTTATCTAGTGTACTGTTTGTAGAGTATGCAGAAGTTAATGTAAAGTAGCATAAATGCTTCTCTGAAACCCATACCCTTCACATATTCCAAGCATTACTGAATTGAAAATATGGCAAAATACAGTATAAATCCTTTCCCTAAAATGACACATTTATTATTCATGACCCACATTCCATTCAAAGATGCATACGAGTATTTTACTAAGTTACAGATTTCATTCCAAAACCTGGTCTTTTAATATCTGCCAAGAAGTACATAGTTCAGATAGCAAGTTACCCCTGCAAAGATCAACATTACCATTTGGTTTCACATTCCACTGAAAAAAGAAAAATTCAGTTTCTTCATATTCTGTTCCTAAAACAATTTATCAGCAATCCATCCATAAAGAAATCAAATCACTTAAAACATGGTCAATCCAAAATACAATATGCATAAAGACATGTTCCAAAAACTGCTCTTTTCATCTTGTTTCAAAGAAGCAACAAATACAAAACACAGATAAATACAAGTTTATCTCTCACAGCCCCCCAAAATCTCACTCAAACGCAATAGCTTACCTGGCATTAATCAGAATAAAACAAAAAATATTTATCTGAGCTCAAAGGGCTAAGCATTCATATTCCCCAACATTCCATGAACCAACGTAAATTTCAATATGATTAAACGCATTTTCAAAACCCACAATTTAAAATTCAATGAACAGTGATCTTCTTCAACCATTAATTTGATTCTGAGCCACAACATATAAGTCAGTAATAAGAACTTGAATATTCAAATACAATTTTTTAAAGCTCACTCACCTCTCACTGAAGCTTTGTAAATTTAGGAACAATGGAATTTAACCTTCAAGAACTGATTCTCCTACAAGGATTAATTTTGTATTTGGACCGTAAGTTCAATATACTGAGAGTTAAATGCGTTTCTGAAAACCCAAGCATTATTAAATAAAAGCACTGCAGAGATTAACAACAAACAGCCTTCTCCCTGCAAGCAACGACCTTATCTTTGAATAAACATTCCATTAGTAAATACCGTATGAATTTCAATGTTCAAAGGCATTTTTGATAACCCCCATGTTTTTAATTACATTCAATCATTTCTCAAAATTCAAAAGAGAGTGATATATTTTTAAGCAACAGCATACCATAAACTTCAAGCCCTCTCAGAATAAGCAGAGAGTAACATGCAATCTCACCTGTGTTGGTTAAACGTACCTCGCTTTCTGCGGATGCCTGTGGAACAATGCAAAGAAAACACGGGGTAAACACACAAAATAAAACATAACCAAACAAAAGAGCATCAGAGGAAGTGCTATGGACCCTGTAATATGATCCCAGACAATCTCAGCCATTTTGGTTTCTGACAAGAGTTTTGAGGCTTACAATGTTCAAATGAGAACCAGGAACACTTATATACAACTGATCTTTAGGAATATGATATCATCTGATATTTGTAGTGTAAGGTACTGCAATTCCTGACAATATTACCGGTACTGTTCTTTATACAAGAAGCTCTTTTTTTTTTCTTTTTTTTTTAACAAGCAACCAGAACGAAAATACAAATAATACATGAACCAACAAAACTGTTTAAAACAGTGGAGGCCACAAGAACAAAACAAGGTCAAAGGTGGCAGTACTAGACTATTCAGGAAGACTCAGGAACAGTTCTCCTTAGATAATCATTGTTTGGTTACACAGTTGGATTATGACTTCTCACTATCTAGCTCCTAAACCTTTCTAAAATTCTTCAGTTCTGGACAGTCCAATGCTGCCTTTTTTACCTCAGTTTACTGTTCTACACTTTTTTCAACTAACTGCTCAGATTTATGAAAATATAATAATAAATATCAGCTTTAAAGCTTGACTGGAATGTGTGAAGCAAATGAAATATAAGGTTAGTCAAATCTGGACAGGCGAGTGAATACAGGTATGTGGTACCTGATCAGCATACCAGATAATCAGACTCTGGATAATCAGGCATCTGCATGCTCTGACTTTGCAATTATGTACAGTATAAGTACATTTTCTTATAACTAACAAGCATTTTGAACCACATTACTTTTTCTTAGTAACTGAAAATTTGCCACCATTCTGGATTGTTTGAATTATAACTCCTTCAACTTACATGAGGTGTCTACGTTGTATGAAACCATGTGGCATTATTAGAATAAGAAGTATACTGAAGGGGTTAAGTGTGACACTATATGGCATCACACTGACTCATCCACCATAATTGGATCCTGTCCAGCACCTATCAAGAATACTGCCACCGTAAAGGAATTTTATCCATTTAATAGTATGTCATGATGAACATTCCCATTTTTTGTCAATTCTGTTCATGTGTGTTCTACTGCCAAGGATATAACCTTCATATTCTATTATGTAAGCCTCAGTGAACTGAAAATATATAAAACCAAAAGGGCAGGTATGTCTAACATCAACGAGCCTTATTCTCACAGGAGGCTCACTAGCCCCTCTTCCTTACCATATTATTTCTTCTTGCCCTTTGATATTCTCTTGCACCACTATATTATTAATGCAAATATGTCAAGGGAAAAAATACATTATAAGAGTGTGGCTTGCAAAATAAACTGCGTCATGAGATGGCACGAATGCAGGATTGTAAGCCTACGAGAATAAGGCCCTCAGGGTCTGTGGAATGTGGGGGAAAACATGACCATTGGAGTCTACACTACATAGCAGCTCAAGAAAGAATAATTGTCTAACTAATCTACAAAATAAATGATACAACTATGTTTGCTCACAGTCACCATTATCATTCTGAAAAATGTATTTAAAAACGTATCAGGTTTTACTTATAAAAATCCTTAACAATTTCCAAAATCCTACTGTTACAAAAAAAGAACCAAACAGTTGTCCTGTTAAGTACTTGCCAATATTCTTACTTGAGGAGTTTTCAAAGACAAAATGAAAAAAAGTTTACAATCAGTAACATTTCAAGTGTATCTAACACTCCCACCAAAATACTCAACCATATGTGATAAAATTACATGTACTACTTTCAATATCAAAACATCAGACAGGAAAAAAAACAAAAACTGAAAAATTTCATGCTTCTTGAAATCATCCTTCCATGAAATTTTTAAGATAAATTTAGAGATTTCAGCTGTTCCTATATTTTGACGATTTCCTGACAGGATTTTATGAACATTTAGGCTACGACGTTTGGACTATTAATTATAAAAAAACCTGGTTATTAAATTTGAAATTTAATATTTCAGAGAAAAATTTAAAATGCTATTAACATAACACTACATCAACAATTAATTTTTTTTTTTATTTTTTTTAAATAAGAGATAACTCAGAACATATGCACACTCCTCAATCTGTTTCTGAACAATACAAGGAAAGTTTCATTTGAGAAAATGATATATTGGTGACGCTGAGCTCCACAACTGAAATGGATAAAATGCACTACCACTAAGAAATGTCAATTAGTAAGAGGAAAGTTGATTGAATAAATCTGTGTGTATTGGAGAGAAATAATAAGTAAATAGCACATACAAGCAAATTTCTTAATAGTTTTTGAATAATAAGACAATACCAAGAGGTGACCTGAGATCGAGGTAATGAGGAGATCGAGATGACTGGAAGGGGTGGATCCGAACCATATGCAGGCACAAGATGAGGAAGAACATATGACAGACTGTGTGTGTGTGTGTGTGTGTGTGTGTGTGTGTGTGTGTGTGTGTGTGTGGTCAGCTCATGAACTAGACAGAGGGACAAGGTGGAAATGAATAATGCTGAGTGTATAAGAATTGGGTGGCTGGGAGAAGCATTGGCAAATATAGAACTGGGTGGGGGAGTACATTAGAATGGCTGGGCTATAGTGGTGTGGTTGGAAGAAGCTGATGAAGACAGGGTGATGGGACGATAGAGGGAGTGTTGCTGTGTGAGTGCTGGGTTGTATGTACGAGTAAGACCGATCATGAACTGGGTAGAAGTTAAACGGAAAGGTTATCAAAATAGGTTGTTTGACAAAAGATTCTGACCAAAAACGGGGCAAGAGGGTCCAAATTGGCAGGGAGAGAGTAGATCTGTGAGACGCGTGAATTGAAAGAAGAGATAGACGATGATCAAGGACGAGGTAAAAACAAATGGCCGAAATTGGTGACTATAAGAATGATATTATATGAGACAGGAGTTGCTGGACGATGAGGAGGTACCACTCACGAGGTTGAGGGAAGAGTATGGAAATAAACTTGCTTGTATATGCTATCAACAGACATTTCAGGCACAGTACAAACTTATTACATTCTAAGTTCCACACATTTTTAAAAACTAGCTCTATCTCACTCTCTCTAGCTCAGTACATGCACAACTACTACAAACCTCATTATCAAAAGAACTTCTAAATTCCAACACATTACCTTTAGAAGCGGAGCAACATCTAATTCTAACCTCATCCTTCTCTCTATGTAAAGGGAAGTGATGGCATCAGTTAAGACAATTGGCGCCAGGATACAATGGCAACTTTTTCATATTAACAGGCTGGAAATGAACTTGTGAACAGAGAGAGAGAGAGAGAGAGAGAGAGAGAGAATTACATAGGGTAAATGGTATGTCGTCGTGGGAAGAGGGGTCGTTACTGAGTACGGACAAAAGCATTTGGATTTTTTTTTTGTCCAAGTCACCTCTCACTGGACGCGGCATTTGACTAGTTGACAGACAGATGGAAACGCATACAAACAGACAGACAGATATTAAATAGATGGTTTCAGGCAGACAAATAAATTATACGTACAGTTGAGGACATAAATACTGATCCACACCGAACAATCAACAGCGAGACAGTGAGCGATGACTTAAAACCTTCTGAGGTGATCTGCAGAGCCCAACACACTTTTCAGTATATCTAATAAAAGTTTCATAATTATTCGACCAAAAAGTGGGCAGGTATTTTTGTCCACAACTGTACACGGCAATTTATACTTAAAAATATTGGATAGATAGATGTAAATACGTATACAGACATGAATATTTGGGCACTGAATACAGACTGACTGATATTAAAGTCAAACAGAAAAAACGACGGAAACAGACAGATGGATATAAATAGATATACAGATATAGACAAACAGATAGATAATGGCAGATAAACAGACAGAAAGATGGAAAGATATAAAAAAAAAAAAGAGGCAAAAACAACACAATGGAGTTACGTGGCGCTTGTGTCTTAACTAATACCATCATAATAACCTAATTCCCCCCTTGAAATAACTCAGAATTACATGAACAACATATAAATAAAGAAGAGAAGTAATGATGGTTAGAACGTTAGTATTATTCATGCAGATCAAGGAGTCTGAGATTGGGAGAGACGACGAGAGGAAGACTGAAAACGAGGTGGAAGGATAATGTGGTGCTGTACAATAGGAAGAGGAAGACCAAAGGCAGAATGGATGGGCAGAGTGGAGGCTACAAGAGGGAGATGGGCTAAAGTGGTGATGGAGAAGCCAGGAGGTGTTTTTGTGGCAGCCATCCTGGATGCAGCTGGGATCAGGCGGCAATAAAAAAAACAGATACTTACACGGAGAAAGATAAACAGACAGATACTGAAGCCACAGCACAGGCAGGCAGACAACTGTATATAAACAGACTGTTAAGCCCACCGCTTGAAATAAGGCCGATTAACGGATTAAACACACACACACACACACACACACACATCCCACTGGAGCCCGGTGTCCGGAATATTGGACAGAACTGGGATTTCTCAAGTCCTTATAACGTGGGGAACCCCGGGTAAGGAACTATGAGCTTCACGACTATGAGCCGATAGGCGGAGGGCGGTACGCTTAGTACCCACCCAGCGCCATGCCTCGCCCAGCACCCCTGGGATCCAGTGGGTTTTATATATATATATATATATATATATATATATATATATATATATATATATATATGTATAATAGCCAATTACAGTTATATGTTAGATCTGAGAAGGTAACATGCAACTAACTCAAGTGCATGCACTACAGTACTGGTTAACACTCCTGCTGGTCAGTTCCATGGTCTCTCTCTCTCTCTCTCTCTCTCTCTCTCTCTCTCTCTCTCTCTCTCTCTCTCTCTCTCAGATACTGTTGAAGACTGATGAATTAATGCTTCTCTAATAACCACATATTATCGTAACAACGTAATGATGCAACAAGGGACGCTAGCAACAGATTTGATGTAAATGAAACCTCACATACAAAAGTTCAAAAATTAGTGTGACATTACATAACTGCTTGACTGGGCCACATCTTACTTATACTGCTCAGTTTAGTTATCTACACTTAAACAATGTACTGTTACCTTAGTGCACGGCTTTGAAATTTTAAATCATTTCCTTGATGTATGTCATATGAAGAGAGATTAAATGTATGCATTATCCATTTAAAATGGGGGACGTCTTTGAGTCCTTTTATTAGTATTATAATTTTGAGAAGATTTACTAAAACAGAAACAGAAAACCACTTTATTCTGGCACGATGTAATGCAACAATGGGATGTATGGCCACGTACGCATTATTTACCAACAGGAAGCGGTGCCAGGGAACAGTAAACCCGTCCCCGGCTGTCATTTTAGTGCTGACGTATAAACACAACTGGATATCTAGTCAAAGATGTCACATATCATATGTGAAGTAAATCGGGAGAAAATTGATGATTTTATGCCCATTTGAAATTCTAGGTTCGACCCACCTGACATTGACCCCCCTACCGCTAACTGAAGGGTGATCCCCTTATGTAATTAGGCATGTTATAGGATGCAGATTTGAAGAATGCACCTTCAGGTTTCGGTTTCACGTCGATATGGCGAATTTGAAAGGAATTTTGGCGAAAAAACGATTTTTTTCTTACATTTTTTTAGGCCTACAGCCTGGGCCTTGGTCCAATTTTGCCCAAAATTTAACCAGAAGATCAGAAGGTCATAGACCATCATCCCTGTAATTTTCGTCAAAATCGCACCGGTAGTTTTCGCGTTAAGTTGTTAACAGACAGACAGACAGACAGACAGAACGGACAGACAGAACAGACAGACAGACAGATAGACAGATAAACCGAGTGAATACTAAACGCGTCCCCGAACCCCTCCGGGGCGGGGACAGGTGATAATAAATGAAGCAGCTATGGAAAAATATTATAATACTGTATATATAAAAAATAAAAAAAATCAGACTCTGACACATCATAGTTTTCGATATTTCACTGTAATATCGGCGGCATTATTGCTCTTCTCTACACTCTAGTGGGAGGGGCGGGGAGTCACCAGCCATTCAGTCCTTCACTGGAAAGGACAGGTGGTCAAACACTAAGTAACTTGGATGAACCCAACGAGTATGGACACTACTAGTTTCTCTGAGGAAAATTATTTCATAAATACGCTGTTCTCACTACTCGAGTTGAAAAACTAATGGAGATAATACAAATGTACCACAGCAATAGATATTAATGGTGGTATTATAATAACCCTATACTGGAAAGATGGCAGACATACAGCTGATATTCAAATAACAGCAGTGTTACAGTGGCAGTGTGTGGTGGGTGTACCTGTGGTGTAATGGCACAGTTGGGTGTGGCGGTTGTACACCAGATATGTATGACATTTGTTTCATTGTAATAAACTATAGTCACTGCATACATAAACAGAATCATAGATAAAAATAAAAAATAGATATAAATCAAGATGTACGGTTAATTAAAAAAAAAAATCTGCACAATGGAATTAAGTGGCTGCCAGAGATCGCGCAGCATAGACCGTCGCCATTACGTGACCAAGGCCGAAGTATGCAAGCATGTTGGAGCCTTTATAAATGAAACGATGAAACGAAACGATAAAACGTTATACATTTCTGCATGACAGTATATTCAGCAGCCACACTGCTTACCCAGTTCCTCTCATGAACTGCGTCTGACTTGAGTCTGGGGTTCGAAAAACATACTATGGCGGACATTTGAAAAAACGTGCGAGTAATATCCTGTCATATGCTGGTATGCTGTACACACAGCAAAAAAACTATCGTTACAGGGGGGGTCCGATGTGTTTCATATTGAACAACCTGGCAGTCTCGCTAGGGTTGGTATGCCTGACAGTGGGTGAGTTGCCAAATAGGACGAGGTAGAAATATGCATGGGAGAAGCAATGGATATAGCTTATAATAAATATGCAACAAACACACGCAGGGATACCAATGGAGGAGGCTGTTATCAAAAACCTTCAATCGTGTGTCATTTTATATCGCGCAGAAGGTGTAACGATAGTTCTTTTGTTGTGTGTACATGCACATCCTGCAGGTTCATATACGTACGGCATAAAAATACACACAAAAACAACCATTACAACGCTGGCTTTCATATCCACTACTCATTATAGATGTCCTTCACAATTCGTAACAGGACAGCATAAGTAAGAGTTGAGGCTGGCTGTCAGTTCCCTCTCTCACATCCCATCCCACGAGGCGAAGGTTCCATGCTGCAGCGTCTCTCAAGGACTAACAGCAGTTGTGTTTGTCGGAATGGATATGTCTGACTTCTGACATTCCCAGGAAAAGCCTGTTCAGGAAACACTCTAACCACCTGGGCGATTTTCCTCTTCCTCCAGTGAAGTTTTTAGCAAGGGAGGATGTGAAAGAAGTGATTTTGCTTTTTTCTAGCCTATCCTCTAATCACCCTGAGATTATGATGTCCTTAACGATTAAGCATGAATCATTTTGCTATGACCATTATGTCTGTGGATATATATATATATATATATATATATATATATATATATATATATATATATATATATATACAGCCCTGTGTGTCCGCCTGTCTGCCTGTGCCCACTATGCAGCCTAAACTGGAAAAAGGATTGCAATGAGACTTGGCAGAATTGCTGTAATTGGGTTGGAGATGGGTCTATTTCCACTTCATGTCGACTGATATTTTCTAAGGAGGCGTTTTGGTCTCAAACAATTGTCCCCAGTGGTTTTCCATACCATTGAACGCGTCGAGGATCTAATGCCAAGCAATTACTCCTTGATTTCGAGCAGCTGGAGGTGCGGTTGAAAAACGGCCATCATTTAAAGTCAAACATCGCATACAATTATGTCTTCCGTAGCAAAATACACATTACTGGCATCGATATACTATTCTGCGTGCAACGATGCAAAAGCTATTGAAAGCAGATGCACAGTTTTTGGGTCGTCGTATTTAACCGACAAAATTCCTGGTTGGCGGGGGAAAACATAACTGCTGTATACTGGCCCTCATCAACACAGTTACGACACTTGAAATTTAAATATGAGAACATAAATTGGCACCGCTGGCACCGGTGCTATGTTGCACATTCGCCAGTGTAAACAGATTCCCCATACACTTAGCCATCGTTTTGCAATTGCGAGATGATTGAAACAGAACCCGTGTGGCTGCAAACCATTGAGAATCGAAGTCAAAGCCCTAGAGCCTCACCAGGGACAAGTGCTATGGCCCGATTGGTCCACGAAGCACTTGTATGTATGTACGTATCATTTTACCTATTTTTAGCTAAAAAAAAAAAAAAAAAAAACGGTGGAAAATCTGAGTGAGAGAGAGAGAGAGAGAGAGAGAGAGAGAGAGAGAGAGAGAGAGAGATGTAAGTGGTGGGCAACATCAAAGTAAACACACACACACACACACACACACACACACACACACACACACACACACACACACACCTTTTTTTACCCACTAAATGGACATCCAAACAACCCTTTGAGTGCGTGCGCGCGGGCTCTCGAAAAACAAAATCTACTTAATTGATCCGTCATTTTCACTCGTAAAAAAATATATTCGTAAAAAAAAATATATAATTGAGTTATTACGGTAAACGTGAAAAAATCTCTTTGTACGGGGATGATCTAATAGCGTGTTTTTACCTGTGTTCTCGCTGCGGCCATACAGGGTTACTCAGGTAGTGCGGTAGTGAAGGAGTCGGCAACAGTCACCATCACCTGTGCACTATGTCGTCTGTATAGCATAGTCTTGCCACCGCCGGACGACTGTATTGAGTTTAGGGGCAGACCTCGATGTGGCAACAATGGGAGGTTGTATGTAGACCATTTACTGCCTGGGATATCTTCTGATTTGACTACAACTGTAAAATATAACTATAAGTAAGGGAAAAATGTCATAGTTGTCCATTGGTTAAGGTCACACTCCCTTCATTACTCTGACGTCCTTTTCCTTTCACTCTTGCCTCTGCCATACCGTTTGATTCAGCTTAGCAATGCGGTCCTCTCGGCCTTAACACTGAAAACAAGGCGGAGAGACTGCAAAACACACGTGACTTTGCCCTGTGACCTTGGCCTTCGACAGATTTTCTTAATCTCGAATTATATCATTTCTGCCTGATCCTTAACCCTCTTACACACTTTGATTTAAATATGATCAAAAATGTGATTTTTTTTTTTTTTTTTTTTTTTTTTTTTTAGTGACCTCAATCTTTTATATTGTGTCTGTGACCCTGACCTCTGACTGACTGCCTTCTCATAATCGAATTTCTTTATCCTTGTTTCATCTGAACGTTTCCACAAACTTTAGTCTACGCTGGCTAAAAATGTTTCGGTTGACACTGCCATGTGACTCTGGCCTTTGACCTACTGTTCTAAAAAGTAAAAGGTCAATTTTTTGGCTGATAGCTCATCCACTAAGTTGATTCACATCTGATCAAAACTGTCTTGATTATTTAGCTTACACACAGACACACGGGTCGGAGTCTGACCTTTCCTTGTGGCCTTGAGTTTTGAATGTTTTATCTGTAATCTGAAATCCTTTGTTTTTTGCCTGAATGCTTTGTTTAAAACAGATCAACACTACTCGCGTTAATCCTGCCTCGTAACCTTGGCCTCTGATCTTTCTCTCTAACCTTGACCTCTGAATGCTCAAGCGCAATATCGAATCCTTTTATTCTTGCCTTATCTTCAACCATTCCTTAAAGTTTGGTGTAAATCGGTTATAAATTTTGAGCCGACCTTGCTCTGCAAACTTTACTTCTGACCTTGTTTTCAGCAATATTAGGTTTATTCCTTCGATGGCCCTCAACCACTCCACCAAGTTTGGTTATAATCGCATCAACACTTTCAGTTATTTTGTTAACAATCACACACTCGGGTCGAACTCTGACCTTGTCCTAAGACCTTGATAGATTAGTAATTATATTCAAAACCGAGTAACTTCATTCTTGCCTTACCCTCAACGTATATCCCAAGTTTGGTCCAAATTGGATTAAAACTGTTGAAGTTCATTTTCCTGGGTCAACGTCTGACCTAACTCTTTGACTGTGACCTCTGACCTATCGTTCTAAAAAAAAAAAAAAAAAAAAAAAAAAAAAAAAAGAGGGAGGGGGAATTTCCTCATGGGCAGTCCCTTAACCTTAGCATCGTCTGGTTAAAATCGAATAAAAACTGAGTTACTGTGTTCACACACACACACACACACACACACACACACACACACACACACACACACCTTTGTATCTTCCAATCACCAGAGTCTTTTATCCAACTTCGGGCAGATAAGGGTTACATACGGGGTGTACCGTAAGTTGAATACGATGGTGTGTCGGCAACAAGTATACATACAAAACACAAGATGTCATCATAGTAGGGTACGCGTGTAATTCATTATCTATACAAACACCTGCAGCCCCACGACGCCTTCCTCACTGGTCCACCTAACCTCACACCAGTTTCGTCACTCAGGAACATCCAGCCTCGAAGTCAGTGCGCTAAACAAGGCCATAGCTGTTCTCTATAATTACAAGAGCCTTTCTAAATCAAAGTATAATCGCCTAAAGTTACCAAAACCATAAATTTCTACATACTGTATCTACCAGTCTATGTACCGGTATGTATGTATGTATGTATGTAAGCATGTATGTATCACCTGTCAGACGCTTACATCCCAGAGACGACCCAATAAGCCTCTCTATTACCTCAACGCCACCCCCTGTCTATCTCTATATCTATCAGTCAATTCATCTGTTCGTCTATAAAACTTACTCAGTCATCCATCCGTCTGTTTGTTCTCTTCTCAGCCATTTTTTTATTCATCAATTAATCAGTCTATCTGTGTCTACGTATCCAACTTTATTTTCGTTAACTCTCTCTCTCTCTCTCTCTCTCTGTGTTTGTGTGTGTGTGTGTGTGTGTACCCGGCCACCATTACCCAAACTTCAGCAACAACAACAAGAATTCATTAGCGCCTTGGTACGTGGTGTGGGAGGTAATTGCCTCCACGGGGGAAAGAAAATAATGAAAAGAGAAAATAAATAATTCTCTAGAATAAATCCAGTAATGAAATGCTCGTAACTAAGAGACGGAAAACACTTTACATTACAATGATCACCATGAATGTTATTCCCACTTACGATGGCGTGGCGTAAATAAAACTAGAAATAAATATATACTCGTATCATTACTCGATAACAAATACTAATAACTATATAAATACAGATATGAAAACTATACATGCAATAATTCCAATTAACATTAAAATAAACAACACAGCAATAAGGACTAAGATAAATTAAATTCTACACAGTATATACCAAAAATAAGTGTGGGTGTAGAAGACAGAATTATACAGATCCTACTAAAAGATACAGAGCTATTATGAGGAGTTGAACTGACGCATAAATGACGATGATGATGATGATGATGATAAAAACATTAATAATAATAATAATAAAAATAAAAATAAAAATAATAACTAGAACTTTGTAACTGTCCTACGGACAGTCACTTGCCTTCATCTATTGTTTCTTCGTGACCTTGCCCCACTGGGGAGATCTGGATTTTTTTTTTTCTATGGGCAATGGTCCATCCCAGGACACATAACCTGAGCCCATCAGACTCCTTGCGCAGTGTCAGGTTCTCCTGGAATCGTCGGGAGACTCTGAGGCCGGAATTATAATAAATAGTTACTTTTTTAGGGGGAAGGGGGTAGCCACAATAGAGAAGCTTCGGCACGTTGTACGGTATGTGCAATATGAACAAGATCTGAAGACAAGTTCTTGAGTAACATCACCAGGGGATCTGACAAAGGTGAAGAACGCATGTGTCTGCTATTATTTCTTTCAATGTCCTTGGCCCCATTGCGGAGATTTGGATTTTTCTTCTTTCAACAATGGCCTATGCCAGGACACATAACCTGGGCCCTTCAGATTCCTTGAGCAGTCTCTGGTCCTCGTGGATTTGCTGCGAGACTCTGAGGTGAGAATAATTCTAATCATACCAGCGAAAACAAGACTAATAATAATGAGCTTGGGAATGTCGCATTATTCGTTTCCGTACAATGATTTCTTACTAGTTATATATAATCCGGCTACTGAACAGGCGATTCATTTGAACGTCCAGAGTTGCAGCTGCCTAACACCAAAATGCGCATGCGTCAAAAATTTTCCATTGCTAATATTTTGAATTTCAAGCTCAGTTTTCACGTGCCATGACCAAGTATGCACAGCGTGGGGTGAGTAAACACTGGGGTATGCAGGAGAAAAGACCCCCCCACCCCCCGCCACATCACCACCACCAGTTAGGTTTCTGTGCCCTTCTGTTTGCTTGGGGACCGGCGCATGTGTAGTGATGGCGTGAGGGTGCGGCTGAGTCTGTCCATTTATTCAGGTTAGGGAACACTTCTAGCAGTGACTAGGTATGCCAGACCTGAAGTATAACCGTACAATCCCGTCACAAGGTTAGGCTTTACACTGTTCGACACTATTGGCGGAGAGAGGGTACTACCCACGTATTCCCGAAGTGGCTTAACCCTTCATGTGAATGACGTCTTTTATATTTTATCTTTTACATCTCCTGACAATTACTTTCAGCTCGAGGTAGGCTTTCCAAATCGAGGGGTTAGACCTAACTTTCATGAACCCCTTCACGACTAGGATTCTGCCCTACGGTTAATAAAATGAGAGGCCAGCAGCAAAGAAGATGACGGAAGAAGCTCCTTCCTTCTGCTGGCCAAGGGTTTATAGTTCTTAATGTTACTTTAGTAAACTGAATAAAATTCACCGATGGATGCAACAGTGAAATATAACAAGAAATCAGTGTGGCGGATTAAAACCTTTCACTACCATGACGTTTTTTCTTTTTTGCAACTTTCATACGATTTAATACAGATTAGGTGAGACTTTCTCAACTAGAGAGGTTTGATATATATATATATATATATATATATATATATATATATATATATATATATATATATATATCAACTAGAGAGGTTTGATATACATATATATATATATATATATATATATATAGATAGATAGATAGATAGATAGATAGATAGATAGATAGATAGTTAGATATATCATTCATTTACAGTCTCAGTAGGAAAGTTTTCCACTAAACTCAACCTAGTCGACTGAAGGTTGCAAGATTAAAATGAAACTGGACACTGGACAGAAGAATTTCACCCAAACTTGGAACTTTTGGTTTACTGGGAAGGTACAACAGTTTTAGCCGCACTTGAAGTCAAACGTACGCAGTTTGATGGCCACCTCGTACGGCAAACAACTGAAGGATATTTTAAAATTTGGGTATGGTCTCTCCTTTGAGCCATGTCTTCACTCCTAAAGTACATGGTATGCTGGGATAGTATGCTGGTGGTCTATACGGACATCGATTTGACCACGACGCTCCATTCTTAAACAATATATATATATACTGTATATCAATCCATCGATCTTTCTATTATCCGACAGACGCACAAACCGATAGCACACAGTACAACAGAGAAACAGACAGATACAGAGACAGAAAGAGGTAGACAGATTGACGGATAAGTTACATACGGTATAGACAGACAGACAGGAAGAGACACAAGAAAACAGACGGGTTGGGAGGACATACACACACAGACAGATGTAGATAAAAACAGATATGCTGTCAGGCAGAGAACATATAAATAAATATGGACAGAATTAAACAGAGAGAGAGAATGCAAGATGAAGGTACACAGACAATAAGACATGAAGCCACACACGTCAACACACACACAAATAGAGTGCTAATGGTCAAGAGAAAAATGGCTGTTTTGGTGGTAGTGCTCGCTCTCTCTCTCTCTCTCTGTTCATATTATTTTCTTTCCAGTCACATTTCACTCTTTTGTTCCTTCTGTCCCTTTCACCCTCGCCATTGTCTTCTTTGTCGCACATTTTATTCGTCTTTCGGTTGACTTGCGATTTTTTTTTTTTCTTCTGACATCTGCTCAACGTTTTCCATCCTTCCCTCCTCTCCTCTCCTCATTTCGCCTCCTTTCATTTTCTCCTCTCATCCTTTCTCTTCTCTTACTTCTCATCCTTCCAGTCATCTCTTTTCTTGATTTTCTTCCTCTTCCTCTCCTTACCTTCCATTCTCTCCGCTCCTTTCCTGACTTCTCTTCCTTCTCTTCCCTTCCTTCCTTACTACATCTCTCTTCCCTTCTCTTCCTTTCCTCTGTCTTCTCCCTTTCTTTCATTCTCTGCCCCTCCCTTGATTTCCATTCCTCTCTTCTGCTCTCCTCTCCCCTCAATTTATCTTCCTATCTCTTTTCATCAATAATCTTCCCATCTCTTCTTTTAATATCCCATCCTCTCCCTTCCTTTCCCTTCCCTTCCCATCTCTTCCTTTCTTTTGTGTTCTCTTCCCATCCCTTGTCGTCTCTTTTCTTCTCTTCTCTTCTCTTCCATCTAATTGTCACTTCTGCTTTCCTTCCCACTTCTCTTCGTCTGATTCTCTTCTCTTCCCTTTCTATCACTTCTCTTCCCTGCACCTCCTCTCGTATAATGCCTTCTCTTCCTTTGCCACCGCTACCCATCGCGTCGCGTCCCATCCTACCCTTCCCATCCCTCCCCCAAATCTTCTCATTTTGGTATGTTTGCATATCTGTCCATAGGTCTCACTGTCTGAATTCTCTCTCTCTCTCTCTCTCTCACACACACACACACACACACACACAGACGGACGTGGTTGAAATCAAAATGCAAATCGCCCCACAGCGCTGTATCGAGAATCACCAGCTTCAGGGAATTCAAAAAAGGCGGGAGGGAAAGAGAGAGAGAGAGAGAGAGAGAGAGAGAGAGAGAGAGAGAGAGAGAGAGAGAGAGAGGATGTGTTTTTAGTGCTGTTTATATTCCTCGTCTTTAATAGTAGTGGAACACTCTTCAGTCTGCATTAATAATAATCAGAATACATTCTGTTGGAAAGCATTCGTACACACACACACATACCAGGGTTGGCATTAAAAAAACACCCCCCCAAAACACCCAAAATAACCCCCAAAAAACACTAAAAAAACAGCTTAAGTTTTTTTTTTTTTTTTTAATAGTAAAATTTTGCATACAAAAATGTAGATTTCCATCGCACTGATAAATGAGGTCTACATACATAATTTATACACTCAAACTTTAAAACCCATTAAGCTCTTATTATCTAGTTGCAGTGTTTGCAGGCAGTTTCTGTTTATCATTTTCTAAAATATCAACTTCATCCTGTTCTGCTGCCTTTTTCTGCCGCTACCAGCAGGCATTTTGTTGCTGTCGTCTCCTCACTACCAAGGAGACACTGACACTGAGACACTGAGTACTGAGTCAGGAGTAGTCAAGCCTACCTCAGCCGTCCATTTCCTGTACAGTACAAGTTAACAGAGGCTTTGTCCAACCGGACCACCTTGTAACAAAAACAACATGTCTTAAACAAGTGTCTGTTCTTTAGATAACACTTAAAACCTTCTGTTTCACTCAAAATTACTTTTTAATTGCTTATTTTAACTGACTTACATATAAATATGAGGAATAAGAAAAAAAAACAATAAAACCCAATAAAACCAAAAAAATCCAGTGTTTTTTTTAAACCCGGGTTTTTCCAACCCTGACACACACACACACACTATGCTCGACTTCGTCGGGCGTTACCGCAGTGGTGGCCTTCAGGGCTGTGTTGCACCAAAAATCGACCAAAACCTCAAATTTATAGCATTTCAAAGATTCGTGGGTAAATACCTTCCCCATGACACCAGTAGGGCAGACAACAAATTTCAGCTGAATATCTCCATTGGTTCCCAAGATACGAACGTTCGTCATTTCAGCTTTATATATATACCGGTACACATATCTGTCTATCTATCTATATATATATATATATATATATATATATATATATACGTGCAAAAAAGTTAGGGTATATAGGGAGCTAGATATATACGGTGCCAGACTAACAAAATGACTCACAGCCAGTCCTCTCTCTCTCTCTCTCTCTCCACACACACACACACACACACACACACACACACACACACACAGATTATCCTCTATGTAGAGAGACGCATTCTCTCTCTCTCTCTCTCTTTCTCTCTCTCTCTCTCTCTCTCTCTCTCTCTCTCTCTCAGGACAAAGGGGTTTAACTACCATCCTAAAAGTGCGCTTTTTGCTTCTCGCGTCTGTTGTCTCGGCCTGTCTTTGTGTGTCTTGAGAGAGAGAGAGAGAGAGAGAGAGAGAGAGAGAGAGAGAGGGGGGGGAGGGGGGACCACTTAGCATTCCATCAGTCACTCAGCCCCCCCCTCACCTCTCTCTCTCTCTCTCTCTCTCTCTCTCTCTCTCTCTCTCTCTCTCTCTCTCATGTCGTTCATTCCTGTCTTCTCCTTCCTTCCTCCTTTCCTCTCTCTTCCTTTAACTTTCTTGGAGTCTTCTTTCTCTGCCTGGAATCCTTCCTTCCTTCCTCCATGCTTCTTGCTATCCTACACGTCATTCTCTCTCTCTCTCTCTCTCTCTCTCCCATCGCCCTAGGCTTCTCTGAAGATGGAGGAGAAATGAAGCAATTTGAGCCTGGGGGACAAAACGAGGGATGGAGAGAGAGAGAGAGAGAGAGAGAGAGAGAGAGAGAGAGAGAGAGCGTGGAAGGATTAAGGAAGGGGAGAAGAGAAGAACGAAGAGACAAATGAGTTAGAGATATGAAAAGGAGAATGGAAGGGAGGGAAGATGGGGAGAAGGAAGAGGAGGAGTGGATTATGAGAGGAATGGGGAGTGAAAAATGAAAGATGCAAGGGAAGGAGTGAGGGATGGATAGACGGAGGGAGGAAAAAGAGAGGAGAAAGAGATGGCACAGAAGGAATGGGGGAAAGAAGGGAGAAAGAAGGGCAGAGATATACACAACAGGAGGAAGGGAACGAAGGAACAGGAGAATGAGAGGGGAGAGAAGAGAGGGAAGGAGGGGTGCAGGGAGTATAGAGTGAGGAAGGGAAGTGAAAAGAATATTTGAATAAGACAGCATGATGTTTGACATGGGAAAACAAACAGTAACATGTATCAGTCCTTTGCAGGCTGCTTGTAAGAGTGTGGATTATAACTAATATACTATTCTGAGTCACAAGACTAGGACAGCAAAAACGAAAGGCTCTCCCTAACCCACCATTCTCCAGCTAGAACCGGCAGGAAATAATCTGAATAACTACCACGTAGCACAGAAAAGCTGTCATGGATTTTCGAAGAACAGATGAAAGAAAATCATACTCTGCATTATCTTAAGTTGATAAGTAAGATCAAGTCAACATAAGTACTAATTTATAATGATGCTCTTATCCTTCAAGTTCTGTACTGTAAATTATACTTCATAAATATATTATTCAAGAGTGAACATGCATAACTGGGGTTTAGATGACAAGTATTTGCCCAAACAAGCTTTAAATGTCAGTAATGAATCACATATTACCAGTAAAGTGCGCTTTGTGAGGGCGTAACGAGCGAGCGAGCGTTTGTACATACGCCTATCATCATAATTTCATCTTGATGTAAACCTTCAACATTTCTGTTGAGGCAGCTGAACAATAACAGAAGAATTAGTGAGCTAAAATATTAACTTCCTCACGTTTTCTTACAGGATGTGCATATAGCGAGGCGCCATAACATTTATCATACGCGCAAAGTCCAGTTCTCTGTTCCCAACTTGCCGTGTCAATGAACTGTATCGGTAAATGCTTGGCTATTGGTTGAATAATAAAATCCAGAAAGGTGATTACCCTTGCTGATTTCACCCACTAAACATAGAGAAAACGTTCATGTAAAATTATGAGAGTAATATCCGATATTTGTTAGAATTCATGCAAGAAACATAGTGTGACAACAAGAAATCTTTTTAAATTCGTTTTCACAGCGGTGCATGTCAGCTGAAGCCCTCTGTACGTTCCCTGGGAAAGCTGGGATTGCAAGGGGTTTTCTGATCTCATGAGTAAATATATAGCTAAAAACAACGTTCCTTGATTGTATCTACTACCTCCTGAATCTCATCTTTATCTCACATAGTAGAAAAGATATTAGCCTCTGAAAACCATCGTGGTCAGGCTGTGTCATATCAGGCCGGGCCGTGTCGTGTAGGGCCGCTAATTTCTCAGCTGAATGTGTAGTAAACATCGCTTGTCTCGCTGTGCTCATTTGCTCGTAACAACACTGGAAAGCAATCTGTTCCATGTATTCATTACTCAATTATAGTCAAGTACTTACCTTCATGTGACTGCAAACGTTTATCAACAATTTCATGACAATTATCTACTGTATAATTTGACCGCTCTACTGTCGAATTATTTTTTGACAGCCATACTACCAAGTCCTTTGAAGATTTTGTATAACTGAACTGAATCCCCTCCTAAACTGTACTTTCTTATTGTAACACTAATATTTAGCTCTTCTGAACATGTCACATATGGTTTACTTTTAAATTTTGGGATACTCTTTTGTCATCCTTTGCTGTACTCTCAATTTTCTCCATATATAAGGTATATATATATATATATATATATATATATATATATATATATATATATATATATATATATTGTAAAGGTGACCAGAACTGAATACAACACTCCAAATGTGGGCGTGCTAGGGAATAACACAAGGTGAAATTACTATTTTCCGATTTACTTTCCAATACTCTACTTTTGAGTCCAATTAATCTGTTGGCTCTATTAAGAACCTCTGAATACTGTTCGGATTTTTTCAAATATTCTGTTACGATAATTCTTAATTTTTTTCTTGGTTTAAATTACCAACATGATATAATACAGCTGGCTTATTCTTTTTTTTCTTTTTTTTCATTGTTTAGCACTTTGCATTCACTAATACTGAAGTCCATCCACCACATTTGGGCCCACTCAATCAAGATCTCCGTGAATCGCCTGTCTTTGTACAGAAGTGACCCCTATGTTACCAACTTTTGTATCATCAACAAATATGGATATCTTAGAATATAAGAATTCGTCAATATCATTTATAAATATAAAAAACAGGATAGGACTCGACACAAAAACCCAGGGGACTCTTGTTTGTAACGTCTACCCAGTCTGATTCTTTTCCATGTAATATGACACTTTGTTTACAGTGAGCACTTATGTTCCACGTGATTTGCGTTCGCGAATTTACTTTTCCCACAAAAGCCCAAAATTTCCAAGAACTTAAGTCTCACAATGAAAATTTCACCTTTCGCGTCAATATATAGGGTGCTGGTGGGCAAGGCAATCGTCGGCTGTTTTCCGCCATGTTGTTTTCAAAGTTCCCGCCAACCGTGAGACTGTTTGTGCGATGCCCAGGTTGCGACCACAGTCGTGGTCACTTTTTTTTGCCTTTCCCTTTGTTCAGCTGTTGTTCTGGTGTGGACTAACTGTACTGTCTTATGGCTTCCTCTTCATTCATTGGAGGACCAGGTAACAGTGGTGACGATGAAATACCGGGATGTTCAAAGGAGGGAGACAAGAAGAGAAATGAACGTCATGAATATCAAGTTGGTGTGAAGAGGGAAAAGTATTCGGCAGAGGATAAGACGAAGATTTTCAAGCTGGTGATCCATTTATTTGATGTTTCTTGACTACTGTTTGTCATTCAACTTTATGTCAAACTTAAGATGAATAAAATCGTCTGGTGATAACCACGATACATTCACTAACACTTTTCACGTCCTTTTGTTGTTGTTGTTTTTGTTGTTATGTTGTTGTTTCCCCAGGCCCACCGGAGGATTGCTGGCTGAAGCTGCCCTTTTGCAGTCCATTGCAGAATATGAAAGAAGCTGCGGGACGTCTTGTATAATCGGGCAGCTCTTCGATGCCACGGCATTGTAAACGTCCCTCTCCAGCACCTTCTGAGAAGGGCAATTCGTCTACTACGAATACGTTGTCACTCATAAACTATGTGAACCTCAAAACTTATTTGATCACATAAAGATCGTGCGGTACTTATAAACATTGTGAAGATAAGAATCTTCTGGTAGGCAATGTGTCACTTAAAACCTTCCAAGCCAACAAACCGTCTATCACTTACCATCTGTTGCAGTCCAGACATAATGCGAATCGCCCTACACTAGAAAACTGCCTGCGATATTGAAAGTTGTCAGCAATTTACTGGGTGCCAGTACTGAATTGTCAGGTACATTACTGTGAGGCAGTTATAAATCGTCTGGTCGTATTCACATTAGAAGAGATTTTCGAACTGCAAGAGTTAAGAACAGCCTCCACCCCATACCGTGGTGAAGGCTGCCCCAAATCGGAGAAAATAATCCAGAATCAGTAGAAACAAACTAGTCCTACAAGAAGACAACGCCGTACTGACTGGACTGCAGGGTTTTGTCATTTATCATCTACCACTGGTATCGTCTGACTGAAATAATTACAACATACAAATGACCCAAGTATAACAACTATCTATCTACCTACCATCCGGTGTCACTGTCAAAATCATCTTGTCAATACAACTGTCTGGTACTGCCAAATCGTCTGACCACAAGAAATTCCTCTGCCAATGAAATTACTGTCTCGGCATTAAATCAGGGGCCATTTGGAAATTTTGTGGCCACTGATAAACTGTCTCATCACTTATAAACCGTTTGCTGCTCTAAAAATTATTCAGGAGTTTCAAAATACCCCTCTCAGACTCTCACCTCCCACTTAAAATTCGTGAGCCACTTGAAACCATTCTAAACACTGAACCCTTCAAAGCAGTGACGTTTCTCTGTTACCAGACCACGTTGTATAAATGCACTAGAGGGTGGGATATAAATAGCTCTGTGATCACGTCAGTATGATGGGGTACTTACCATGCTGGAAAAAAAGGGATAGCAAGAAAGGGAAGGGAAGAGGGAAGTGTGTGTGTGTGTGTGTGTGTGTGTGTGTGTGAGAGAGAGAGAGAGAAAGAGAGAGAGAGACCTATAATTAACAACCATCTGAGAGAGAACACCTATAATTAACAACCATCTGAGACAGAACATCTATAATTAACAACCATCTGAGAGAACACTTATAATTAACAACCATCTGAGGGAACACCTATACAGCAATTAACAACCATCTGAGAACACATATAATTAGCATCCCCCCTCCTCTCCCCCCCCCCCGTTGCCCCTGCATGATAAAACAATACATTAAAACTTCATTAAGCCTTTTGACTCCCAGGCTAAATAACTCTTTTAATTAACTTCAAAATCCCTTCATACCCTCACTCTGTACCTGGTAATTTATTCATACCTGGCCTAATCACTCGCCCAGGGAATAATTTGCGGCGGGTTCTCGCGTTTTCTCGTGAACTCTGACGGAATATTAGGCAAGTTCTCGCGTTCTCTCGTGATATCTCGTGGCATAAAGGGAGCGTTCTCGTGTTTTCTAGAGATATCTCGCCCAGAAGGTACTCAGAATGGTGTTCGCGTTCCCTCGTGATATCTCGCGGAAAAGGCAGCTTATATTTACATCGGGTTCTCGTGTATTCTCGTGGTATCTCGCTGAGAATGTTAGCCGGTTCAGGTGCATTCTCGTGATATATGACAGAAAGAGTTGTCTTAACACACAGGCCGTCCTCTGTTGGGCTTTGGAAACTCTTTAACATCTCTCCCTTTCCTATGTTCCTCTGCATATAACGGGTTAATACTTTTTTATAAGTTATTTTATTATTCATCATAATTTTTGCTTCTTATTCTGGAAAAGGACTAGAGAGTTCGTTCCCTGAGGCTCATGTGAAACACACCTTCATATGTAAACACTGGGTGCTAAAACACACCGTCCATTCCACATACTGTACATACCAGTAATACCTCATTCAGGACTGGCGTGATGATACGGGCGGAAGAGATTCTGACATGTCGTGATGTCAAAGATCGGTTAAGGCTCTTTCAACGACATTAAAATACATACAGTGTTCCCTACCCTAGCCAAGGATCCACGCTGACACCAGTACACTCTACTAGCATCTATATATATATCTATATATATATATATATATATATATATATATATATATATATATATATATATATATATTATCATCCACTCAATCGATGAGGTGTTGCTCTCGGGTGTCTGCCCTTTCCTCTCCTACATCCTTCTTTCCTTCCATCCTCTTCTGTCTTTCCTTCATTCTTTCCTCGTCCTTCTGCCTACGGGTGACTTTACACTCCCTCTTCTGTCTTTCCTTCCTTCATTCTTTCCTCTTCCTTCTGTCTGTGGGTGACTCTAAACTGAGAAACAAGCCAAATGGTTTCCTGTACACCAGGAAACCATTTACTACGCTGGGTGGTAACCACATAACCAAATTTTGGCCCCTGGTGGTTTAGTGGGTAATTACGGCGCTCCAATCGGATTGAGCTGGTGAAGGTTTATATCCAAGGGGTGATTGGGGTTTATTGCTCACGTAATGCGACCCAGGGATGAGTGAAGCTGGTCACTCTCATCTTAAATGTCAGGACCAACTGCCTAGCCCCGGGCTCCTACGCTCCTCATGGGGCAACGTAGGATTGGATGACATATATATATATATATATATATATATATGAGAAGGTTGGGGAGGTCTTTGTTCAGCAGTGGACTTTTAATGGCTGAGATATATATATATATATATATATATATATATATATATATATATATATATATATATATATATATATATATCCCATTGGATCCCAGTGTCCCCAGTATTGGACAGAACTGTGAATTTTCAAACCTTAATACAGTAGGGAACCCCCGGGTAAGAACCTATGAGCTTCGCGACTACAAGCCGATAGGCGGAGGGCGGTACGCTTAGGACACTCCCGGAAGAGCGCCTCGGCCAGCAACCCTGGGATCCAATGGGATACATACATACATACATATATATATTATCTATCTATCTATATTATATATCTATATCTATCTGTCTATCTATCTATATTATATATCTATATTTATGTCTATCGATCTATCTATACTAGATAGATAGATAGATAGATATTTCACTATGGTGAAGTCATCTTAAAATGATATTCTCAGTACAGAAAGACGGTTTGGTTTTGGATTCGTGAAACCTCGTGAAGTGACGGACGTAGTGAAGGTGTAAATTAACACATCCAGTTCAAAGTCTCACCTTGGATGAATAAAATTCATCAGGAGGGAGCAATAATATAATAAGTCACTGTTCAAAAACGGTTGAAAAATTTATAAAAGATGTGAAAGTTAAAATTCAGGTTTCTATCTATCTATCCATCTATCTAACTAGTTGAACAGCAAAACAGGTATTGTCTTCATGTCATCCTATCCACCTGTCAGGCAGCCCTTTCTCCAACTCACACTTCAGAAACGTATATTTCCTTTTGTTGTTGCTTCTCTCAGAGGATTTTGGTCAAATTAAGAACGACCCCCTCGTACCGAAGGAGTTATTGAAGGCTATAGCTGATCCTCTAACTGAAAATATATCCGTTAAACCGAATAATCACGTGCTACCATGAATCATGTAGATTTCTGAAAGTCCTTGTCTGTCTGTACGTTTGTTCATTATGGAAATTAAGAGGGAACTATGCATACAATGTATTTAATTGATTTTTATTGTTACTCCTTTTCATATGGAGACTTTCTCCAGGGTAGCAAGAGTAAAATACATCACACACTGTCAAAAGGGTTACGGGAATACTCTTCATCCCATCAGTAGGACTGGAATCGTGCTGTGGTAGGGGAAGAAGAGGTTAATGGATACTGCTGACATAGACTGTACAATCCTTTCACCTGCAGCGGAGACACTCTAATATGCTGAATACAAAGACTGGCAAAAACATATTCTCTCTCTCTCTCTCTCTCTCTCTCTCACACACACACACACACACACACATTCCTCTTCCCTGCCTTCGCCCTCCCTTTCCAACTATTCCATTCACTATCCAACCTTTCCCTTCTCTTCCCTTCTCCATCCTACATTTCCTTTCCACTTTCCCTTTCTTTTTCTTCCCTTTCCCTCCCTATCTTACCCTTCCATTTCCTTTCCTTCCTCTCCATTCCTTCCTCTTCCTCATACATCCTCTTTCTTTTTTCCTTTTCTCTCCATCTCCCCCCTCCTCTCCTCTCTCCCTCCCTCCCTCCCTCCCCGTCCCCTCCTCCAGCCCTACTCTCCCCTCCATCATTTCTTCCAATTAACACTTTGAGCTAAAAATTTACGAATGGTACGAATGTTGCAATATAGTGCCCCCCGCCCCTCTCTCTCTCTCTCTCTCTCTCTCTCTCTCATCAAGCATTAGTCTTTTCATTACAGTGTCAACACTACATAATTAACTAGCCGGTATTACAAAACTAGCTGTAAAAAAACTGAACCTGAGATGAACCGATCCTACCTGATTATTCCAACTTAATAACTCAGGTCTATGATTAACAGAAAGTCATATTTTAATACAATTAGGTTAAAACTTATTACAAATTGATCATATATATATATATATATATATATATATATATATATATATATATATATATATATATATATATATATATATATATATATATATATATATATATATATATATATATATATAATCACGTTGAGTACACCGCTTCTCGTCCGATCAACGAAGTTAAGCAACGTTGGGTCTGGTTAGTACTTGGATGGGTGACCGCCTGGGAACACCAGATGCTGTTGGGATAACGTTCTCCCTACGTGTCAAGTGGGGTTGGTGGAGGATTAGTGCCCCTCCCTGTAAAACAATTAACTCTAAGCCCTTGGCCACCCCGTTTGGGATACATGGCGTCTGGCAAAGAATGAAAAATATATATATTATATATATATTATCTATATTATATATATATTATATAATTATATATATATTATATAATTATATATATATATATATATAATATATATATATATATATATATATATATATATATATATATATATATATATATATATATATATATATATATATATATATATATATATATATATATATATATATATATATATATATATATATAATATATATATATATATATATATATATATATATATATATATATATATATATATATATATATATATATATATATATATATATATATATACAGTGACCAAGGAAATGTCCTACAAATTTCTGGTGATTCTAGGGTTGATCTTAAAGGAAAAAATCTGTTACATCACACATGCAATTACTGATGCCTTTAAGGGACAATTACGAGGGACACAATGTTTCGTCCCTGACGTCCTGAATATCTGTACCTCCAAAACGGATGAAAATTGGACCCAACTTGATGCAGCATTGTTTACACGAACTCAGACAAAGGATAACCTGAACAAGCCCCGGGACACCGTGTGTGTGTGTGTGTGTGTGTGTGTGTGTGTGTGTGTGTGTGTAAAACTCAATATCGGTCTCAGTCTTGGAAATAATCCCAGATTACTGTATGTCGCAGATTAACACACTGGTCCTGCCTTAATATTCCGTACGTCTCAACTTATATTTTACCAGATACCAGGCTACTGGAAACCGGCGTCTGGGTAATGTAGACTGCTCAGATCTGTGCACAATCGAGTGTCTAGACGATCAGGTGTCTGGATAACATATCTGTGTAACAATAATTACTGACACTATGTGGATTATCAGGTCTTCGGAATATCTGATTATTTTATCACTCGTGATACCTACAGCGACGGATAACGATCTGGACAATCAGGTGCTCTAACAGCCAGAGAACATAATCAGACTCAGGAGAATGATGTGTGGGAATACACAGGAGCTAAGTTACTGAGACTGCATTATAAGATTATACACTATAATAAAGTTTCATTATATGCTGAGCTCAAATTTTTTTACTGTTATCAATTCCAGTAGAAATAAAGCATATTAGTAAATCATATGCATATTCATTAACCAAAAAGTTTTAGTACATAAGGTTGGTTACAATGAAGTCAAGCAGGGTTAGTACTAGCTAGGCTCTGTGGCTAGTGGGTTAGGCTCGGTGAGTAGCTGGATGAAGTGAAAACAACAGGATTCTTTACCATGTGACGTCACGAGACCTCTCTCCCATTCACTCACCTGAAACAGAAAATAACACTTATTAATTGTCACAGACAATGACAAGAATTAAAGGAAAAATGTTGAATGACAATAACCATGAATGACACGATAAAACCTTCCAAGGATGACCCGTTACTGAGATGTACTCGTATTTCATTTTAGTAAGGTGTTCCAAGTACGGTATTTGAAAATCCTGGGCAGAATGAAACGTACCTCAGTAAAGATTTGTCTTCCAAAAGTGTATTCATATGAATACTTGGCAATCCTTGCCTAATGAACTATAATAACATGAAAAACAGTTCTCATAGTTATTGTAAAGCATGCAAGCTACAAAAAATAAGCATATTACACAACAACATTTACTAAAACACCCATAACTATCTACAAACCCACATCCATATCAACATCAACCCTCACAACCACAGGAAGTATTTTCTGTTTTGTACTTCTCATCTCCAAAGGATTTTATATTCCTTAATAGCCTGAGAGATTTTTTTAAAGGGAATGATTAGAAACATCTTTCTTGAAGGCCTTGAATATGAAAATGATTAATTAGGTTAAATAAAATAATCTGAGATGAAAACTGTAATACAAAATACATCATGGTGGAAGGGTTAAACAGCATAGTCATCTCTTAATCTTTCCTCTGTCCCCTCCTTCCCTCTGATTTGGTGGCAAACCCTGAAGCATTTTGGTATTTTTCTCCTTAGACACACACACACACACACACACACACACACACACACACACACACACACACACACACACACACACACACACAAACACACACACACACAAGGAAATACATTCTTTAAATAAATCCCTGCAGCAGGTGTAATTTGAAGCAGTGACCGTCTGCAGTGCGAACCGGGTCTGAAGAGCTCCTGGATTACCCGGTAGTTCGTGTTGACGATCCAGCATTACAGGGAAATGGCTAATAACATTCTTATTTCAGGTGTTCTCCCCAGGACTGCTGCAAGCAATGTCTCTTATAGCAAGTTTTTTAGACTGAATAATCGTTTACATGAGGGTACTGAGTTCACTGACACTTGGAATCACTAATATAGCAGTAAGTTCTACTGTCACAAGATGAACGCCACTTAAATTTGGTTAGCTCTGCTTGACTCAATCGTCTCTTGGATGCTGTACTACATTTTTTTAAAATTCTGGCAAAAGACATTCACCATATGATGCCTATAAATGAGTCAATATAGACATAAACTGTAGACAGACTAATGGCGGCATGGGCATTCTGGCTCTTTTCATGAATGAACCATACATAGTTTGCGGAATAGCTTTTCTGATTTACAGGCTTATAGTCTTGCTGAAATTATGACGTAACAGGCATAACAGAATCATGGCTCCACACCGAACTTTTTTTTTTTTTTTTTTAAGCAGAGTACAATATATATGGTTATAGCATTTTCAGTCGTGAGAGAAGACAGCAGGGGGCAGTGCACTATTTTACATTAAGGTAGGACTCTTTTATATCCAGTAATAATTCCTAAGCCCTCTAGCAATAATATTACTGGTAACAGTACTGGTATTTAGCTCCAGCTTAGAAACAAATCCCACAGAAAAACAGAACTTGGGTTCATTTACCGTCCACCAGTACAATACACTGAGAGTGAAATGTTCAATCAGTCTGCTAAAACACGTTCCACCCAAAATACTGTAATTGTTAGTGATTTTTATTTACCAGTTGCCAAGTGGAAAGAGGTCCTATCTTCATACACAGGGTTCGACCTCTATAGTAATTTACAAGAAAATTCATTGCATCAACTCATAAACTGTCCAACATGAGGAGGAAGAATATTAAATCTGGTTTGGGCCACATCGGAAAAATTGGTGATTAATGTTATGGTCGGGGAGGAGTTTAGTACTAGTGACCAATGTATGGTAACATTCAACCTTAAAATCAGTGACAACAATGTCAGGGCTAATTGTGAGAGAGAGCCTGACTACATCAGTGCAGTGTCCCCGAGTGGATCGATAATTTGGCTTTCAGGACACAGAGTCATAATAAATGGTAAAGAGTCAGACTGGAAAGATGTTACAAGTGGAGTGCCACAGGGCTTAGTATTGGGTGCTATTTTATTTTTAATATCTGTCTATCTATCTATATATAGAGAGAGAGAGCATTTGTGGTACAGTGGTAAAGTGTGCATTTTCGTACACTGAAGAACGAGGGTTCGCGCCCCGCCAGGGTAAAAAAAAACTTTGGGAGCGTTCTTCTGGCCACGTACTGCATTGGCGGACACAAGGGGTGCTGTGGTTGAACCAGTGCCGCATACAATAAAGTATGCTTGCACCCAGTCGGCTTGCGCGGGCCGATTACACTTGGTTCACAGACTACACTTACATCCAAAGCCACTCCAACACAACAATTACACTTACAAGCACTTCTCATCCTACATACAATCTCTACTAGACAGCCTAAACCACTTGGTAAAGATACATTGGCTGTATCGTCCCGACCTCGGTAGGGACAGGCCGGTCCCGCAGTGGACACTCAAACGGCTGATGAGATAAGATATTTCGTGTTTCCTTTTCCTTGTGGCTATCAGCATATTTGTGAATCATGTATTAAGTGATTTAACTGCATATATATATATATATATATATATATATATATATATATATATATATATATATATATATATATCTATATATATATACCTAGCCTGCTTCCCCCAGGGAAAGGGAGGTAGCCGAGACAGGACGACACACTCCCCATTTACTCAATTTACTCATCCATTCAAACACATTCATTCGCATCTTAGCCCCAAAGGGGAGAACGGACAGATCCTCACCGCACCACACCGCACAAGGGTCAACTGAGCAATGCAATCAGCGACATCCGCAGCAGGGCCCGACAGCAGAACTGGTTTACCCCTGCCACATCATAACAGACCCATCCCCTTACTGCACCTTGCAGTTAAATCACTTAATACATGATTCACAAATATGCTGATAGCCACAAGGAAAAGGAAACACGAAATATCCTGAGTGCTTGCGTGTATCCACATCACTCTCAAGACGTGAATGCACGAGAGCGCTCGGGATATTTTATGTTTCATTTTCCTTGTGGATATTAGCATATATATAAACCGTATATAAATGATATAGACGATGGTTTATTTGTAAGATATCCAAATTTGCTGATGATACTATAGCTGGAAACAGATCAGACACATCTTTACAGAGGCAGGCAAAGCAGAGTAACCTGAATCGACCATTTAATTAGACCCAAACATGGTAGATGGATGTTGATATTAGTAAATGTAAAGTACTAAACACTGGAAGTAGAAATGAAGAAGCCAATTACAATATGAATAATATTCAGCCAGGTAATGTCAACCATGAAAAACATTTAGGAATAGTAGTAACACTTGACTTTAAGCCTAGAAGTGTACGAAGGCTGTTAAGAAAGCCAACAAACTCATCGGATTCATTTGTAGAGCATTCAAATATAAATCAGAAATTATCATCCTCACCTCGTATAATTCACTATAGCTCACACCTAGAGTATTGTGTCCAGTTCTGGTCGCTGTATAACAAAAAACAATAGAGAAACTTCAGAGTAGCTATGCATTTCTTCCTCAAGAGAGCTGTACATGTATGGAACACCCTGCCCTCCAATGTAGAAACATTTAAAAATCGTTTGGACACCTATTTGTCTTTTAACCCCCAGGTAAGCATATTCACTCCAGCGTTACAGTTTTCTGTAGTAAGCTACTGTATATATAACTTTTTTTGTACTTTTAAACTTTTTTCTTTCAGAGGATGGTACAAGGATATAACAACACTGATGCATACTGTTGGCGTAATGTTACTTTCCTTTTCAGGCAAACATTTCCATTCCCCCATTCCCCAGAAATTTCCATGACAGCATTCCTATGCTGCATGGTGGTCCTTCTCACTACTTCCTGCCGGCTTTGACTTGGGGGTTTGGTGGCTGGGGGGGGGGCGCCTTCCTGCTTTTCTCTCCTTGTCTTTAGCTGACAGAATAGTTTTATTAGTTCAACATCCCTATACCAGTCACGAAAGGACCAACAGGTCTGTTGCTTTTTGCTTTCCTTTGTACTCCTCTCTCTCTCTCTCTCTCTCTCTCTCTCAGTCAGAGGGTATGGTAGGGTATCCCTTCTATGGGTACAGGAAAAGGACAAAAAAGGAGGAGCCTCCCCCTCCACCCATCACCCCCTCTAATCACAGCCGGCAGGAAAGAGTGAGAAGGACAACCCTGCGGGAATGGAAAAACAAACGCTTTACAGGAATGGGAGAAAAAAAAATAATCCTAATAATATGTAAAGACCAAAATAATACTTCCCTCTCCGGCTGCATTCTCTCCTTTCCTTCGTTGTCCTGTCACTTCCTTGTTCTCCCTCTCCTTCCCTTCCTTCACCCTGTCACCTCCACCACTCCCCACCCATAAACAATGACAAATTCGTATATAAAAAAAAAACTTAATAAATGTGTGTGTGTGTGTGTGTGTGTGTGTGTGTGTGTGTGTGTGTGTGTGTGTGTGTGTGTGTGTGTGGAGAGAGAGAGAGAGAGAGAGAGAGAGAGAGAGAGAGAGAGAGAGTACAATTTTGCAATATACGTAAATTTCTAACTCAAAGTGTTAATTGGACACCACGGCAGAGGGGAGGAGAGGAGAGGAGAGGAGAGGAGAGGAGAGGAGAGGAGAGGAGAGGAGAGGAGAGGGGAGGGGAGGGGAGGGGAGGGGAGGGGAGGGGAGGAATGATGGTAGGAAGGAAGAGATGACTAAGGAAGCGAAGGGAAGACAATGAAGAAAAGGGAGGGGAAGGGAAGACAAGGATTAGAAGAGAAAGGAAGATAAGAATGACGGACAGAGGAAGGAAAGAAAAGGAAGGAAAGGAAAATGGAAGTGATGAAAAAAGAAGAGAAACGAATGATATCTTCACATCAAATACCCATAATCCCAGTTTACTTTTGCATACGTCTTGGTAATGTCTTTGTTTAGTATTTACCTACACTATATCCATATAAGAAGACACAATATACAAGACAAAATGCGGATGTAATGTGCAAATACAGTATATCGCTGGGGAAGAGTGCCGGGCCACTTCCTACATCCCAAGGCAATATCAGTCCAAGGCTTGAGGTTCGTAACTTTGAAACTTTCTGTATTAATACCACAGACTTTTATTCGTCTGCATGAAGGGGTTTCGACAACTGAATGGGAAGCTGACTTGGAATGGAGATTGGATATGATTCATCTGTACTTTCATTTCGTACACACACACACACACACACACACACACACACACACACACACAGTTGTTCTGGAACTCTTCCGACAAACTTTCAGGATATAATCAACAGGACTAGCAAAGCATAACTTCTCAGTGGACATTATAATAAATCATACCGTGAATGGGACGGATGGCCTTTGCTTCTGCTAGTGTGCTTAGACCTGACCAGCGACGGGAGAATCGGTGGTATGTCCGTACAGTGGCTCCTTCCCCTTTCCTCCCTCTATCGACTAAACAGCTGACTGTCCGATATCGAACAGCAACTTAAAGAAACTGTATGGTGAAAGGTGCCGTGTACTGAAACGGGCTGTGAAGTGGCTCTAGCACCATATCCTTATGAATGAATAATGCGGATCCTGAATGATAATAGGATCAAGAAGAGGAATCGGTCACAATATATCGCACTTTGTACAGCACAAATTATCATCGATCATTAGATGTGTAACTTTATTCAAACAAGTAAATGTATGTAACTTTAGTCAGGCAAGTAAATGTAGCACTACCTGACTGCCTCAAACAAGACGATAATCTTATTTGCATATCACCGTATAGGTAACATGGAAGAGAGAAGCGGAAGTTTTGTTCATACAGACAGCCACCTTGGCGTCCCTCCTAACCTGCGGCAGCCTTGCGATCAACTTTGCTAAACTCGAACAAAGTTGCCTCTAAGATGTGGCTATACTTGAGCATAAATTTGCTAATATGCCGTTAAGCATATTAAAATTAAATATCATCTAGTTCTTAGGCCTTTGAATATGAAGAATATGGGTGCTACTGAGGCACTGTTGGAGAGAGTGTTTTATTATTGGCGGAGAAGGTAGATTATTATTCCTACATGGTGGCGCTATGCATACAACCCTGCTGCTGCTACACAAATCATAAAGGCATTTATCGCTTCAATACAACGATTAACGACAGTCTATTCAAGCTTTTAAGCTGCACCAATCCTGTTGATTATACCGTATCCTGAAAGTTTGAAGGAAGTTTCATATACCCTTTTATCTATCTGTCTGTCTACCTCTCTATATATATAAAACATCATTTGCCTTAATCCTGTATGGGGACCACAAAAGAATCGCCTCCATGCCACCCTGCCGTCTGTCATCTGGCTGACCCATCTCCAACTTTCACACCCCTCCCTCATATAGGCTACCTCCACCCCATCCCTCCATTTCATTCTTGATCTCTCCCTCACACTCACCCCACCCACCTCCCTCACATACAGTCTCCTAGCCAGCCTCTCTTTCTGCATCCTCTGCTCATGACAAAACCATCTCAGACTGTTTCTCCTAATGTTTCTTCTAGCACATCCACATCAGCACCGCAGTCCTCCTTCACTGCCTCATTTGTCAGGTTGTCTCTCCCCGCAGATTCATATCCTCTTCTCAGATAACTAACTGCCAATGGTTTCACTTTTGACCTGTGTCCCACCAACAAGATCCAAGCTTTACTTCCAATATGTTAGAGTAGCGATCACACTACTGTCATGAAGGGACTTTTTTCCTTCCATGTTTGCTTCCTTATTCCTTATCACTGCTCTCCGTGAACCAACAACCTTTCTTCCCTCATATACTCATTCCTGCATTTCACCATCTACACTTCCATCACTGATCATCACATTACCTAAACATATGGAGGCAATCACATTCTCCATTTAACGATCATTCAGCCTCACTTTGCACTTCCTGACTTAAATTCTCTCAAAGACAATGACATTACTCTTGGCTACATTCATTTTTAAATTTCGCTTCTTGTAGACACCTCCAGACTCATGCAGCAAGCCATGCAACTCCCATTCATCTTCACTTAGCAATACAGTATCATCAACAAACCACAGTGCTGGCAATTTCCAAAACCCTGCTCCTCTCACTGAGGACATTTCAGTATCTACTGCCCGACCTTCTTAAACCTGCGCTTGCGATGCAAGAAAGGGCATTATGTTTTGATCAGCGTATGTGTCTGTCTGTCTGTCTGCCTGTTTGTTTTAATAAAATAACTCAGACAATATATAACCAACTGAAACCAAACTCAGTGGAAATGTTAAGGATGGGCCGATTAAAAAAAAAAAAAAAAAAAAACTCTTGGCTTCATGAAAACAGGTCAAAGTTCACGTCACAGAGCTAAGCCAAACGCTGACCTCGCAAAATTAGCTTCCACGGTTTTAATCCACTTTAGACCATTCATGATGGAAGGGTTGGCAAGAATGAACTGATGCAGTTTTGAGAACAAAGTCAAAATTCTGAGCGTGCACTTGTGTGTGTGTGTGTGTGTGTGTGTGTGTGTGTGTGTGTGTGTGTGTGTGTGTGTGTGTGTGTGTGTGTGTGTGTGTGTGTGTGTGTGTGTGTGTGTGTGTGTGTGTGTGTGTGCGTGTGCGCGCGCGCGCGGGGCCCACGACCGCGAACTAAAAAGATGCATTGCAACTGGATGGAAAGCTTTCGGTAAACATTGAGACATTATGAAAAGTAGCTTGTCAATGTGTATGAAACAAGAAGTATATAACGAATGTATAATCCCTGCTACGACGTATGGTTGTGAGACCTGTAAACTGAAAAAACTGATGGAAAATAAACAAATCCGCTCTGAGAGAGCAATGGAATGATCAACGTTGGAAATATCTTTGAGACAGGAAAAGATCAACTTGGGTGAGACGGCAGACTCAAGTCAGCCATTATAGAAGTTATAAAAGAACAGTATGAAAGAACAATGTGGTAGGTGGGGGCGCTCACCATCCACTCACTTGATGTAGTGCTGCTCTCAGGTGTCTGCCCTTTCCTTGCCTCCATCCTTCTTTCCATCCATCCTTTTCTGTCTTTCCTTCCTTCATTCTTTCCTCTTTCTTCTGCCTACGGGTGACTTTACACTCCCTTTTGTGTCTTTCTTTCCTTTATTCTTTCCTCTTCCTTCTGCCTGTGGGCGACTCTACACTGAGTGACAAGCTAAATGGTTTTCTGTACACCAGGAAACCATTTATTACGCCGGGTGGTAACCATATAACCAAATTTTGGCGCCTGGTGGTTTAGTGGGTAATAATGGTGCTCTAATCGGATTAAGCCGGTGAAGGTTTATATCCAAGGGATGGTTGGGGTTTATACTCACGTAATGCCACTAAGGGATGAGTGAGGCTGGTCACTCTCATCTTAAATGCCAGGACCAACTTGCCTAGCCTCGGGCTTCTACGCTCCTCATGGGGCAACGTAGGATTGGATGATGGATGGGTGGATGGATGGATGAAAGAACAAAAATAAAGGTGGGCAGGCCATGTAGTAATAATATGAGATAACCGATAAAGCAAGAGGCTGACTGGCTGGAAATCCAACAGATTATAAGCGTAGCAAAAAAAGGCCAGACAGGAGGTGGAGAGATGAGATACAGAAAACTGCAGGGAAAAAGTGGCAAAGACTGGCTCAGTCAATGAATTAGTGGAGAAGGTTGGCGGAGGCCTTTGTTACACAGTGGACTTGTAATGGATGATATATATATATATATATATATATATATATATATATATATATATATATATATATATATATATATATAAACCGATATTAATAGTGCTGCTCTCGGGTGACTGACCTTTCCTTTCTTTCTTTCCTTTTTCCTTGTTTCCTCTTCTGCCTTTCTTTCCTTCATTCTTTCCACTTCCTTCTGTTTACGGGTGACTCTACGCTGAGTGACAAGCCAAACGGTTTCCAGTACACCAGGAAACCATTTACTATGCTGCGTGGTAACCATATAACCAAATTCCGAAGCCTGGTTGTTTACTGGGTAATCAAGGCACTCCAATAGGTTTGAGCCTGTGCAGGTTTATATCCAAGGGATGGTTGGGGTTTACTGCTCACGTAATGCCACTAAGGGATGAGTACGGCTGGTCACTCTCATCTTAAATGTCAGAACCAACTTGCCTAGCCCCGAGTTCCTAAGCTCCTCATGGGGCAACACAGGATTAGATGACGGATAGACATTTTATATATATATATATATATATGTATGTATTATATACCGTATATTTTTTTTAATGGACAGAAGAAGGAACAAAGGCTAAGAGCCAGCAAATCATTCCTTCCATGAAAAAAAAAAAAAAAAAAAAAAAAAAAAAAAAAAAAAAAAATGAGAGCTAAATTCAAGATCCGTTCATTTCGAGATGCCTGGACACACTGCGTTTGAAAGACTGGAAATCATAGGAAGCAGGAAATCCAATCAGATGGAGACAGTTCCAGAGCTGACCTGTTGCATAAATGAACGACTGGGAGTAACGGTTAACTCTTGCATTAGAGAACTGGACAGAAAAGGGATGAGAGTTTGTTGCTAGACGGGTGCTACGCGCCCCTCGTAGAGGTGGAGGGACGCAAGCAGACAGTTCAGAGGGGCAGTGACCATGGAAGTAGCGATAAAAAAAGAGATGAAGATGCAACAGTGCGGCGAAGAGACAGAGGTTGAAGGAAGCCAGTAAGAGAAGGACAGTTAATGAGACGAAAAACCTTTGACTCCATCCTACTGAGAAGAGCTGTATGTGGGAAGCCTCCCTACACATGAAAGTTATACTCTACTGTGCGAGGGTAAAGAAGGGACGGAGTCGCCTTAACGCAGCTAATCTCTTGGAAGCATATTTTACAACAGATGTAATAGGATCTATCCAAGATAAATCCCGAGAGAATGAAACCCCAAGTATATTTAAGGATGATGCAGGATTGAACTGGATATTACTAAACATCAGTGGGTACTCCTGTGGAAGATTCTGTTGGGTTGACAGGCGTAAGAACTGAGTCTTTGATGCATTAAAAACAACCAGATTACTTTTACCCCAGTCAGAGATACGAGCCAAGTCAGACATTAGGTGTACCATAGCTTCATCCCTTGTTTGTTGAAGTAACTGTTGAGATGGACGTTGCGGGAACAGAATGGAAAAGTGAAGGGTGGATCATCAGCGTATGAGTGGATAGGGTTAAATGTACAGCTTAGAAGACCATTGACGAATAAAAGGAATAGAGTTGGTGATATAATATATACCGTATATCTATCTATCTATCTATCTATATACACACACATACGGTATATAGCAGTGGTACTCAAATGGTGGACCGCGATCCGAATCCGGACCGTGACGAGTTTTGGTATGGACCCCAGCGACTTCCATCACTGAATGTTCAGTATCGGCCTCGAAAGAAACATAATAATTAGCATCTCTGGATGAGCTGTGTCCGGCTCAAATAACTATAGTTTCATCGGGTTGCCAGTTATTTTTATTACTGCAGTAAAAACCAACATGTGCACTTGATGGTTACAATGCAGACGAGTGAGCCAACTGATTAACACAGGAGCTACTCATTTATCCAGTTACTGTACAGTAGGTGCTCACATCAAAGTAACGTGAGTTTCGTAACACTAAGTAACATATTATTACTGTGATCTCGTCAGCATTAAATATTAGTAACGTGAGAACAGGATTCCCAACCGTAGGAATTGTGTATTTAGCAAGCTGCATGTACTCGTACCCACAGATTGTTGTCACTGGCTTGTTCAGTTGGTGAATTGACGGAAAGATACTGAAACGTATTAAGACGGTTACTAGTGGACGGTATGGTGCTAAAATGGTGGTGGTAGTGTTAAAGTGCCTGTGCTTATGTAAATGATAGTAATTGTATTTTGGGCAATAGAAGAATGTCGTTTTGTCTCTTTCAGAAGATGGGAATCTGGAGAATAGATGTTTGTGTGTTATTTAACTACCTTAACAACAGAAGTGAATATTTTCTTTAAAGCTTGTTTCAGTTTTGCTAACGGTATTAACTTTCCGGACAGTTTCGATATATATATTTTAAAGAACTAATTACTCTGCATCCTAAAATAAATGCAAATATTTATTCCATTATTAATAGCAAATACAAGATTTTACATCTGGACCTCTGCCACATCGGAAGATAGTATGACTGGACCTTCATAGAAAGTAATTGTGGAACCCTGGTATATAGTATATACATGGAGGGAACAATTTTGCAGGTTCCTGGAATTTAGTTCCTTCTTTCTTTCATTTTATATATACAGTATATACAGTACCGGTATATAAATATAAATATAAATATAAATAAATATATATATATATATATATATATATATATATATATATATATATATATATATATATATATATATATATATACATACACACACAAATACAGGACGTAAGTCCTGTCGTACGAGGCGACTAAAAGGGTTGGTGGTGGGTTAGTGCCCCACCCCGTAAAAAGAACTAACTAAAAAAGCAAATAAAGCGCCTCGGACCCGGACGGACCATACGTTGACGACTAAGGAACGGACAAAGGACATTCTGAGAGTAGGAACGTGGAATGTGAGAGGAGTGAATGATGAAGTGAAAGAGAGAGAGATTGTCCAGGTGCTTGAGGATGCAAAAGTGGATATATGTGGATTGACTGAAACTAAATGGAAAGGTGAAAGGATGAGAGAATGGGAATACGGTGTAGGTATATGTGCGGGAGTCAGTGAGAATGAGAGGGCAATAGAGGGAGTATGTCTGATGATAAGCAAGAAGTGGAAGGAGAATATAAGAGAGTATGGAACAGTGGGTGCAAGGATTGTATGGGTGAGGATGAAAGTAGGTATACAAGCATGGGCGATTGTATGTGTGTATGCTCCAACAGAGGATCGAGTGGCAAGAGTGAAAGATGAGTTTTGGGCGAGAGTAGAAGCATGTATGGACAAGTTTGAGAGGAGCGAGAGAGTGCTGTTGATTGGAGACATGAATGGCAAAGTCGGGAATGTACGAGTGGATGGAGTGGTTGGTCAGTGGGGTGTGCCAGCAGAAGTAGATGGGAATGGTAGTGCTTTGGTGGACATCTGTGCTGGTAAGGGGTTGGCAATAGCCAACACCTACTTTCGTCATAAGATGATCCACCGGTATACATGGAGAGTAATGAGGAGGATGGATGGTGAACTTGTTGAACGAAAGGCAATGATAGACTACGTGTGTGTGTGGATGAGCGAATGAGAAGACAAGTGTTGGATGCAAGGGTGTGGAGAGGGTGGGGGAATGGAGTATCGGACCATCACTTAGTGATGGCCAAGGTAGAGCTGCAAAGAAAGTGGTTGAGGAGGGCGAAGGGGAAGACAGGAGGAAACAGCTCCTGTGAGAAGAGTGGAGAAATTGCAAGATAGTGAGAAGAGGACAGAGTATAAGAGCATAGTGGAAGAAAGATTGGGAAGGTATGAGCTAGAGCAGATGGAAGGGGTGGAAGACGTATGTAAGATATTCACGGAAGAGATAAGCGCAGCGTGTGAGGTGGTTTGTGGAGTGAGGAGGAGATGCAAGGGTGTGCAAGGGACAGCATGGTGGAATGATGAGGTGAAACGAGGCTGTGGAACAAAAGAATAAGGCATATGGTGAATGGTTGGCGAGTAGAGGTAGGGAGAAGATGAGAGAGAGAAGAGAGAGGTATATGTGAGCAGGAGAAGGGAGGTTAAGAGACTGGTGAAGGAGAGTAAGAAGAAAGTGGATGAAGAGTTTGGGAGGAATCTGAGTGTGAAATGGAGGGAGAGTAAGAAATTGTTTTGGAAGGAGGTAAAGAAAGTAAGGATGTGTGAAAGGGGAAATAGTAGGGGGAGTGAAAGATAGGAATAATAGATTGTTGGTAGAGAAGAGAGAGAAATTGAGGAGATGGAAGGAGCACTTTGAGGATTTGTTGAATGTAGAGAGTGAGAGCAGTGTGAGTATAAGTGGTTGGGGAATGGCTGGGAGAAGAAGAGATGAGAGGAGGGAGGAAGAGATCAGTAGGTCGGAAGTAGTGGAAGCGATGAAGAAGATTAAGCTGGGAAAGGCCCCAGGAATTGATGGAGTATGTGGTGAAATGCTTAGGTATGGGGGTGAGATTGTTGTGGAGTGGATATGGAAGTTGTGTAGATTGGCTTGGGAAGAGGGGAAGGGTTCCAGAGGACTGGAAATCAGGTATAATTGTTCCTCTGTACAAAGGAAAAGGGAGAGAGAAGTATGTGGTAACCATAGGGGTATTTGCCTTCTTAGTGTGACTGGTAAAATATATGGTAGAATACTCATTGATAGGGTTAGGCATATGACAGAGGAGCTAGTTGAGAAGAACAAGGGGGATTTAGGAAGGGAAAAAGGGTGTGTAGATCAGATATTTGTTCTAAGATGTTTAGTGGAGAAGTATCTAGAGAAGGGAAGGAAAGTGTACGCTGCCTTCATGGACTTGGAGAAAGCTTATGACAGAATAGATAGGAAAGGTATGTGGAAGGTATTAAGAATATATGGAGTGGAGGGGAAAATTGTTGAGTGCTGTGAAGAGTATGTACGAGGGAGCTAGGGCTACGGTGCGAGTGGATGGTGAGCTGAGTGAGTTCTTTGATCTCAATGTGGGACTGAAACAGGGGTGTGTAATGTCTCCATGGCTGTTTAATATATATATGGATGGGGTCGTAAAGGAGGTACAAGGTAGGGCAGTGGATGTGGGGGTGGCCCTAACGAATGAGGGTGAGATTTGGAAGCTTCCGGTGTTGCTGTTTGCTGATGATACAGTATTGTTGAGTGAAGATGAATGGGAGTTGCAAGGTTTGGTGAATGAATTTGGGACAGTGTGTAGGAGGAGGAAGCTGAAAGTTAATGTAAACAAAAGTAAAGTTATGGTGTTTGAGAGGAATGAAGTCACAGAGTGTGCAGTGAGGTTGGATGGTGAGGATATGGAGAATGTGAGTGCATTCAAGTACTTGGGTAGTGTGATGAGTAAGGATGGAACTTTGGGGGATGAAGTGCGTGAAAGGGTACAGCAGGGAAGGAAGGTTGTAGGCATGCTGAAAGCAGTGATGAGAAATAGGGAAGTGAGTATGGAAGTTAAGAAGTCTCTGCATGATGGTATTGTGATCCCTACCCTGACGTATGGAAGCGAGGCGTGGACCTTGCAAGAGGGGAACAAGTCAAGAGTGAGAGCAGTGGAAATGAGTTACTTGAGAGGAGCATGTGGAGTGACATGGAGGGACAGGTTGACGAATGAAGAAGTGAAGGAACGTTGTGGGGTAGATGTGGATGTGGTTGAAAAGATTAGGAGAAATACACTGAGGTGGTTTGGACATGTGGAGAGGATGGAGAGTGAAAGACTGACTAAGAGGGTGTATGTGGGTGAGGTGGAGGGAGGGAGAGGGAGGGGTAGACCGAGGATGAGGTGGAGGGATGGAGTTGAGAGGTATATGAGGGAGGGGGGGGTGAGTTGGGGGGAGGGGAGTCAAATGGTGGGTGACAGAGTGACTTGGAGGCGTTTTGTCTGCGGCCACCCTTTGCGGGATTAGGGCGTCGGGCTATAGATAGATAGATAGAAGTTAGACTGTCGACAGGGATGGATAGACATGGGAAACGTTTTCATGTTTGTCATTCGTCTTTTTCCTGCCGTTTGCACTGGTTTTCCAACTGCTGCCTGTAAGCTGAGGTACTGTAGGTATGACTGAGATTTTCTGTATAATTTACCTGTTGGAGATATGGAGCTAGTTCACTGAATATTCTGGTAGTTCTCACTGCTACATAATAATTTTTTCCGCATCAGGCAATGTGTAATTTTCAATTTTCTTCCATCACTTGGAAGGAAAGATTTCAGTGTTTCTCTCATCTTCAGTCGTAGGCATTACAGAGTAGCTGTGGAGATTTCTGAATCACCAACAACCCAGTTTTACTGATCACTGTCCGGCGACTAATCTGGGGTTTGACCGTGTGATGTCGTCCTATCTCAGCTGACCCTGGCTCACGTTACTGTTAATAATGACTCAGCTGGGACCCAGTTTGGAGCACAGTGTATCAGCAATGATAAGCATCACTCCGTGTCGATTTACATGGGGAGAAAACAGACGGAGCCGAACCCTTGTGATGAGGACCGCCCACATAAAGTGCAGCAGCCAACCCCCGCTGAACAACCTGGTGCAACCCCCCCCACCCTCTAAGAGGTAATTGAAAACAGATATAATGCTGCTGTTCAGAAGGGTCGGTGGAGGAAGAAGAGCCGTATTTACTGGGGTATATAAAGGGTGGTTAGCGGTGGAAGAGCATTTCTCTCTCGACTCCAACTTCCCGAAAGTCTATTTTAGTATGGTGATATATTGTAAGCAGTACTCCAAGACACGACTTTATATTGTAAGAAGTACTCCAACACTCTAAGTCGTAAGTTAAGAGTTTGTATTCAACCTGCTCATAGCAGCCTAGCAATGTAATTGTTCCCATTTAGTACTCTACTAGTTGATGTGTCTGATGATCTTGTATGAGAAGGTTTGTAGGTAATTCTAATTAGGTCAGAAGTGTTTTGCTGCGCATCCGTTTACTATAAAAGAAGAACCTACTTCTGTGATGTGCTGTGTGAGGATTTTGTAAGTAAAGTAAGGTTTATTTGTTTAAATGTCACTGCCTTTGATCAGAAATCTACTTCCACGGTCACTAACAAGAGACAGAAGTTGTCACTTAGAACAAAGACAAAAGCTGTCTGCCCTTCCATAATTTGGCAATTTTCCTGCCAACACACATTTTACTTAGCATATATAACGTCCGTTAAGTTTTTAGGTTTGTTTAAATCACCCGATCGTTCATAGACGTCTGAGATATAGGAGTTTGTCTGTTACGACCTCATTCCCAAACTGTCCTTCTTGTTTTTGCCAACGACATTATTCCTGTCATCTCCATCATATGTACTACCTGCAGGTCCATGGCAAACGAATTTCCGTCACCTATGTTTGGCAGCATTTTTTTATTTTCAAAGTATTCCACGTTACATGCAGTGATTATGCTGGTAACGTTCCGTCACCGCAACAACAAAGTATCATACTCGCATTTTGTGGGCTACTGTGGGGAATCATTTCAAAATTGATTCATGCAGTGAAATTCTACTTATACTTTCGCCCACGTTCAAGCCTCGGATTTCTTGTTCAAACTTCTCATTTACAAATAATCTGGTGAAAGGCGTCTCTCATTTTCTTAAACAAAAATAATTATTGCAAGTGCATTCCTGATTTCTTTTATGTTTATCGTTTTTTTTTTCTGACCAAGGTAGATTTGACTTGTTTGTCCACAGCAGCACAAATTCATCCTAATCTCCTTGTTTACGTGGACGAGTCTGGCGAGGTAGGCATTTTACTTGATAAATGTATTTCATGGAGAAAACCCGTTCCTCCCCATGGGGTACGCTATGATTTTTTTCAGTTATGTTTGTTTACGAAATGGTAAGGTGGCTGAATAGAGCTGCACTGCTGTTAATGCGGCTGAGAAGAGTATCATCATTCCAAATACATGTCAGCTGGTGACTTAAGTGGACCATCACCCAGGATTTTGTCACATTTCTGGTAATAAGGAATCAGGACAGCTGATAATAGATACTAAACACCTTGACTGAAGGACCAGCCAGACTATACGTGACAAAGGTTGACAAAGGTTGAAGAAGGAGTAAGCAATAAGTCGACCTCTATGGCTGGCTGTTGTAACAACTCTGCTGCCTTAATATTAGAGAGAGAGAGAGAGAGAGAGAGAGAGAGAGAGAGAGAGAGAGAGAGAGAGAGAGAAATGAAAGAGTAAGGGATATTATGAGAGTGGAACCAGTTAATGAATAAGTGAGCCTGTCTCGCTGTAAATGGCTGGGGCACATATTTTTATAGAAAAGAAGGCAGTTTAATACAGGATGTGCCAGAGTGGCCTGCTAGAGGAAGAAGAGGCAGAGGTAGGCCGAGGGAAACCTGGTTGAGGACATTGAAAAGAGAAGCAAGAGAGGAGTGTTGGTGGGACCTGAAGGAGATGGCAAGAGACAAATACTGGTGGAGAGAGTTCATCGAGGCCCTATGCATCCTGTGGGGTGCCACAGGAAATGACTGACTGTTTTATATATATATATATATATATATATATACACACACACACACTTAAAAATGGAGTAAGGCAAAGCTGTATGTTGTATTCCTGTCCACAGAATTCAGCTGGGGTTCTGAAGGCAGTCTATATTTCAACAGGAGTGTCGTACTGGTCAAGATCCATGGTGAGTCTGTCACCGTGGCCGTACAACACGTGCAGATACACTCTGTACATGTGATAGCACAGTGTACAAGGTGGCGTAATGTGTACCAGGGATTGTAGGACAAAAAGATATGTCACACTGACGTTTGTCTTGGGTGTTGTAGTCTCATGACCCCGATAACGGTGAAGAGGGTACGGTTCACGTAGTCTTTACATGGGTTCCTTTACTGTGACATTCATGCGTCTTAAAGCTCACTGGATTGTGGTACATGTGTTGACCCACCATCCCATGCCCGGCTATACAAAACACGACAAACATTCTACACATCACTGCCCATGAGGTCGCACACACCACAGGAATGCACAGGGTTATACAACACTTAATTGCCTCCTATGGTGTTTTGTTTACTGGTACCCTAAAGGTGGATTAAAAAAAGAAAAAGCAATGCCGTTTCGTCTGGTGCATCTCACGGGAGCCTGTTCAGTGTACAACCAGACCAGGGGCAGTGTGGGCCGGGTGGGTACGGTGGCCTGGTGGAGGTTTATCTAGGACGCAACCTTGAAACCCTCTTGACCAAACTAACTAAAGACTCTTTGTTCAAGGGCGTAGCCAGGATCGTACAAATAGGGTGGGTCTCCCTTATATAAATATATGAGAGAGAGAGAGAGAGAGAGAGAGAGAGAGAGAGAGGTGGGATGGGGGTAGGGAGGGGCTTACAATAAGACAAGCCTCCCTTTCATGTGACCAGAACTGACAGGAGGTTGAGAGAATAAACTACAAGACATTATCCTGCCGAAGGCGTCAGGAAAGACCGTAATACCCTCACAATAACAGATTTCCCTTAAGCTAAAGATAACTGTTTTACTGGCAATATCAGGGAAATACAGAAAGACGTTTATCACATTGGTAAGGTTAAGTCCGTTACAATAATGATATGTTATATTTTGTATGCGAATCAACGACCAAGAAGCCCATATATTTCTCACGTCTCTCTCCTACGTTCAGTACAATTTGTAGCATCCACAGAAGAAAAGAAATTGTCGTACTGAATGGCTTAAGAGGAAAGTAACATTCAGCACTAACAGGAAAAACTCTTCAGTGAGATGTCCAGCAAAGTTCCAGGACATTTTATCTAGTGAAGAGCTGCCACTGTGAATGGGAGGCAGAGATTATTTATATATCGTACATTTTTCAACCCAACACGTACAGTACTTCCCAAGCTGAATACAGTCCCTCGATGGCAAACAATAAAATGAAGAAGACGTCATCGTTGTGAATGTCTTAGTTCCTTCACTACTACGAATTCCTACAGTTTGTCCCAGGCGGTGTTAATGAATTTATGAGAAGCTTTGCAAAGTGGAAGGTAGAGATACAGCCTTCATTAACAGGGTCACTACTACAACAGTGCTGATCTACGCTGAATATAGTTGTCTGGCTCCTGAAAAAAAATAAAATAAAAAAGAGGGGGGGGGGCTGAAGAGGTTAAAGTTGGATGGGCTCCTTCACTCCCAGGACATATCATTTTTGTCATTCTTGCCACCACCGAACGAGGTCTGGCAGTGGAAAGGTTAGCGATGGGCTTTATGAAGGTTATATCTAACCCTCCAGTTGGAAAAGTTAACCCTAAGCCATTACCACTGTCTGACTCTGCAGATACAGATAAACAAGTGGTGCCAGGCACATCAAACCTCGCGCGGCTCATAACAGTTTCGAGTTATAGCCCCCTGAATATACGTGACCTTGAGTTTGACCTTTCAAGGTCATTCAAGGTCAAAGGTCTTGGTGTCATATGAAAGCCAATACGGAAGTTCCTGTAGACTGATAATAATAAATACTGTATCTCTATCTTCAACCGGTTTCAAGCTATAGCCCTCTGAGAATCCACGACCTTCATTTTTATCTTTCAAAGACACTCGATTACCTCCAAAATTTAATCACTTCCTTTTGGGACCAATGCCCACATATCCTGAAAGCTTCATGTACTCTCCTTCAGCCGTTTTTCTGTAATGATGCTGACAAAGAAAAAAAAGAAACAAACAAACAAACAAACTTGACCAAAAACAATACCTCGCCGGACTCCGTCCAGGGCGAGGTAAGAAAAACACTGAATGTCATTTAATGGCAGGGGTTCAAATGACATTCGTTGCTTTGTCCTGTGTGTGTGTGTGTGTGTGTGTGTGTGTGTGTGTGTGTGTGTGTGTGTGTGTGTGTGTGTGTGTGTGTGTGTGTGTGTGTGTGTGTGTGTGTGTGTGTGTGTGTGTGTAGCACAACCAAACTTAGAAAAGGGATTTTGATAAAACATGGCAAGGTGGTTGGAACTGGGCTCCAAAAGGGAGAAATTCAATTTGATGTCGATTGAAATTTTCTGGAAATGTGTTTTGGACCCTAATAATTGTCCCCATTGGTGTTACACGTACTATGGGTCACAAAAGTATTGGTGCACAGCGGGTCCGATGCCTATCGAAAACAATCGTTCATTACCAATGTCTCATCGTGTATGAACAATGTTTATAAAAAACATAACATTTGGTATATGTTTGCAAGACGATATTGGTAGTTGGCGATATGTGACACTTCTCAACATCAGGGCTACCAGTATGTGGTGGGTCGGACGCTAATTTTTCCGTGACCTTCGTTCTGTGGTCCCAAATGCTTCACACATATTGTGCACCGATACTTTTGTGACCCACAGTACAAAACGTGCAAGTGGAAGTGGCGGTGGGTACCCAAGGGGCAAGTAGGGTTCAGCAGTCATGGATTGTTATAAGAGCTTGTGGCATATCATTTTAATCCTTGGACCACCAGGAACAATATCCAGGTCCACAACCTTGGAAACCAACTACAGGAAGCTGGGAATCCAAGATGGCATCCAAGATGGCTGAAATATCCATAAATGTTCATAAGTTGGTCATAATTTGCAATAATTTCAAGTGTAATAAAGGTTTTCTAGGGTTTGTACGGACAAGGAATTTATTTTTGATAGTTTCAAAATAATCTGACATACTGGTACCTTTACCTGTAAAATCAACTACTGTAAGCTTGAAATCCAAGATAGCGTCCAAGATGGCTGCCATGTTCATAAATGTTCATAAGTTTGTCAAACTTTATAATAATTTCAATGTAATAACAGTTTTTTAGGGGGTTAGGGACATGGAATTCATTTATGATAATTTCTAGATAATTACCCTCCATCCTTATTCAATGAGGATGGCACAATGTGAGCATATGGAACAGAATCAAGTCTTGTGAATGCTATAAAGGAGGATACGGGAATAAGCAGCTGTCAACAGTTGCCACCGTTGAACAAAGCATGTGCATTTGTGGTCGATGTCATGCACTGGGTTCATCGTTTGTCATCTGTGAAAGATAAAATGTTCTCTGTCATCGCACTCATATACAAACAAGTAATGCTCAGTGAAGTCCCAGCTAATTCAGTGGCTGTGTTTTGATCGCCACAGAAGACCAAGTAGCCTATGAACGAAGCAAGAAGATTGTTGAGGACTGGTAAGCCAAAATCAGTACAATATTTCCTATGTCAGACCAGTACAAAGCACCAGATCCTTCAAAGTTCTTTGCTTGTTCTACAAACAAATCACAGTTACTTGCCTACTTGTATGATAAATGGTATCAACTCCAGTCTTCTTGGTCTGGTAGCACCAAAATTTATCTGGGTGGTGGTTTCACTGAAGAAACAAGGCCAATAATGTATAGTGGACGTGCAACTGCAGTTCCTGCCCTTGAAACAACACATGAAGAGGCAGACGCTCGTATGGTATTATTTTCCATGCCCTGTATAGTTTTCAAGCAGACAAAGATGATCAGGTTATTGATCATTCAAGTGACACATATGTTATTCCTCTCTGTCTATATTAGGCTATGCATCCATCATGTTGAAGGATCTTCCTGAACTTTGGGTCAAGACAGCAACAGACAATTACCTTCCCATACATGCACTGCCATTGCACTGCAACCACACAGATGCCTCTCACTTCCAACGGTTCACAGTTCAAGTAACAGGGATACCACCAGCGGTCCCCCCCCTTTTTTTTTTTTTTTTTTTTTTTTTTTACTAAGAAAGGATGGTTGGCAGCAAGTAAAAAAAAATTCACCTAGATATTTTGGAAGACTTTGGCAGTGACAGAAATGCTATCACAACTGATCATATTATCAGTCAGGCTAGGAATTTCCTTGTCACCGTCTACACAAAGAAAGACGAGATGTCAGATGTTTCTTTGAGTGAGATTCACCCTCAAAAATTTTCTGCCAACAAGACCAAACTTCTCAAACTCCTTCCACCTACTGAGGATGCTTTTATGCAACAACTAGAACATTCTGCCTTGGCAACAATCACTGACAAAGCCCTGCACTCCTTCGCTGGATGAATATGAATGAAGGGTAAAGCAAGCAGAACTTGTGCCAGTTCCAATGACTGTAGAATTGTGGCCACCAGAGATGTTTAAATCCCTTTCTTGTGGTTGCAGAAAAGGTTGTTTAAGAAACTGTTTATGTGCCAAACGGAATGTTCCATGTTACCTTGTCTGCAGATGCCGTGGATCACCAAAGAGCTATTCCAGAGTTTAGTACTTTCAAGAAAGTGAGAATAGCACTGACTCTGATTAGGATCAAAATTTGAACAGGATTATCTAAACATCAGACTAAATCTCAGTATGAGTTATTTTAGTAGTTATAACGGTTGTGTTATATCTCAAACACAAAAAGACTGTGTTCTGGTGTACGGCTGTTATGTTTAATTACTGGAATATTATAAAGGATGATATAGGAAATATTATTCATTACATATTCAGGTACTGACATTTCTCTGGTGTGTGCTGTTTATACACCCAATTATAGTATTTTCGTTAAATTTCTCAGTCATTAGAAGTACGCAAACTTTCTAAAGAAGAGAAAGTGTGTTGGTCATTTTTATGAATTATTAATTTTAAAAAATATTTGGTAGTTTTGAACGATAATTATTCTTTTAATTCCGAAGACAAAAAAAGATATAAATGTCCTTAAATCATGAATGAATATGATCACACACATCTGACAAATTATCATCATATAGTACAAGAGATAGAATGAGCAGCCATCTTGGAAGCCATCTCGGATTCCCAGCTTACAGTAGTTGGTCTCCAAGGTTGTGCACCTGGATGTTGTTCCTGACGGTCCAAGGATTAAAATGATGTGCTACAACCTTTTATAACAACCCATGTCTGGCTGACCAGAGAAAAATGGTTTTTGCCTCCTGAGTAGGGGAATTTCCGTGGAGTTTCATGTGTCTTTGACAAGAGAGAGAGAGAGAGAGAGAGAGAGAGAGAGAGAGAGAGAGAGAGAGAGAGAGAGAGAGAGAAAGAGAGCACCTGGGGGTACAGAGGTAAGAGTGAAAGCGTAGAGGTAATTGTTCCTCTTTAAGTCTTGTTGAAAGAGAGAGAGAGAGAGAGAGAGAGAGAGAGAGAGAGAGAGAGAGAGAGAGAGTGAGAGAGAGAGAGAGAGAGAGAGCACCTGGGGGTACAGAGGTAAAAGAGTGAAAGCGTAGAGGTAAGTGTTCCTCTTTAAGTCTTGTTGAAAGAGAGAGAGAGAGAGAGAGAGAGAGAGAGAGAGAGAGAGAGAGAGAGAGAGAGAGAGAGAGAGAGAGAGAGAGAGAGAGAGAGAGAGAGAGAGAGAGAGAGAGAGCACCTGGGGGTACAGAGGTAAAAGAGTGAAAGCGTAGAGGTAAGTGTTCCTCTTTAAGTCTTGTTGAAAGAGAGAGAGAGAGAGAGAGAGAGAGAGAGAGAGAGAGAGAGAGAGAGAGAGAGAGAGGCCTAACCCTTTGTTTACTAAGCTTACTCTCTTATTGTCTTCTTTGTTTCGTTATATGTATGTCACGGTGTGGAGGTCTACAGTATGTGTGTGTATGTATCCGTGCCACCATGCATTGTATGTGTATGTAATTCACCGGGTCGGTCAGGATCACATGATGGTCGTGATCGTCAGCTTTTATCCTCCCGGAAGGGAGCTGAGAGCTCATATAGTCCGATCTAAGGGCAAGGCTGTGACGTTCACACACGCACACACCCGTCCCCTTGCTCAAGGGGGACAGTAACCACCCACTTCGTCAGTGAAACTTTTTGCAACCTGAGCGAGGCGCGAACTCCCGTCTACCAGATGGCAAGCGAGAACGTTACCACTGAGTCAATGAGCTGTGTTGAGCCAGTGAGCGGTGTAGGTGTGTGGGTGTGTATGTATGTGCACATCTGCGTGCATGTGTATATATGCAGGTGCATGTACATGTATGTAATTATGTATGCGTGTATGGATGTTTATTTGGATGCAAAGAATGTCTGCAGGCAGGTCAGTGTATTTTACATGTACACACCTGTAAGCATAAACTAAACGATTTTTACCCTGAGGTCCAACAATCATCCAACACTGCGTCGAAACGTGTCATCCACTTTTACATGTCTCCATTTAGTTACCAGGACCGAATCCAGTACAGTGAACCACGGCATGTAGGGCTGAGGTGATGGCATGGGTGGAAGTGTTAATACCAGACGTCTGTGGGGCTCGTGGTGGATACTTTAACACCAGGTTAGACAAGTTTACAGCCTCTACCCGACCCCTCACTAAGACCGGGATTAGACTGCCGACTTTACGGTGTGTGTGTGTGTGTGTGTGTGTGTGTGTGTGTGTGTGTGTGTGTGTGTGTGTGTGTGTGTGTGTGTGTGTGTGTGTGTGTGTGTGTGTGTGTGTGTGTGTGTGTGTGTGTGTGTGTGAGAGAGAGAGAGAGAGAGAGTAAACAAAACATCACACACGACTCAATATACCACTTCACCTAATACACACACACACACACACACACACACACACACACACACACACACACACACAGCATTTTCTTTTCAATGATTCATCTATTTTTGTAAATCTGGACACTTTTGTTACACTGGAATGATATCCACAGAAGTGACTAATACAATACGTATGGGTGAATCTGTCATTATTATGTGATTTCACTCGTAACAGGCAGTGTCGTTTCCTAGATATTCACGTAAACTCTTCAATTGTTCTGTTCACCCTGGGTTTGTACGTAGGTATTTAGACAGCAAACTTCGAACCCAAACATTTTTTTTTTTTTTTTTTCGAACTCTTCCCAGGCAACCCGCAAGCACTGGGGTCTAACAGGTGACATTCTGAACAGGGTCCACACTGATGTCCCCCGAGAAGGTGATGGCCGGCAACAGCTTGGTTAGTAAATTGAGCGTGGCAGGGTGCAGAGAATTTTTCAACGAATTTAATCTTTCATTCAGATTCATTCATTCAGATTTGTTACGAGCAGCCCAATTTAGCCAGGCCCAACCAGGCCCGGCCCGATCATAACGCCTTTGAGACGCTCATATCTCAGCAACCACAGGGCCAATCACTGAGCCGTTTGCACCACATGGTGGCCCAATTCTTTAAAATTTGTTTTTGACAGGTTTCATCATGCCCAGGCGGTGCACGTGGCACGTGACACGCGCCACGTGCAGCATGTCGAAAATCTTCAAAAGAGGGCCACAAGTCAGATAGTTTGTTGTAAAGGCATGAAACTTGGTAGGTAGATAGCCATCAATATACTCCAGGCATCCTAGGGGTGTAAGGCGATATTTCAATGCTTCCAGATTTAAATGGCCTCGCTAGTACCTCGCCAACAAAGGCGTTTTACTGGTTAGTGTGTGTGTGTGTGTGTGTGTGTGTGTGTGTGTGTGTGTGTGTGTGTGTGTGTGTGTGTGTGTGTGTATTATAAACACACACACACACACACACACACACACACACACAGCGCATCAATGGCAAAGTCAACACAAACTTAAGAGATTGGAGGCTGGGAGAGAGAGAGAGAGAGAGAGAGAGAGAGAGAGAGAGAGAGAGAGAGAGAGAGAGAGAGAGAGAGAGAGAGTACTCAAGTTTCACACTCAAAAACGCTATATTCTTGAAGACCACTTGAGGCAGTCTTCCCACTTGGAGGAAAAACTGTGGCCAAGGAGGGAGGGACGTGAGGAAGGGAGAGAGGGAAGGAGAGAGAAAGAGAAGATAGGAGTAAGAGAGGAAGAGAAAGTTGTTGAGAGAGATACTGGGCAGAAGGAGAAAAAAAAGGAGGAAAGAATAGGAGGAAAGACTGGAAGGGAGAGAAAGGAGCGAGGTGGGATGAAAGAAAGAGGACGAGAGAAGGAGGGCTGGCAAGGAAGGTCTGGAGTGTAATACAAAGGAAGGCAGCAGTTGCAGACCAAGTGGGCCTTTCGTGGCTATTACAGCGATACAGCAAATATTACATGAGTCTTTCAGATAAGTACAGCATTCCAAGAGTCCTCCTTCCATGTGCTAATCCCTCCAGTAACTGACAGGAACATGTACAGAAATACTACGTATATGCGGGACCACATGAGGCTTTATTAAAGTGAAACACTACAAGAAACTTCGCTAGGTTGATGCACCTTGCCTGTGAAAATCCTTAGACAGCTACAGTGAACAGTCATATGGGACTCTGCTGGACTGAACCACCTTACATGAGATCCTTAGACAAGACTGACTGACCTTGGCCGCTGCTAGATATGTGTTGCACCCAAAATTAGTGAGATGGATCAGCATGGAGTATGAATAAAGTGTCAGGTAATTTCACAGGCAAGGATAAATGGATAATACATTCAACACTGTCTTGTGCTGAATAAGAAAGTTATTTTTCAAGCAAGCAAAACGAGTGAGATCACAACTAGACTTGTCGAGTTTCGCCAACACCACACACAGCTCCAGAACTGTGTAATTGGCACAATCGCCTCCACGTATAGGTTCTAAGGAAAAAGGGCAGTGTTTCCACTTTCAGGGTAATTACCCTCTTTTAAGGAAATCACAACTGGTTTAGGGGACAATTTAAGGTAATGAATTTTTAAAGCCAATCTGGGGTAAGAAGATCAGATCTACGCAGTGAGCGTGCACAACTAACTTTTCAGCCTGAAATTAATGAATCAATAAAATGAGAGCAAAAATGCCTTCATTCATCTTTTTTTCCTTTTTATAAAGTACAGTATGCTTTAGGATGCACCATCTGTCTTTTACATCTCTCTCTCTCTCACACACACACACACACGTATATATATATATATATATATATATATATATTATATATATATATATATATATATATATATATATTGGCCTAAAGCCAGTGAAAACTTTCCTTGCCGCCAGACTGGCACTGTAGCATAGCCTTTTCTCCTTCAAAGTCGTGGCTCCACCCCTGATGTGCACGTGTTTTTGTGTGTTATTTAAGTCATATTATACGTGTAGTATGTCACGAGTTGTCCAAAGCTATTTGACTTTGTAGCAGGTGATATTCAAAAACATATTAAACTTGTGTTTATATTTGGTCATCATTTTTCTGCTAGACAGTACACAACGTGATTAACTAACCTGTTGATATTTAACTGTTTAGTCCGTACTGATGAGATATAATATACTGATGACTATCTAGGAACTTTGCAGGAGTGACCAGCACCTGCAATACCGCATCACGGGCTGCTAGATCATTACTGCTGGACACGCACTGTTCTTTTAGGAACTCGCAGTTCCATCTCCTAGGTGGTGGATCCTCTAGCACCAACTCCCCAGCGGCTGCTCTGGATACATACACAACGTACAACACATCTCACCCACAGTGTCAGATTCAATATTAGTTTTGGGTTGAAAACGGTACGGCAAGTTTGTATACACAGGTTCTTGAATATCTGACGTTTATGTAGTGTTGCATCACTATAAATAGAAAACTTCAACACTGACAAAAACACAGTAGAGCACTAATATATTTGCTACATTATACCGTTACTAACACTACAATGAAATTTCCAGCCAAAGAGAGAGAGAGAGAGAGAGAGAGAGAGAGAGGCCATTTTGCGATTTATTTCTAGTACCCATATGGTAGATGGGCCATACTACGGCAGTACATCATTATCATCATTTTAGGCTACAGTACAGTAAGCTGAGGCAGTGTGGCTGGTTTGCATTAGGTACTCAGAAGGCCAGTACTTGCCATAAGGTGTCCAATCTATCACCGCATTACCTCCCGCAAGTACTGGATGGAGAGTCAGAACAAGGGTAGGGGGGGGGGGCTGCAGATTATGGTACAAACGTTTGTAATAACTGCAATTCCTTGAAGACAACACAGGCTTAGCATACTTGATTAAGCAAGTGTCTTAGATTTAGGTCCTTCATGATGATGATGATTATCATCAGCCCTGGTTAGTTCACTGCATGCCAAAGGCCTCCTCCATTCTGACATAGAGGCTGTTAGCCTATTCCGTCTAACTGCAACAATTCCCCGAATTTCTTCTCATCATATTGTTAATGTTTTTCTTTTCCTCTCACTCATCTAGGTTACCACTGTTACTGTGGCCGTTTATTTGTTAACTGTTCTTCGATGGATGTTATCTCTCCATATCTTCTTGAATGCAGTAATTATACTGTATACGCTACTTGTCTGTTCCTATGTCCAGAAGTAAATTTTTATCTCTCCATGTGGCCCCTGACTTCATTCAATCCATTCCTTTTCTGAACACTCCTAAGTTCGTGTTCCAAGGATCATTTTAGTCTGTATATTTTTTACCCGTAAGTTTGATTGGGAAGGATACAGTAATAATATAACCGTTTCTAGTAACATGTTACTAATTAGTTTCCTTCTGTAGTTACTTGATTCACTAAAAGCTCTTCTTCCTATTCCCACTCACTTAACTTCATTGTCATGAACAGGGTTTGCCTCAACTGCGTGCCTTAAATATATGCATTTGTTCAACATCTTGTTCTTCATCTCCTAAAAGGGTTTGAACATGTTTGTTAAATACAAATTTCATCTTCATGTTCATTTTCAAGTCAACCTCCAGACTCCCTGTTCACATCGGCTATCATTTCTTGTATTTCCTCCCATGATTCGGTGAAAAGAACAATATCGTCAGCAGCATGTACAACGCTGTTCAATCGCTCTCCGTTATGTCAGCAAACTTTTTATCTTCAGAATTTCTGAAAACATCCACTAAGCAAACTGCAAATAACTCTGATGAAATTATGTGTCCTTGTGTGACACTGCTGTGTTGGTATTGTCTGGCTATCCTCACAGAGTTTTATGAGGGTGGACTACCATAAATATCTTCACGTACTTCAACTTAGGGTGTTTCCTCCACACGCTGACCTAGAATTGCTGTAATCAGTGCCGCTGAATCCACTGAACCAAATGCTTTCTTATAATAAAAAAAAAAAAAAAAAAAACTTGCATAAGGCATCTTATATTTTAAAGTTTTCTTAATCACTTGATCAATATCTGTAAATTCCGTTTTCTTGGCTAGTCAATATCCATCGTAGGCCTAGTTCGATTTGTCAGAATTTTTGTGAATAGTCTGTACACATCAGGGAGTACCATAGCTGGACGTTATTTCTGTTAGTCGTGTGTGTGTGTGTGTGTGTGTGTGTGTGTGTGTGTGTGTGTGTGTGTGTGAGTGTGTGTGTGTGTGTGTGTGTGTGTGTGTGTGTGTGTGTGTGTGTGTGTGTGTGTGTGTGTGTGTGTGTGTGTGTGTGTGTGTGTGTGTGTGTGTGTGTGTGTGTGAAATAAAAATAACAGATGCTTTTTTCCATGATTTGGGTACAACTTGATTATACAATGTTCCAAGAAAAATCAGGCTCTATATACTTTTGTAATATTTTAACTTCTGTTTTAAAAGGCTTACTTTTGAAACGTATTTAATGAATATCACTAAAAAAAAAAAAAAAAATGTGGGTAATGGGCTGCGAATACGTACCGTAGTAATGTGTGATAATAAAACATGTCCCTTTTGCATACTGGAAAATGACAATTCACCACAAATAATTCTTATCAAGCCAAACAGTTTCCTGTACACCAGGAAACCATTCACTACGCTGGGTGGTAACCATATAACCAAATCTTGGCGCCTGGTGGTTTAGTGCGTAATTAAGGCGCTCCAATCGGACTGAGCCCGCGTAGGTTTATATCCAAGGGTTGGTTGGGGTTTACTGATCACGTAATGCCACTCAGGGATGAGTGAAGCTGGTCACTCTCATCTTAAATGTCAGGACCAACTTGCCTAGCCCCAGCTTTCTATGCTCCTCGTTGGGGAAACACGATTAGATGATGATGATGACGATGACTTAGAAACATTTTTTTTTCTTTTATGAATGAGGAAGTTATGACGTGGCATAAGCATATTTAAGCTCCATAATCAGTGCACAGTATCTCTCTTTCATTAAAATTATTTTAGTATCAACTCAAGGCAACATCAGCATGAAAATATTTTAAGCTCATCTTATATGGCTTGCTGTTTTTCAGTGCTGCAAAATGACATTTTTTGTAAAATTTACTAAAATAACTAACTGTACGGTAATTTAGGGTTATTTGGGTTTATACTTTAGGGCAGAAAGTTTTTGTGTTATGTAAACACTGTGGCTAGTGTGATGGGGACATACATGGCACCAATGTATCTGTTTACGTCTTACATCTATTGTACACATCAATACACCAGGATTATTCCAACACACTACATGTGAGACGTTTTTCAATAATTCTAAATGTTCTTTTTATAACTTCCCCAATCTAGGTATCTTTTGGTCATCCTCTGCTGATTATATATATATATATATATATATATATATATATATATATATATATATATATATATATATATATATATATAAAAGACCTGCAAACAAGTGTGCGTACAGGGGAACTGTACAAGCTAGATCGTATTATCTTACTGCAATCGTAATAAGCCACCTGGGCATACAGTTACTGTACTGGTTAAAATAACATCTGTGCACTACTGATTCGGTTTCAAATAAATCATTATATTTCCTAAACTTTTTCTTATTGCTAATTTTCCTGACCATGATGTTATTTATAGTACAGCTAACTTCTCCACTTAGCGCCTATGTACAGCACTCCGCATTTTGCAAAACAGTATTCCATTTACAATGTTTCGTGGCTATGAAACAGTTTATCAAAGAGATGTGAATCATCCACCTGTGTATGGATGTATCCACTCTGTCAACGATGTATCCAGAAACAAATCTGGATATTTCACAACACAAGCTTTACCAACATTATTTAAAATGGACAACAGAACAGAACCCAACAGTAACTCTCACAGCACTCCATTTGTCACGTTTTTTCAATCAGATTCTTTTTCATGTAATTCTGATTCTTTGCTTCCGTTCCGTATGTCAGTTATCACTCCGTCTGACCACACTGCCAGTGCTATCAAACACCCTTAGTTTCTAGAAGACACTTTTGTGGGGGAAATTTGCAACTATTTCCATGCTAATCGACACATTAAGCTAGTGTCAGTGAGGCTGCCCTGGTGTACTGTATATAATGAACAGGAAAAAAAAATAAAGTTACGAGTGACTGTTCCGGAATCCATAATGTGAATCGGTGATGAGAGAGAGAGAGAGAGAGAGAGAGAGAGAGAGAGAGAGAGAGAGAGAGAGAGAGAGAGAGAGAGAGAGAGAGAGAGAGAGAAACAATAAAAACACCTACATCCACCTCGGTAAACAGCCTCACAATAGAGGTAATCTGAAGGCGGGAGGGAGGAGGAAAGGCGACCCGGAGGAAGAGGGTGAGGAGAGAGGGAGGTTAGAATGAAAACAAGGAGAAGGGAGGAAAGAGGAGAGGGAAAGGAGGAGGGAAAAAGACGACGGAGGGAAGAAACAACGAGGAAGAGAAGGAGGAAGGAATAGAGAGAGGGAAGAGGGAGGCAAGGGGAGGGGAGGGAGGGAAGGAGAATGTAGAGGATATAAGTGATAGGGAGGAGAAGGAGGAGGAGGAAGAACAGATAGAGGGAGGAAAGGAGGAATGCTGGAGGGAAGAAGAGAGAAGGAAAGAAGGAGACACGTGAGGAGGAAGGAGGGAAGGAGGGAAAGAAGATGGAAGTAGGGTAAGATGTTCCTTTTTAACTCAAGGACCCTTCATCCCCTTGTGTGTGTGTGTGTGTGTGTGTGTGTGTGTGTGTGTGTGTGTGTGTGTGTGTGTGTGTGTGTGTGTGTGTGTGTGTGTGTGTGTGTGTGTGTGTGTGTGTGTGTGTGTGTGTGTGTGTGTGTGTGTGTGTGTGTGTGTGTGTGTGTGTGTTTCCTGTTTGCTATACAAGTGGTAAGTAAACTCTGTGGTACCATTCACCAGGTACCATTAACACCTTCACCACCAGGCGTCTCTTCCAAGCCACAAACAACTGCCACCCATTATTCACTGCTGCGCTGCCCCATCACGAGTGTTGGCGATCGGGCCTCGGCTAGTCAATCGAAACATTTCAAACGAGTGACTAGCCACTCGTCCCTGAACGGCACTGTGTGAGGAATAACGTTTATCTGACGATAATATAGTTACCATCGAATGTGGTAAATGGTTTCCCGGAATAAAGATAACAATTGGCTTACCACTCAATGAAGGGTCACATCGAAGAGGCTGGGCATCAAGTGAGTGGATGGTGGGCGCCCAAGCCATCAAATTACCAGAAACCCCCCACTCCCTACACGTGAAATGTTTCTGTCAGGTGAATAAAATGCTGGTATTGGCAGTACTCACAACACACCATCACATTGACCCCTGGTATAACAGTGACGCGGCCAAGTCTTTATTCTCCCCACCTTAGAAGGCTGGTATGCACCTTTGCCATGGCGATGTATTTGGCATGTTGCTGCTGCTTATTCTGGCGAATGTCACTCGTATCTCTTTCTACTTACACAGACTGCATGAATACCATACATGAATATATCAACGTTTCACCTACAAACCACCTGGCACGGAAGCGGTGGTTGGCAGCCTCCATAACGGGCAGCACACAGGCCCTGGGATGGGATTCTCAAACCTGTTTACGATGGACTCCTGCCTGCAACTCAGTTTTGGTTTTGCACCAAGGAAAAGAGAAAGGGAAAATGTCTCCATGTCTTGTTCTGCAAAAACAAATTTAAGATACGAGAAGGGAAACTATCTGCTGCCGTTGTTACTTTTCGAAGGTAGAAGAAAAATTAAGAGGGTAGAATAATCGCATGTCTGTTATTGGTGTGCAAATAAAAATCTGAGTTGCGAGAGGGAGTTCATAACAAGTGTGCCTGTGAAGCTGGCGCTGGTGTAAGAGGGCTGGGTGGTGATGGACAGGTGGCACAGTATCCCGGGCTGGCCCAAGGAAGCTGCAACACACAGCATTTTCGCTAAGATAGTCCCAATTGATCATACGCAAATGCCAAACATGTGTCATCAAAACACACCCATTAATATTAACAGAGCCGTCGTCAATGACACAGCCACAGCATATATAAGTATGGATGGTTTGGCGCTGAAGCCAAGGGATGGCGAGTAAGAGTGTTGGACGCCATCTTCTGGTACGAGGGAGAACTAGTGGACCTAAACCACTGCGATACAGGCCTTACTGCATGTTCAAAGATGGATACATAATGTAAACACACACACACACATACACACACACACACACAAACACACACACACACACACACACACACACACATACACACACACACACACACACACACACACACACACACACACACACACACACACACACACGAGACGCAAACCTAATAAAAAGCTAGATAACGACAAATGCCTTAACACATACCACGGGACTACCATAAACAATCATTACAACCACCTTGCTACCACTGGACTATAACCACCATGCTACCATTACAACCACTAAACTACCATATACAACCAAGCTCCCACTGGTCCAAAAAACTACCATTAAAACTATTTCCCCGCCTTTTTTCTCTCCTCCCTCCTCCCTCATTCTTCCATTATTAACATTTCTTTTCCTCCCTCTTCTCCCCTCCTTAAACTTTTTCTATCGTGACGTTTCTCCTTTCTCTTTCTCCTTCCTTCCATTCCCTTCCCTTCTTATTCACTCTTCCTCCTCCATCCTCTCTTCCTATACGTTCCATCCTTACTTCTCTCTCTCCTTCCTTCCCTCTCTTACCCATTCCTTTCTTCCTTCCTTCCTTCACTCCTCTCCTACTTGAGTCCTCCTTTCATCCTTCCTTTCCTTTCCTTCTTTCATCCTCCCCCTTTCGCTCCCTCTTTCTTTCTCCCTTGTCTCCGTCTCTCCCTTCCTCTCTCTCCCTCCTTTTCTTACCTACTCTTCTCTCCCTCCTTGCTTCCTTCCTATCTCTCCTTCTCCTTCCTTTCGTCTTTTCTCCCTTCTCTCCTTCCCTGTCTCCTTGCTGTCTTTTTTTTTTTTTTTTAAATCTCTCCTCCTCAACTGCTGAGACTAACTCTCTCTCTCTCTCTCTCTCTCTCTCTCTCTCTCTCTCTCTCTCTCTCTCTCTCTCTAATGCACCAAAACATTTGTTCGTCACATCTCGTAGGAAAAGGAAGAAAGTCATTTCGGTGGATGATAAATGCGTCTTCCCATCGTGGCTGTATCAGGGGAATAATGGTGGTTCCCGGCTATGATAACCAGTGTGGTAGCTTTGTGGTTTAGTTGGTGGTCTGGGGTAGTTTTACACCCACATACTACTTTATACTCACAAGCTGAAACTATCGTCGTTGTGATGAGAAAATAGATACGGTCCACCTTACCTCAAGAGGGTCCAAGTGGAGCCCAATCTGCTGTATGTTCGTAAAAAACAGCGTCAGTGTATGGGCATAATTCACCTTCATTACGCAGCTACCAATATAACTACCATGGAACTATCCGTATAAATGTCAGTCTATGGGTACAATTCTTGTGATGATAGTGTTTATGATAGTTTCCTGATGGGGTGGGAACAGCGGCAGTCTTAAGGCCGCGTGAATGCGCGTTCAATGCCAGCTGTTGTGGGGAAATAATTTGACGATTTGCATTACAGATCATTATGCATACTACTCATCCATAAGCCCACTTACATATCCTCATCATCATCACCATCATCCCGCCTCTTTGTCTCACCAATAAAACCTCCGCCACGAACACCATCACACCAGGTCTCCATGTGATATCCCCAGTGCATCACAGTGGAGGTGGCGGGTGTTATGGCCGGACGCTGAAAACAAATCGCCAAGAGGAAGGCAAAGCCCCATTTCTGGTGATAACTTGTTAAATACGTGACTAAGACAGAACGTGCCTGGTCTTTCTTTATCACTGCGGGCAGCATTCTGTAATATGGGATGCAGAAGAATCATCTGCAAAAACCACAGGCGTTTCACAATCATCAGTCACAAACTATGGGCTTAAGTATTAAGTGAACAATTAAGAATATACTCATTAATGCTCAAGTGTCAGGTGACGTGTAAGTGTTGTATGGCATCAGCCTTCAGTTGGTATGCTGCATATGGACTACTTGATCTTGGAAACAGACCTCCTACATTACGTAAAGGGTTTGGTGCATACGAATCTGTGAATAGAAATTTTATGGCTCAAAAGGAAATATACAATACGCAGGACCTTCACAGCTTGAATGGTAGTGTTAAGAAGTTTCACACCTTGAACGGCGCTGTTGGGTAGTTTCACAGCTCAAATGGTAGGTTACCTGGTGGTCTCACAGGCTGACAGTAAATGATGGTGTATGGCAGTCACAATGCTGGTACGGTATGATCGTGGAGAGTGACTTCAAACCCTCTGGATCAAGTAACGTAATATTTAGAGATGTTCTTGCCACTTCCACGTTTAGTCACGTTAGGGGAAACCAACTGTAGGGATAGAGGCCAATAAAACCTTAGAGTACCTTAGCTTCTGCCTACAAAAGTCTCTCCTACGCTGATTTTAATCGTCTGAATTGAAGATTATGGCACTGCACTGAAAAAACTTGAATGGTTCCATAACGGTAGGTCAGTGTTAAGGAAGTTTCACAGGTTGTTCAATGATAGTTTTGTGAGGATAATGGCAGCTTCATATCCTGAGGTCGTTCATGGTGTATTGGCAGTATATTGGATGAGTGTTGTGGCTGTCACCTGTGTCAGTGGTACTAGCTGGATGGAATGACTGTTGTAATGAGAGAGAGAGAGAGAGAGAGAGAGAGAGAGAGAGAGAGAGAGAGAGAGAGAGAGAGAGAGAGAGAGAGAGAGAGAGAGAGAGAGAGAGAGAATATAGGCAACATACAGAATGATTTACAGTGGATAATGCTAACTGACCATTTCTCCTGTGGTCAATTTGCATACATTTCTTCATCGTGAGGCGAAGTATTTACACACACACACACACACACACACACACACACACACACACACACACACACACAGTATATATACAGAGTGTCCCGGGTGGAAACTGCATAACTTTCGGGAATAACAGATGAGGGAATTCTACCAAAATGTTGATTCAACATACGTCCAAATATCAACTGTTACGGAACTACAGTTATTAACGACATCGTGAGGGAGACCATTTTCGCCTGTAAGGTCATCAGTAATTGTAGCTCCGTAATGGTTGAGATTCGGAGACATGTTCATATATATATATATATATATATATATATATATATATATATATATATATATACAGTATATATATATATATATATATATATATATATATATATATATATATATATATACAGTATATATATATATATATATATATATATATATATATATATACAGTATATATATATATATATATATATATATATATATATATATATATATATATACAGTATATATATATATATATATATATATATATATATATATATATATATATATATATATATATATATAGGTAAAGACAAAGAGACAGGAAGATAGCGACTGATAGACAGATACCGCCCGACAGACAGATCGACAGATTGGTTGAGACAAAGAAAAAGTAAGAGCAAACCTGAGGAAATGGAATAAAGATGCAAATGACAGGGCCGAACAGACCAAAGGCATATACAGAATAACTGCCTCAGCACCACCACGTATTTTGTCGACTCCTGCTCCAGCCACACGATTTTATTCAGATTAGGCGAGACCTCTGGTATCACAAATGGTTAAACAAAAAATCCACTGTGTTTTGTTGCTGACACGCTATTGGTGGCCGCTGGCTAATATCCGTGCAAGGTTTCACTGAGACTGGCCCACAACGGAAGGTGAACTGGCTACATGTACTGTACAGTCAGGGAAACTTCGGCATTACCCATCACTCCAAGCACTGGTGTGAGACGGGTGAATGTGAAACGGCAGTCAGACCTCATGTGTCTGGGAACTGTAAGTGTGAAGGAGGGGGAGACAGGGGATTGGGGGCAGAGGTGAGTTTGGTGATAGGTTGGGAATCACGTGTAAGGCTGCAATAACTTGGACGGTGTGCTTGAGTTATTTTCGTAAGGATAGATGGCAATATCATGCTAGTATTTTATGAAAAAAAATTACGTAGATGTCTGTGAAGTTAGTGTTGTCAGGAAAGTTACGGAAGTTTGATGGGTTCGGACAGAGGTTTGAATGTTGCATTCCCTCTCGACTTTAACATGACGCGTTTCCCCAGGAGATATTCGTAACGATATACCATAAATTTATATGTTGTGCTGACTCGAAAACAAAGCTACTATATATATATATATATATATATATATATATATATATATATATATATATATATATATATATATATATATAAAACATTCCTCACTTATGTCAAATATATAGCTACTATTCATCAAGACACACCTATGTCGTGGAGGTTACGAGTCTCGGCCACTGAGCTCTATAGTATGGAGAGGTTATCTCTGCCGCGAGCATGTGGTTTTGGCCGCCATATTGAAACACCAGCACTCAAATTCAAATTCAAATACGTTATTTCCACTAAGCAGTGGTTATTAATAAATATACACTCGTCGCTTAGAATAGAAAAACATATATGGATTATGATAATTTTTTCTGCCTAGAACAACGAATTATATCGGGTACATTTAGCCAATGAGTATAAAACAACGCCAGAGGTTGCTGCTGTGTAGAACTTACCCTTTGTGGCACTAAGGCGGAGAAAGGTATTGGCAGATAGGGAAAAGATAGTGTGGTATGAACGTTGAAATGATAGTGATGCTGAAGCTGTTTTACGTTGAAGTAATGGTGTTGAAATAATATGGGAAGTAGACTATCCATACTGTATCATGAAACCGAGTGTCCAGATTGATAAAGGTCGGAAGACACATGGAAATATCTACGAGAGAGTGTGAACAGAAGAGAAGACGACATGGAAAGACTGGAGATAAATGGGCCCGTTTTAGTGGCCTCATTCATGCAGGGATACTGGGGAAGAATCTTCCCGTCGCACCCCAGGGGGTAGTAATCTTATAGAATAAGCAACAAGATATATTTTTTTACTTGTGAAATGTAATGCCATCTCTCTTCAATGAATTCCTGTGCCCATTTTTGTATCCGTAAGCTGCACAGTAGACTATGGCACTATATTTTCCGGAATCATCAGATGCTTTCAAAAACCCACAGGGCAACTCAGTACAAAAACACGGGCATCAGGCGCGGTGTAACAAGGCTGCCGCTACACCAGCGCCGCCCTGGCGGCGGCTACATAAATTACGCGGTGCTACCCATGAGAAAGCCTCTCCATACTATAGAGCTCAGTGGTCTCGGCCCGTCTCCTGGTCCACGTCCTCGCTGGGGGGATAGAAACCCCTACCTCGGGGGAAATTGCTCGTATGGAGTGCCCAGCTTGTCGTAGACCGACTATTCGTCCCCTGACAGATACTTGCCGTTGTTGATGATCCATTCTCGGGTCACGGCCACCAAGTCATCTACATCCTTTTTGCACTTTGAGCATAGGTCGGACGCATTATCATTGGCTATTGATACTGTGACGCGAGCAACACTCCAAACCCTCTCACCCCCGGCCACCCTCTCTCCCACTCACAGTTACCAGACAAGTAGGGTCTGGCTGCTGCTTCGTGGCAATTCGTGGACCACCAACATTCCAAACAGTGGGTAACGCGCAACTTTCCCTGACTGTACGCTGACTGCTTCACTATCACATTTACGCTATTTTTTGTATGTTTTTTTTTTTTTCGTTTAACTTCATTTTAGTACTGACAATAAACAGAATAACAGGAGCCTCTGTCGTAGGCGGCGACGCCCATCACCCACTCACTCTATGTGGTGCAGCCTTAACGTGACTCTACACTGAGTGGCATCAAAATGGTTTCTTGTAATCCGGGAGACCATTTCCATATTGGGTGGTAACCATACAACCAAAGGAACACTTGGTGGCCTGCTGCAAGTATCTCTATTCAAGGGGTGAGTGGGATTTATTATTCACATACCGCCACTCAGGGAAGAGTGAGGCTGGTCACCCTTGCCTTATATATACAGTATAGGAAGTAAGTAGCCCAGCCCCGGATCCCAATGCTCCCGCTAAAAAAAAAAAAAAAAAAAATAATAATAATTGTCTACTGCCAAACGCCTTAATCCGAGAAGTATTCCATTCCGTATGGGTACTTGTCTCAATACCACACCCGGCCAATCACAACACAGATGTTTCAACCAATCAGATGCCACCAACTACCTGACAGGTAATAAATTTGTAGATTTATTTATTTACATCTATACACTGCCAAGGATCCAGAAAAGATGTCCAACTGAGGAAATGCTTTGCCTAAATATTATAGCAAATGTCCTAAGCTCACGACACTATATTCATGTCAGCCGGAGAGACACTCGCATAAGAACGGCATTTTTCAATAACTTCATTTGTTGTAATAAATACCTATCGATTAATACATACAACACTCATCATTTTTACACTGATGCAAGTACGTGTGAGTCAATAATAAAGGTCTACGAGTAATTTGCATAAATATGATTAAGTTTACCTTACCATGTGACCTTGATTTTTGAAATACTGTTCTAAAACATAACTGGTCCCAACTTGGCTGACCCTCAACCCTTCCACCAGATTTGGTTCACATCAGTTCAAAGCTGTTTTACTAGTTTAATTATTTTGGTGTGTGCGCGCGCACACACACACACACAAATACACACACACACACACACACACACACACACACACACACACACACACACACACACACAGGTCGAGTCTCCCCCCCCAAAACACTCATTTTGCTGCCGTGGGTGTAATAATAATAATAATAATAATAATAATAATAATAATAATAATAATAACAACACTAACAGTATATAACAATGATGATGAAGATCATGATGATAATAATAACCATTAAAAAGTGCTTTGTGAGCGCATAACGAGCAGGCTAGCGTTTGTACATATTCCTAGCATCATAATTTTATCTTGGTGTAATCTTTCAACATTTCTAGTGAGGTTGTTGAACAATCACAGAATAACTGAGATAAAAAATTTACTTTCTCACGTTTTCTCTCTGGATATAGCAAGGCGCCGTGGCATTCATCACACACGGAATGTTCAGTTCTCTGCTCCCGACTTGCCGTGTCAATGAACTGCATCGGTAAACGCTTGGCTACTGACTGATAAAACCCAGAAATGGGGTGATTACCACTGCTGATTTTGCCCCCTAAACATCGAAAAAACGTTCATGTAATATTATGAGCGTAATATCCGATATCTAATTGATAGAATTCATGCAAGAAAACATAGTGTTACAAGAGGATATCTTCTTTAATTTGAGTACATTGAGGAGCACGTCAATTGAAGCCCTCGGTACATTCCCTTGGGAAGCTGGGATTCCAAGGGGTTTCTTGGTCCTATGAGTAAATATATACGGTTGCTACAAACAGAATAAAGTGAATGTATCTACTACCTGCTGAATCTCTTCTCTGTCTCACATAGCAGAGAAGTCATTAGCCTCTGAAAACCATCGAGTTCGGGTCCTGTCGTGTCCGGGCGCTCATTTCTCAGCTGAACGTAAACATCGCTTCACCACGCTTGCTCACTTCGCTCGGTGCGCTCGCTTGCTCGTACTAATAACACAGCTACAAAAAGAATGTATACGATAATTCGAATCACGCGTGTAAAAAAGAAATGGGCAATAGACAATCACTCCTCTATTTTCTATGCCGCTGTTAAACCATCGAACTGAGGGGTAAGTGAATTATTCCACCTGGGGGACTCTCTCTCTCTCTCTCTCTCTTAATTTCATTTCATGGGAATGGTTAGGGAATGAGGGGGAGAACACAGACAGGGGGAGGAGGAATGAATGAGGGAGGGAGAGGGGAGAGTGCGAGGGTAAAAAGGGAGGGAAGGGATGATGGAAGGTGAGAGGGGGATGGCAAAGAATATGAGAGAGAGAGAGAGAGAGAGAGAGAGAGAGAGAGAGAGAGAGAGAGAATTTCTAGCACACTGGCTGTATCAATCAATCATAAATTTACCTGTTTAATTCCTAATCAGTTTATGTAATTACCTTACCTATCTACCTACCATCTTTTATGTCGACACACACACACACACACACACACACACACACACACACACACACACACACACACACACACACACACACACACACACATACCTAAATACATGTTTAAATACAGTGCATATACAATCAGTTACATAAATACATAAATACAAACACACACACACACACATACACACATAAACCTGTATTCATCTGATTACGCACATGACTTAGTTTGATCAAAAGTTCTGTTTGTTTATACCGGGATTAACGAGAGAGAGAGAGAGAGAGAGAGAGAGAGAGAGAGAGAGAGAGAGAGAGAGAGAGAGAGAGGGATGACTCAGTTTGATCAAAAGTTCTGTTTGTTTATACCGGGATTAACGAGAGAGAGAGAGAGAGAGAGAGAGAGAGAGAGAGAGAGGTGGCAGCAGCGTGGGTCTGGCTTTGTGGTGTGTGTGGGCGTTGTGTTAGGTGAGTGAAGGCTGCTTTGCTAAAATTTCAATCACAGTGTTGCCCGCCGCAGCCTGGGTGGTATGAGCAGCACAGTATTCCTCTCGGCGACACACACACACACACACACACACACACACACACACACACACACACACACACACACTTTTCGTACACAATATAAAGGCAATAGTCGCATCTCCCTATGCTGGTAAGTTTAGGATTTTCCCTGTGCTGCAGCCGTATGTCTGGGTAAGTTGTAGTGTACGTTAACATTCACTTATATGATGACAAACTATGCTCACCTTAACTCCTGCTGGCAGAATATGTCTTTGTTTTATATTTCAGTGTGTTCTTTGTCAAAATATTTTCCAAGACATCTGTTTGACTGCAGAGTCCAAAATATATATATAGATAGATAGACAGATAGATGGATAGATAGATAGATAGATAGATAGATACAGATATGAGAGAGAGAGAGAGAGAGAGAGAGAGAGAGAGAGAGAGAAGGAAATTTATTAAGCGGCCATGTTCAGAAATATATATGCCAAGGGAGATGTCCTGGAGAACGTCCTGTCATTCTCACACTGTCTTTTTATCTGGTTACTTATCTTTTAAAGAGGATATGCGCTGTTCAATGGTGGTGTAATATTTCTTCAGATGTGCTGATGAAAGGCTTCTTTTGTGAAGGTAAAGGACAGAAGGACAAGATGAAGTGAATGGATCAAGAGAAGAAGCACATGGGGGAGGGTGTAGGACGACCGAGAACGAGGTAGTAGTAAGAAGTGTGTGTAATTTTGCTGGGGTCCTACCTCACAGCATGTGGCGTCCTGTGAAACTGGTATGTATATACGCGCAGATACATACAGAGGTAAGTAGCCAGAAAGACAGGTGGATAATTATGCAGACATGGAGACAAACTTATATAGTTGTGTGTGTGTGTGTGTGTGTGTGTGTGTGTGTGTGTGTGTGTGTGTGTGTGTGTGTGTGTGTGTGTGTGTGTGTGTGTGTGTGTGTGTGTGTGTGTGTGTGTGTGTGTGTGTGTGTGTGTGTGTGTGTGTGTGTGTGTGTGTGTGTGGAAAGTTTTGAACGCTATAGCCGGGAATCAATCCCAGGCCTCCTAGACAGGCGCCAGGCACCGTGTTACTACATGATGGCATAACAATTCTATGCAGTACCAAGTAAATCCATTATGGGTGGATATTTTTCAACCCGAACCCAGATGACGGCGAATTTATCAGAGTCATGTGGATTTTTGCTGAGTCCCACGCAACTTGGCAGATGACTATAGTTTTAATTTATCCCAGCAAGTATAAATGCCTTCCTATGTGCTGGAGAAGCACATAATATTACACATGTGTACACATATGTAATATTATGTGCTGGAGAAGCACATAATATTACACATGTGTACATATGTGGAAAGTTTTTAATACTCTAGCCGGGGAACCAAACCCAGGACTCCTGGCTAGGAGCCAGGCACTGTGTCACTATACCATGGAGTGACACAGTGCCTGGCCCCTGGCTAGGATTCATAGGTTCAGTACCTAGCTGGACTCCTGTAAACTTCTCACATTTGTACACATGTGTAATATGTGTTTCTCCAATACACACACACACACATATATATATATATATATATATATATATATATATATATATATATATATATATATATATATATATATATATATATATATATATATGTACGATGGTGCGAAGGCTGCAGTGCGTGTGGATGGTGAACTAAGTGAATTTTTCTCTTTGAAAGTTGGGTTGAAACAGGGATGTGTCATGTCTCCATGGTTGTTCAATCTGTACATGGATGGATTAATAAAAGAGGTACAAGGTAGGGTAGTGGATGTTGGAGTGGCCCTGGTGAGACAGGATAGTGTTTGGAAACTCCCTGTACTGTTGTTTGCAGATGATACTGTGTTGTTGAGTGAAGACGAAGGGGAGCTGCAAGGCTTGGTGGATGAGTCTGGGAGAGTGTGTAAGAAACGGAATCTAAAGGTGAATGTAGGGAAGAGTAAAGTGATGGTGTTTGAGAGAGGTGAAGTCAGTGAATGTACAGCGAGGTTGGATGGTGAGGAACTGGAAAATGTGAGTACGTTTAAGTACTTGGGTAGTGTGATGAGTAAGGATGGAGGTTTGGAGGGTGAAGTGCTTGAAAGGGTGCAGCAGGGAAGAAAGGTTGCTGGTTCTTTGAAAGCAGTGATAAGAAACAGGGAAGTGAGCATGGAAGTGAAAAAGTTACTACATGACAGTATTGTGATACCTACTCTAACGTATGGAAGTGAAGCTTGGACGTTGTTGGAAGGACACAAGTCAAGAGTGAGAGCAGTGGAAATGAGTTATTTAACAGGAGCCTGTGGAGTCACATGGAGAGACAGGCTGACGAATGAGGATATAAAGGAGCGTTGTGGTGTGAATGTGATAGGAAGCGTTATGAGGAACACACTGAGGGGGTTTGGCCATGTGGAGAGGATGGAGGGTGAAAGACTGACGAAGAGAGTGTATGTGAGTGAGGTGGAGGGGGGAAGAGGGAGGGGGAGGCCGAGGATGAGATGGAGGGATGGGGTGGAGAGGAATATGAGAGAGGGGTGTGTGAGTTGGGAGCAGGGCAGTGAAATGGCGGGGGACAGGGCGACTTGGAGGCGATTTGTTTGTGGCCACCCCAAACGAGATTGAGGCGTCTGGCAATATATATATATATATATATATATATATATATATATATATATATATATATATATATATATATTGTTTGTTTTTGTCTCTTGTGCCATTGCAGGTGAACATGACACCATTATCATATGGCAAAACATGGTGTGTGTCAAAACGTTATGCAACAAAACATTTACTGAGTAACATTAAGTCACAAAGATATATAAAAATGCTTGTGAGATAGGTTTCTTTTTTCTCTACTAGGATCTCACTATTCTTTGTAATGTATGATTCATCCATTTTACATTTCTTTTAACCCTTGGGCTGAAACAGACTTTCTGGAAGGCCTGTGTGCACTGCTGCGGCAGACCTTCCAGAAGACGGTGGGAATTTTCGTATTTTTCGCACTCAATTATTCCCCCCCCCCCAACTCCTGAGTATGCTTGAGGAGTGGATCACGTGGATCCCTCCCATGCTGAAGGAGGTACTGCACCAGTGAGTGTACCACTGGCCACCATCAAGTGATGATAGTGCCCTGTTTCTCACAAATACCCTCTTCCACCACCATCCAACTAAGCAGGAGGCAAGCCCAGCTGCCTGAGTGACATCACATATTTCCTACTGACAATTCTGACAGCACTGCCAAAGGGGAGAAGGTGGAAGTGATAAGAAAATTGCTATAACTGGAGCACATGACCCTGCCTTGCTTTTCCCTACCCTACACTGCCTTGTCTTTCCCTACCTTACCCTCTCTCTTCTTACCCTACCATGCATCTCCCTATTTCCCTACCCTACCCAACCCTGCATCTCCCTACTCTACCTAGCCTTTTCCTACCCTACCCTGCGTCTCCCTAACTAAGTGTGGATCTCCCAACACTACTCTTAATTTCCCTATCATGCTTTGGTTTTTCTTACTCTTCCATGCATCTCCTTACTCCATCCTGTACCTCCCTACTCTACCCTGCCTTTCCCTATCCTACCCTGCCTTTCCCTACCCTACCCTGCTTTTCCCTGACATGCTTTGCCTTTACCTACCTGCATCTCCTTACCCAACCCTGCATATCCCTACTCTACCCTTCCTTTTCCTACTGTACCCTGTCTTTCTCTGCTATGCTTTGCCTTTTCCTACCTGCATCACCTTACCCAACCCTGCATATCCCTATTCTACCCTGTCTTTCCCTGCCATGCATTGTCTTTTCATATCCTACCATGCCCTTCTCTGCCATATCTTGAATTTCCCCACTGAGCTCTGCCTTTCCTTATGCAGAGGAGAAGCAAACGCTTCAGAGATTACGTAAATGTGTGTAAGGACCCTCATAGAGACAATGGCAAGTGACATAGCAATGCACTACACACTAGTGAAAGTGATGCTCGCTACGAAACTATTCTGATTTGCTACGAGTATAGTTATGCGACCAAAGATATGTACTGACAGAGAAAGAAAATGGCCTCTGTTTGTAACTGGTGGTAGGAAAATAAGTAAATGACTATTTTGGTGATGGCAGGTGGTATATTTTTCTTTTACGTGGCATTTCTGTGTAAATATGCTACTTCAATAGCGTGACAGCTTAGGGTTCGTTGATATGTTGAGAACGACATGTAGACAGGCCAGGATGTTAATGAAAGGCCACTGAATGCTTCAGGGTTTTATTCCTTCCAGGGACAGCTGAGATTAACTAGCAAAGCACTGCGAGTTCTCTCTATCTTACGTCACCTCATTTACTTTTTTTTTTTTTTTTATGTGTCCGACTCTCGGCATAGGCTTCACAGCCTGCTCTCAAGGCCCAGTAGTCCTCCTACATACCATACACCTCTCTACATGTCACCACTTCGGCGCTAACACCCACCATCCATATTGAATACATGCTAGGGCTGTCTCATACAGGACTGGTGTACTGGTATTAGCGGGGGTATTTTTACGACATGTCGGCGGGTCTTCTGGTAGATCAGTAAAGTCTGCTTTTATGAAATTCAAATCCTTAAACTGTTCCCTGCCCCAGCCGGGATTCGAACCTGGGTCCATCAGGACTGCAGGACGCCTCTCTACCGATTCAGCCACCGCCTACTACTCACTCACTCTCTGTTTACTGACAATGTCAATCACTGACTCTCTGACTGACTTCTGTGTCCTTCCCTGATTAACAGTCACTGACTCTCGCTCACTAACTGTCAATCACTCTCTCTGTCACTATCCATCTGCCACTGACTGACTCAGTGACTGTTCACTGACTGCCTGTTACTAACTCTCACTGTCTGACTGGCTCTCACTCGCTAACTACCACTGGATCACTGACTGGCTGCCATGCACAAACTCACTCTGTCTGTTACAGACTTAACCCTGGAGTACTAAACTTGGGTATAATATACCCGACGCCTATGACGTCATTCGCATTACACAGTGATCCCACCAAGCCAGGATGCTGGGACCCTCAGTGCCCTCAGGGTTCCCCGAGTACTCAAGGAGGTAGGTCACGTCGTGCTGCTGCTTGGCTGGGAATTGTCCATACTATAGTGATGGGTTCGGGTATAGTGTACCCGAATTTAGTGATAACCGACCAGTGACATACTTGGGTATATTATACATGGGTTTGGTGCTAATTACCCTCTTGGAGCAGAGCCAGAAGTGCTTGGAGGGGTGTGGGGAAGTTTGGGGTAATTTGTTCGAGCGTTATTTTTTTCCCCCCCAAAAAAAAAAATTTGGTGACAATTTTACAGTGATGGATGTTTTTCTAAATTTCCCTAAAACACCTCATTTATAGTAATTAACAGTTATAACAGTTTAGGTAACATTAAGATGCCGTAAAGTTAGTGTGTGATAGCTTTAATAAATTTGCATATTTACTATTTTTTTTTTTCCAAACTCGGGTATAATATACCCATGTTTAGTGCTTTTGTTACAAATATCAAAGTTTAGTACTCCAGGGTTAACTGTCCCAGAAGGCAAGATTGTCCCTTTAAATAATCCCTTCCAACTCCACCTACCAGTGCAGTCCAGAATATTCTCGAACCTAGGAGAGAAATCACGTTTTCTCGTGCAATAATGCATATTCTAGAGCCTAGGAGAGAACTCACATTTTCCCACACACTAATGCAGTTAAAGTAGCAATACACAATAAAAATAATGACAACAACTACCTCCAAAGCTACGACAGAAAGAAATCAAACAGAAATGCCAGTGTTACCAGAATGTTCCTCACATCTACAGATATAAAACATTAACTTGAATTCTACCAGCAGAACAGTACATTTTGAGTGACAATGTAGTAGAAAGTGATAACAGTAAGTGATGTACAAAGAGAAAATGGTGAAGCATAGGGAAAACGATGTGTTGTCACCTTGATTACAATTATGATCACATGGCATGTTTACTAGTGTAGCAGTGACACGCCTTGCCTTATTCTACCCTCATTCTCTTGTCACGCTTTGTTTTTCCCTGCCCTACCCTGCCGATAATAAGCCTGGGGGTGCCGATCTAGTAATAAATATTAGAAAACTAAGCACGTACATTGTGTTCTCACTTCGACTACAATTACACTTACGAGGTACGTTTTGTGGTAAGTGTAGTGCTTGTGAATGTGCTCTTGTAGTTTACAGCCATAATCACAATGCGGTGCAACAAGTGTCTTTATCACTAAAAATTAGTGAATAACTTGATTTTTTTGTGTTATCAAACACGAAAGCAATCTCTACAACTTTTTTCCTTCCCGTGGTGTGGGTTGCCTTGTGCCTGCCTGGGCGCCACGCACTCACTGACTGGAAAAACCACCTATTCAATTCTCTTCCTCAGTCCCTGGACCATCGACCAACCTCCAGATTGTTTTAAAAATTAGTGGAAAAACTGAGCTTTGAGTAAAATTTAAATGTGTTTCGTTACGTATGAGTGAAAACAGCCAAAGAAAAAAAAGACTATTTTTTTCCAGTATTTGTCACGCTACGGACATGGGTTACAATACCTTGTCAGCCTAAGAGTTAAGGTTTGCAAATAATTATATGTATGTATGTACATATGAGATGAAGTAAGGTGCAGCGGCCTGGCACTCTGCTGCAGGTGTCCCAAGCTCAATCCTACGCACTTCATTCCCAGACCCTCCTTTTGTCCCTGGGGGTAGGGGGTTCCAAGAATACTCCCCCAGTATCCCTGCTTGTCGTACGAGGCGACTAAAAGGGTTGGTGGTGGGTTAGTGCCCCACCCCGTAAAAAGAACTAACTAAAAAAGCAAATAAAGCGCCTCGGACCCGGACGGACCATACGTTGACGACTAAGGAACGGACAAAGGACATTCTGAGAGTAGGAACGTGGAATGTGAGAGGAGTGAATGATGAAGTGAAAGAGAGAGAGATTGTCCAGGTGCTTGAGGATGCAAAAGTGGATATATGTGGATTGACTGAAACTAAATGGAAAGGTGAAAGGATGAGAGAATGGGAATACGGTGTAGGTATATGTGCGGGAGTCAGTGAGAATGAGAGGGCAAGAGAGGGAGTATGTCTGATGATAAGCAAGAAGTGGAAGGAGAATATAAGAGAGTATGGAACAGTGGGTGCAAGGATTGTATGGGTGAGGATGAAAGTAGGTATACAAGCATGGTCGATTGTATGTGTGTATGCTCCAACAGAGGATCGAGTGGCAAGAGTGAAAGATGAGTTTTGGGCGAGAGTAGAAGCATGTATGGACAAGTTTGAGAGGAGCGAGAGAGTGATGTTGATTGGAGACATGAATGGCAAAGTCGGGAATGTACGAGTGGATGGAGTGGTTGGTCAGTGGGGTGTGCCAGCAGAAGTAGATGGGAATGGTAGTGCTTTGGTGGACATCTGTGCTGGTAAGGGTTAGGCAATAGCCAACACCTACTGTACTATCGTCATAAGATGATCCACCGGTATACATGGAGAGTAATGAGGAGGATGGATGGTGAACTTGTTGAACGAAAGGCAATGATAGACTACGTGTGTGTGGATGAGCGAATGAGAAGACAAGTGTTGGATGCAAGGGTGTGGAGAGGGTGGGGGAATGGAGTCTCGGACCATCACTTAGTGATGGCCAAGGTAGAGCTGCAAAGAAAGTGGTTGAGGAGGCGAAGGGGAAGACAGGAGGAAACAGCTCCTGTGAGAAGAGTGGAGAAATTGCAAGATAGGGAGAAAGAGGACAGAGTATAAGAGCATAGTGGAAGAAAGATTGGGAAGGTATGAGCTAGAGCAGATGGAAGGGGTGGAAGACGTATGTAAGATATTCACGGAAGAGATAAGCGCAGCGTGTGAGGTGGTTTGTGGAGTGAGGAGGAGATGCAAGGGTGTGCAAGGGACAGCATGGTGGAATGATGAGGTGAAACGAGCTGTGGAACAAAAGAATAAGGCATATGGTGAATGGTTGGCGAGTAGAGGGAGGGGAGAAGATGAGAGAGAGAAGAGAGGTATATGTGAGCAGGAGAAGGAGGTTAAGAGACTGGTGAAGGAGAGTAAGAAGAAAGTGGATGAAGAGTTTGGGAGGAATCTGAGTGTGAAATGGAGGGAGAGTAAGAAATTGTTTTGGAAGGAGGTAAAGAAAGTAAGGATGTGTGAAAGGGGAAATAGTAGGGGAGTGAAAGATAGGAATAATAGATTGTTGGTAGAGAAGAGAGAGAAATTGAGGAGATGGAAGGAGCACTTTGAGGATTTGTTGAATGTAGAAGTGAGAGCAGTGTGAGTATAAGTGGTTGGGGAATGGCTGGGAGAAGAAGAGATGAGAGGAGGGAGGAAGAGATCAGTAGGTCGGAAGTAGTGGAAGCGATGAAGAAGATTAAGCTGGGAAAGGCCCCAGGAATTGATGGAGTATGTGGTGAAATGCTTAGGTATGGGGGTGAGATTGTTGCGGAGTGGATATGGAAGTTGTGTAGATTGGCTTGGGAAGAGGGAAGGGTTCCAGAGGACTGGAAATCAGGTATAATTGTTCCTCTGTACAAAGGAAAAGGGAGAGAGAAGTATGTGGTAACCATAGGGGTATTTGCCTTCTTAGTGTGACTGGTAAAATATATGGTAGAATACTCATTGATAGGGTTAGGCATATGACAGAGGAGCTAGTTGGAGAAGAACAAGGGGGATTTAGGAAGGGAAAAGGTGTGTAGATCAGATATTTGTTCTAAGATGTTTAGTGGAGAAGTATCTAGAGAAGGGAAGGAAAGTGTAAAGCTGCCTTCATGGACTTGGAGAAAGCTTATGACAGAATAGATAGGAAAGGTATGTGGAAGGTATTAAGAATATATGGAGTGGAGTGGAGGAAATTGTTGAGTGCTGTGAAGAGTATGTACGAGGGAGCTAGGGCTACGGTGCGAGTGGATGGTGAGCTGAGTGAGTTCTTTGATCTCAATGTGGGACTGAAACAGGGGTGTGTAATGTCTCCATGGCTGTTTAATATATATATGGATGGGGTCGTAAGGAGGTACAAGGTAGGGCAGTGGATGTGGGGTGGCCCTAATGAATGAGGGTGAGATTTGGAAGCTTCCGGTGTTGCTGTTTGCCGATGATACAGTATTGTTGAGTGAAGATGAATGGGAGTTGCAAGGTTTGGTGAATGAATTTGGGACAGTGTGTAGGAGGAGGAAGCTGAAAGTTAATGTAAACAAAAGTAAAGTTATGGTGTTTGAGAGGAATGAAGTCACAGAGTGTGCAGTGAGGTTGGATGGTGAGGATATGGAGAATGTGAGTGCATTCAAGTACTTGGGTAGTGTGATGAGTAAGGATGGAACTTTGGGGGATGAAGTGCGTGAAAGGGTACAGCAGGGAAGGAAGGTTGTAGGCATGCTGAAAGCAGTGATGAGAAATAGGGAAGTGAGTATGGAAGTTAAAGAAGTCTCTGCATGATGGTATTGTGCAGTCCCTACTCTGACGTATGGAAGCGAGGCGTGGACCTTGCAAAGAGGGGAACAAGTCAAGAGTGAGAGCAGTGGAAATGAGTTACTTGAGAGGAGCATGTGGAGTGACATGGAGGGACAGGTTGACGAATGAAGAAGTGAAGGAACGTTGTGGGGTAGATGGGGATGTGGTTGAAAAGATTAGGAGAAATACACTGAGGTGGTTTGGACATGTGGAGAGGATGGAGAGTGAAAGACTGACTAAGAGGGTGTATGTGGGTGAGGTGGAGGGAGGGAGAGGGAGGGGTAGAACGAGGATGAGGTGGAGGGATGGAGTTGAGAGGTAGAGGAGGGAGGGGGGGGTGAGGTTGGGGGGCGGGGCGTCAAATGGTGGGTGACAGAGTGACTTGGAGGCGTTTTGTCTGCAGCCACCCTTTGCGGGATTAGGGCGTCGGGCTATAGATAGATAGATAGATGTGTATATATATATATATATATATATATATATATATATATATATATATATATATATATATATAGCGTAAATTAAATAAATATTAAGTTAAACAGACTGTCAAACACTTCAATTAAGTATGTAAATAATACACCTATTAAACTGATAACCATAAAGAAAAGAACAGACAAATAATGCTAACACTATATATATATATATATATATATATATATATATATATATATATATATATATATATATACACACATATATATATATATATATATATATATATATATATATATATATATATATATATATATATATATATATATATATATATATATATGTGTGTGTGTGTGTGTGTGTGTGTGTGTGTGTGTGTGTGTAAAAATATAACATACACAGTATAATATATATATGTATACTGTATACAAACACAAGTATAAACACATACAACATACACAACAGTACGTCCATACATGGGTTATTTATACATATTCCATGGAGTGCAGTGTTGTTACCGCTGCAAAACATCATCTGGAGGAAGCCAGATGTAGCTGGACAATTGGTCTACTCGGAACAAACCTACATTAATGGTGTACATACATACATACATGTATGAATATATACTGATCCACATAAACAGGTCTATATACACACGTAAACGACAAACAGGGAGATTATAAAACCTCACAAAGCAGCTTTAAGCACCTCACCGCTGACCACTACACGATTCAAAAATTCAAATATTCAAACCCCTAGCCGATAAAAAGGACGGGTAACGGCATTTAACGGTCTTAACGGACAAAGGCAGCCCCATAACCGTTCAAAAGACAAGAGCAGCTTTTCACAGTGTTTCGAGCGTGGAATGTCGGTTGTAAAAGGTTTAATGGCACTATAAAGAAGAAAATATTGACTACTAACGCTTCCCAGACAAATTTTTAAGACGCGTTAGTACAGGAATGAAGGAAACTCGAATATATGTGACCGTGAGGATTATGGAGGTATGTCAGTAACAGTGTGTGGGGGTGAGTGGTGTGCGGTGGTGTGGAGAAGTGTATGAGGGAGGGTGGTGTGGGGTGGCATGGACAAGTATGTGATGGAGGGTTGTGTGGGATAGTATGAAGAGGTGCATGGGGAAGGTTGTTGTGGAGTGGGGTGAAGCGTATGTGGGAGGTTGGTGTGGAATGGGGTGGAGAAGCGTATATGGGAGGGTGGGAGGTTGGTGTGGAGTGAGGTGGAGAAGCGTATGTGGGAGGATGATGTGGAGAGGTGGTGTATGGGCCGTATGTGGGAGGATGATGCGAGATTTTATGGAGAAGTCTATGAGGAGGGTGGTTTGAGGTGATGAAGTACTTGAAGGAGGGTGGTGTGGTGTGGAGTGGCATGAAGGACTGCAGCTACTGTCGTTACCGTGGAAGTGTTCTGTTCCTATGCAGCGAGACACATCCAAAGCTGAGAATCTGCAAATGCCATCGCTTCCCATGTAAGCCAAACAAAAGAGCCCATCAAGATCGGTTCATTTTGAGATGTCTGTAAATAATGCACTTTGACAGAGCGGGGGCGGTAGGTAGCAGTAAACACAGACTGGGAAGGTGACTGGTTGTGTAAGCGACAAGCTGAAAATAGCCATATGGTTGACTCCCACATCAAAAAGTCCGACAGAAATGGGGGAATAATGTATGGACAGGGGCGAGGTAACCACTGATATGAAATAAAAGGAAAGGAAAAGAAACAGATAAAGGGAAGGAAAGAAAGTAGGAAGAAAAAGAGAAAAGAGTACAGTTGCTGCTGCTGCTACCTAACTCCGGGCTGTCTGGCTAAGACCCGTCGACCATAGGTAAGCAACTGCTTCTGTGGGGCCTTCCTACTGGCACAGCACAGTAATCACATCGTGTAGGGAACCAGCGCCCCCTTGTGACAGTGCCTCACCAGGATCGGAACAGGATGGTTCCCACGGCGAGGTGCAGGAAAATAAGAGATCTGGCTCTTGGTTGGACGCCGCAGCTGCTCTAACCTGGGCCCCCAGTACCATCATGTGTAGGATTCTCGTCAGCGCCAGAAAGTAGTGTGGGATGATGAAATGGAGAGAGGGGGGACGGAAGAAAGGGGAGACGGAGAGTGAAGGATGGCACCTGTAAACAGAATATGCTTACGAGAGCTGGCTGAACCCGGCTATTCCCACCATTACTGAACACAAAGACCAGCACTTTCTCAAACCTGATTAAACCCCATTATACATTATTTCTGGACAAAGGGTTACACGAGAGAGAGAGAGAGAGAGAGAGAGAGAGAGAGAGAGAGAGAGAGAGAGAGAGAGGGGGGGTAAGAAATGAGGATGAAGATGATGGAAAAGATGAAGAAGAGAGAAACGAGGAAGAATATGAAGATAGGAAGATGAGACGAAAATTATGAAAAAGAAAAAAAGATACAACGTAAAGCAAAAAGAGGGGGAGAGAAGAGAAGCTGAAGAGAAGAAAAAGGAGGACTGGAGAGAACAAGAGAAACAGCAGGGAAGGAATGAAGAGAGTCAGGGAGAACGAAAAAGACAAGGAAACAGAAGAAGAGACGGGACAGGTGAGACAGATGGATGGAGAGACTGGGGAGGAAGAGAGGAGACAGAGGAGAAGAGGAGAGGAGAGGGCGGAGATGAGGAGGAAAAGAGAGAGGGAGACGGGGAGGAGTGGAGAGGAAGAAGTGGTGGAGAGGAAGGAGAAGTGGAGGAGAGAGAGTGCAGACGGGGAGGAGTGGAATGGGCGGATAAGTGGAAGAGGGGAGAGAGCGAAGGAGGAAAGGAGAAGCGGGGGTCAAGGAGAGAATCATAATACCTCCTATACAGATGATAATACATGAGGGAGGCTGATCTTTAGTGCCTTTCCCGCCAGCATTATTGCCAGATATACCAACCCATCCTTCCTTGCCTTACCCATCAAAACCCTATGTTACACTCGGATCTCAACGCTATACACTCTCCCAGTATAGTACAAACAGCTCTCTTAACAATCAGCTATCCCAAAGTATACCTAAAAATAACGATTAAAGCGACGTTTAGGTGTATAAGTATAATGATTAGTTTCGTCAGGGTTGGTATCACTGAATCAACACTGGCCGCTCCCCAACATTGCCAGCTTGAGTGAATATTTGGTATATCTATTTTCTCATTTATTTTGGTCACATAGGCGATGCGCAGCGAGATGTAAATCCATTTTCCTATGAAGAAAAAATATGGAGAACCACATATCCTCACAGAATAACAGAAAGGAAGAATTTATGATAACTTGGCATGTTTTGGCCCATCTAAGGGAATTTCCATTTTCGGTGCAACATCTGCTCGGCTCCTACCTGGCGCCTGAATATTTTGTGGTCAGTGAAATTCGGCTTAGATTCAACCTTTTCGTGTTTTATTGTAAAACTTCTGATACCGATTTTTTTTTTCTCAATTCCATTCACCCCATTTACTAGTGAAAAACCGGGTTACGACGATAATGATTATAATTAATAATAATGATTAAAATAAAATGGAAGTTAGTAATTAATTTTTCTTACTCTTAACGTAACAGAAAAGTCTAGGGGCAAAAAGAATTAAATAAATGACATCGTGCAGCAGACGTTTAGATTGCCTCTAACTTCGTCACATCAAAGTGCCTCCCTTAAATCCAATTCAATATTCCACTGGCAGTAAGGAGAAAAGCCATCGTAGTGAAAGGATTCATGCAATATGGTTTGTAAACCTTTCACCTAAACAAATTTCCCTAAACTGGATACATCTTTCAAGTAACTACGAATAAAATAATACATGGAGCTGACGAGGTTTAATTACAACGAAGATAAAGAGTTTCCAGTAATACAGTGGAGTTGTTTTAATGGGTTAACACTAAGGAACTGCCCCACTCTCACTGGCTTTATTTAATAAACATTAACAACCACGGCCCGGCCACATCTCACAACATAGTCTGTAAACACACACACAATCATTACTACTCTTACAACTGTACAAACGAAACCATGGCATTAAAGAAAGCATGGCGTATGAATGTATGTAAGTACTGTATTAAAGTTGGCAACTTGCATATACGCTCTTTTCCGGGCAATTGTATTTGTGTACTGTGTATATATATATATATATATATATATATATATATATATATATATATATATATATATATATATATATATATATATATATATATTAGATACATAAATAGATATACTGTAGATATGTAATTTCTTTACCTGCATTATCATCATCAACATTTTTCTCCCTACCTCCCTTCCTCCTTCCCGTCTTATTTCAACTCACTGTCTCTCACTGTCCGTTCAGTTCTTCCTTTTTTTTTCCTCCTAATTCCCTCCTTCCCTTCCTTATGTCCCCCACCTCCTATCTACCCTTCCTTCTCTTTCGCCTGCCTACCTGCCTATCTCCATATCTGTCAATCTTTCCTCTGTATTTTCATAAGGAATCAAATCGGAAAGAAGAAGCATCACCGAAAATACAACACCCGCGCACCAACTGGTCTAAGGGCTGGGTACTTTTTTTTTTTTTTTTCTTTTTTAATGCGAGGAAGAAGGAACCAAAGGCCATGAGCCCGCAGTAACAGTTCCCTCCTAGAGAAAAACAAAATACAATATAGAGTCAAATTCAAGATCCAATCATTTTGAGATGCCTGGACATACTGCGTTTGAAAGACTGGAGATCATAGGCAGCAGGAAATACAGACAGAGGGAGACAGTTCCAGAGCTGACCTGTTGCATAAATGAAAGACTGGGAGTAACGGTTAACTCTTGCATTAGAGAGTTGGACAGAAAAAGGATGAGAGTTTGCTGCCAGACGGGTGCTACGCGCCCGTCGTAGAGGTGGAGGAATGCAAGCAGACAGTTCAGAGGAGCAGTGATCATTAAAGTAGCGATAGAAAAGAGATAAAGATGCAACAGTGCGGCGAAGAGACAGAGGTTGAAGGGAGTCAGTAAGAGGAGGAGAGTTAATGAGACGAAAAGCCTTTGACTCCACCCTATTGAGAAGAGCTGTATGTGGGAGCCTCCCCACACATGAGAGTTGTACTCCACACAGGGGCGGATAAAACCCCTGTATAGAGTCAACAATTGTGCAGGGGTAAAGAAAGAGCGGAGTCGGCTTAGCACACCCAATCTCTTGGAAGCAGATTTTACAAGAGATGTAATATGATCTTTCCAAAATAAGTCCCGAGTAAATGAAACCCCAAGCATGTTCAAGGATGATGCAGGATTAAGCTGAATATTATTAAACATTAGTGGGTATACCTGTGGAAGATTTTGTCGGGTTGATAGGTGTAAGAACTGAGTCTTAGATGCATTAAAGACAACCATATTATTTTTACCCCAGTCAGAGATACGAGCCAAATCAGACATTAGGTGTGCCACAGCCTCATCCCTTGCTTGTTGAAGTAACTGTTGAGATGGGCTATGGGAACCGAATGGAAAGGTGAAGGGTGGAGTCGTCAGCGTATGAGTGGATAGGGTTAGATGTACAGCTTAGAAGATCATTGATGAATAAAAGGAAGAGAGTTGGTGATAGGACAGAGCCCTGAGGAACACCACTGTTGATAGATCTAGGAGAAGAAGGATGGCCGTCTACAACAGCGGCTATAGAACGACCAGAAAGGAAGCTAGCGATGAAGGCACAGATAGAAGGATAGAAACCGTAGGAGGGCAGTTTGGAAATCAAAGATTTATGCCAGACTCGATCAAAAGCTTTTGAGATGTCAAGTGCAATGGCAAAGCTTTCGCCAAAGTCCCGAAAGGAGGATGACCAGGAGTCTGAAAGGTAGGTGAGAAGATCGCCAGTGGAGCGTCCCTGACGGAACCCATACTGACGATCGGAAAGAAGGTTGTGATAGGAAAGATGCCTTAAAATTTTTCTATTACGAATTGACTCGAAAACTTTTGAAATACAGGACTTTAAAGCAATTGGACGATAGTTGGAGGGTTGAGAGTGGTCACCCTTGTTTAGGACTGGCTGAATGAGAGCAAACTTCCAGCAAGAAGGAAAGGTACAAGTTGACAGACAAAGGCGAAAGAGTTTGCCAAGGCAGGGTGTAATTACAGAAGCACAGTTCTTGAGAACAACAGGAGGGACCCCATCAGGCCCATATGCCTTGTTAGTACTGAGGCCAGTGATGGCAGAAAATACATCAACTGAAGAATTTCAATGTCAGCCATGAGGAAGTCAGAGGGGGGAAGTGATGGAGGAACAGCACCGGAATCGTCTAAGGTAGAATTGGAGGAGAACGTCTGGGCGAAGAGATCTGCTATATCAGAAGAAGAAATAGCTACAGAACCATAAGAGTAGAAAAGAGGAGGGAAGGATGATGAGGTAAAGTTGTTAGAAAGATTTTTGGCAAGATGCCAGAAGGAGCGGGAAGAATTCGAATGGAGAGTTGAGAGCAGTTAGTAGGGATGAAATTATTTTTAGTTGAGCGAAGTTCAGACTTAGCTCGTTTCCGGGCAGATACGTAAAGATGATGTGATTCAGGGGTGGGTTGGCTCCGGTAACTTTTGTAGGCATTCTCCTTGTTGGTGACAGCATTAGAACAAGCGTGATTAAACCAAGGCTTTCTTGCATTAGTCAAAGGATATGAGAAAGGAATGTATGCTTCCATGCCCGAGAATAACCTCCGTAATGCGCATGGCACACTCAGATGGCTCCCGGCCACGGAAGCAATAATCATTCCAGGGAAAATCAAAGAAGTACTGCCTGAGGGGCCTCCCAGTCCGCGGCTCCAAAATGCCACAGACGACGTTTCACTGGAGGGTCCACAGGCCGGAGTGATAGGACAGGTTAAGGTAATAAGATTGTGATCGGAGGAGCCCAACGGAGAGAAAAGATTAACAGAGTAAGCAGAAGGATTAGTTGTGAGGAAGAGGTCAAGTATATTGGAGCTCTTCCAAGGCGGTCAGGGATACGGGTAGGGTGCTGTACAAGCTGCTCTAGGTCATTGACAGAAAAGATGTAGGCTTGTTCACCAGGTGGATCCGTGAAAGGATAGGAGAGCCAAAGGTGGTGGTGAACATTGAAATCTCCAAGAATGGAGATTTCAGAGAAAGGAGAAATGGATAGAATGTGTTCCATCGTAGAAGTAAGATAGTCGAAGAATTTTTGATAGTCAGTAGAATTAGGGGATAAGTAAACAGCACAGATATATTTAGTCAGAGAATGACAGGAAAGCCGAAGCCAGAGTGTGGAGAATTCAGAAGAATCAAGTTCAGGAACACGAGAGCAAGATAAGTCATTGCGTATATATACACAACAGCCACCTTTGGCTTTGAAATGAGTATAGAGAAAGTAGGAGAATACAGAAAAGGGTTTGCTGTCAGTTGCCTCAGACAGCTGAGTCTCCGTTAGAAAAAGAAGGTGAGGTTTAGAGGAGGAGAGGTGGTGCTCAACAGAGCGAAAGTTAGAGGAAAGGCCGCGAATGTTGCAGAAATGAAGAAGAAGAGAGTCAGACCGTGGTTCCAGGCACCTTGAGTCGTCACCGGGAGATGGGCAGATGGTGGGGGCATTTATGGTCCCCCCCCCTGGGGACTCCGAGGCTTGATAAGACGACGCCATTTTGGTAAATTTTGAATAGGAAGTGTAGTGTGTACTGTGCATGTAGTTTGGTGAAGATAGTTAGAGAAATTTGTACTGGAGAGCATGCTGGCCTACTCTCTGTGTAACTGAGACACTGAAAAAGTTCAGCAAAGGGGGATGATCAGGAACTAGTCCTGAGGGCTGATGAAACGGGAGCTCCAGCACTCCCTGTCATCAGCTTTCCATCCACCTCGGGAGTACTGCCCTGCTCGACTGGTGCTACAGTCAAAGATTACTCTCAAAATCGAATAACATCATTCTTGCACAATCCTTAACTCTTCCACCAAATTTGGTTCAAATAAGATCAAAGCTGTCTGAGATGGATTTGTCCAGTGACCTTGACCTTTGACCTTTCTCTCTGATCAAGAATTCTGATTGTTCTCTTACTCAAATCTCAATATTTTTGTAAGAGTAGTCTCCATTAGACATAAGCTGTTTACGCTGACCTTTCTATGTGAACTTAACCTTAGACTTTTTGTTCTAAAAGAAAATAATAATGATTAATTTCTTGGGTCATCCTAAACTCATCCACCAAGTCTGATCCTAATATGATCAAAACTGTTTTAGTTTTTTTCCACACACATACAGGTCGAACTCTGACCTTGCCCTTTAGCCTTGACCTTTGACTCACTGTTCTCAAAACCGAATCCCCTCGTCCTTGTCTGACCCTTGAACCTTCCACCAAGTTTGGTTTATTAGGGGGTAAACTGTAGCACCAGTTGAACAGGGAGGTACTCCTAAGGTGAATGGCAAGCTGGTGACAGGGAGAGCTGGAGCTCCAGTTTCACCAGCCCTCAGGACTTGTTCCTGACCATCTCCCTTTGCTGAACACTTTCAGTGTTTTCATTAAAACAGAGAGTAGGCAAGCATACTCTCATAATACCTCTACCTTCTACTGTCTCCACCACACTACATGCACATCAGATACCGGTATCACACTTTTAATTTCTATCTCTCATTGGCAATGGCCACCGCATTAACATCTGCAAATTCAGTGGTACCGTATCTTGGATTGCCACCACCAGCAGGGTAGGGCTGGTGGCACAGGGTCCTCCTAGTCGACAGCAAGCAATTGTGCCGACAGTGGCTCTTGCACATACTGTCCATGCACATCAGCGGAAAGGTGCGGGTTCAGCCTTATAATTCACTGATGTCCGTGGTCTAATTACCAATTTAAATTCCATTCACTACTTTCTCCAGTCAGTATCCCCTGTAGCCCTGTTCCTCACACAACCCCAAATCTCTCCCTCAACTAAAATATCTCCATTTTGCTTTCCTGGTTACCAGTTCTTCACAAACTTCTGTAACAAGGGTGGCACCTGTTGTTATACCAAATCTGAATTTGCAGTTGACACTATTTTGAACTTTGCTTCAGCTAATTTTGATTATTCACTGTATAAACTAAATTATCTTAATATTACCAAATATATCTGTGTAGTTAATTCCTCCCTCAATGCTTCTTCATAACCCAGCATATTTGACTCCATATCCACACAGTTGAGTAACCTTAACCTTGCCCTTACCACTGAAATTACCATTTTGGGTGATTTTAACGTTCATAATGTAGAATGGTTAATGCATTCTGCCAGGACTGACGATACCGGTCTAGAATGCGAGCAGCTTGCAGAATCGTTTAATCTCATGCAATTGTTAAAACAACCAACCACAATACTCTATAATCCTGACCGTAACGCCTATCTCTTGGGTCTATTCCTGACAAATAATCCAGATCAATACAGGACAGACGTACTGTCACCACTTGGATCCTCTGACCACAACCTCATCAAAACCTCCCCGTTCTGAACCTGTCAGAGTGACCAGATGGCACTTTGAAAGGGCAGATTGGGTTGGTTTTAGAAATCATCTTGCTGATATTCCATGGCAGTCTTTCTTCTCCAGTGACATCAATTCTACCCAGTCCCACATTAATGACTTAATACAAGCTGGTATGGAACTGTTCATACCAAATCAACATTTCACTAAAAGATTGGACTCCCCAAAATTATTTCATAACAACTGTGCCAGAGCTACAACCCAAAAGTCATTAGGTTTAACTCTTGCTTAAAATTAAAAACACCTGAATTGCTCAGTCAATTTAAAATTGCTAGAAACCATGCAAAGGCAGTAATAAATGTTGCTAAATCAAATTTTCATCACAACCAGGCATCCAAATTATTAAACAATCATAATGACAACAGAATATTCAGGTCAACTCTCAGTTCTTTCAATAATAACTTTAACAAGTCATTGCCCATTCCCCCCAAAAAAATCCTCGGACGGCAACATTACCAATGACCCGCGTGGTAAAGTGAACATTCTTGCCAATACATTTGCCAGTAATTCTACGTTAGAGGGAGCCAGCCAGAACGTCCCTGTACCAGAACTTGACTCTCCAGAAACTTCTCCACTTAACCCACCCCGTTCCGACCAATTTTCCACCACTGACTCCCCACAATCCCGACCAATTTTGGATTTTTTTGGGGGGGCTCAAACCTCCGCTTTTGGTGAGAAACATAGAAAATTCATAGAGAAATCACTCACCTGAGGTTTAAAATACTCGATACAGGTAGCAGTACCCCTTACCTTACTGGGTTTTCTGTCAGGCTGGCTCCAAAGAAAACGAGTTCTATGGGAGGGTAAATATTCCATACCAATCATAAACGGTATTTATTTATTTATTTGGTCCGAATTTATATGTAGTAAGAGAGTATATTAGTTTTCACACAGTGATATAGGCATTATAAGCATTGTTTCACTCACCAAACATCAACATACCTGACTTTTTTTGGCAACATTACCTGATCATCATTTCTGACTGTTTCTTCCTCTAATGTTACATAAATTTTGTCCTCCACACTGTCACCGATTGGGGAATCACTCTGGCCCAAAATTTCGTACCGTGGCACGACATGTCTTTACTGGCCAGGTCACTGGTAACAGAAGAATTGCCGAGACAATGGCGTGTGGGGGGGGGGGTCATGCGGGGTAAGGCATTGTCCCTGCCTGGCATCTTGTAGAGGAAGGTGTCCCGTGTATACGTACCAAAAATCATGCGTGAAATTTGAAAATTGTGCAAATTAGGGACCATGCAATTGCTGCGCATTTATATATGTCAACGGGAGTCACAGTGACAAAACGTCTGGACGTATATATGTCAACGGGAGTCGGCAGGTTTAGATACACACTAGATGTGTAAAATCCATCCTAGACAATTTACCAACTAACAACACTCCAGGTCCAGATGGATTCCTCCAACTGTTTTGAAAAAGTGTTCCCCTGAACTTGCTCTTGTTCTAGCTAAATTATTCAGACAATACATACATACTTCTTCGTTCCTTGATCTTGGGAAGACGCCAATATCCACCTAATTCTGAAGAAAGGAAGTTCCTCTGACTCCTCTGATTACAGACCTATTGCTATCACATCTTCTCTTGGTAAAACATTTGAGACTGTAATTAATATGCACATAGTTAAACATCTTGAATCCAACAACATAATTAGTGACAGACAGTATGGTTTTCGCCAAGAAAGATCCACTATTGATATACTCAATCTCCTGACTCATACCATCCATCAATCAATTGACCAACATGGAGAAGATCATGCAGTACTCCTTGATATGTCTAAAGCTTTTGACAGAGTGTGGCACTGTTTCCTGCTATCCACACTCCCTTGGTATGGCCTAACATCTTTTGTTCCACTGCTTTCCTCGTATCTCAGTGACAGAAAGATAAGAGTTAAAGTAAATGAGTATTCTCTAATTTCCACTTGATTAATGACGCTGTGCCACAAGGATCAGTTCTGGTTCCAACCCTATTCCTAATTCACATTAATGATCTCTTACCTGTCACCCATAATCCCATCCAATCATATGCAGATGACTCAACACTTCGCAGTTCATTCACACTTAAACACCCATTCACAAAGTTCAATATCTCTACTTCACAACTCAGTACAGAAATCTCCATAAATCAGGACTTATCTAAGATCACTTAATGGAGACAAAATAACACTGTCTTATGTAATGCTAGTAAAACCAAATATATACAGTTTACTAATAGACAGATATTGCCTGATACCCATATTACGGTACCTTCAGTGCTACTAAAATTCTTATCTCTAAAAGTATTGAAATTCTCGATGTTTAACTCAACAATACCCTCAGCTGGGCGTCCCATGTTAGATTACTTGCTAAAACCGCTTCAAAGAAACTTGGATTATTGTACAGAGTCTATAACTTCTTCACTGACAAGCACTTTGCTATAATTCAGTCACGCGCGCTCTCAGCTGGAATACTGCTCAACCTTGTGGAAGGGATGTGGAGAGGTTGCACTAAAAAAATTGGACAAAATTCAGAACAAGGCTGTTAGACTTATTAATAACCCTAATCTTACAAATGAACTGCCTCCCCTTCAAATAAGAAGGAATGTTCTCCCTTGCATTATTTTATAGATACTTTTATGGCAAATGCTCAGATGAAGTTGCATCAATTGTGCCAGTTCTCCAAGCCTTCCCCCATTCTCCACAGGCGTCTGGTAGCACTCATGACTGGACTGTCACACTGTCACATGGCAGAACTTCTGCCTATCAGAGTCTTTTATTCCCCATGCTGCATCTCTTTGGAATTTGCTTCCCCAGAGTGGTTTCCCCCCAAACTTCAACCTACGGCTGTTCAAGTCCAACTGTTACAGAGTTTTTATAAATGGAGGACACCTGTAATCTGGTGTATGGATTATTTTTTATATTCATTTGTTTTTCACTCCTCTGTTCTGTTATTAAAAAAAAAAAAAAACATATCAGATCCAAACTGTTTCAGCTGACCTTGTTCTATGGCCTTGGCCTCTCACTTGTTCCTATAACCTTAATTTATCACTGATTGTCCTCAAAACTTGCTTACCCTTAGCTCCTCCACAAAGTATGGTCTAAATCGGACACAAACTGCTTAACCTGACCGTGCCCTGTGACTTGAACCTTTGGCCTGTTCTTAAAAATAGCAGCCTTACTCTTTGGCTGACTCTCCATCTTTCCACTAAGTATGGTTAAAAACAGATCAAAACGGTTGAAGTTATTTAGCTAACGAACACACAATTAGACTGAACTTTGACCATGCCCGATGACCCAGCCCCCTGACTGATTATTCTTAAAAATCAATTACTCCCTTCTTGCCTGACCTTCAACACTTTCTGTAAGTTATGTCTATGTAAAAATTGTTTACACTGATTTTGCTAAGTCATTGTTTGACTTACCCCTCTGACTTTGTCCTTACATTTATTGCTCTTTAAAAATAATATATATATATATATATATATATATATACAGTATATATATTACATCCTTATGGGCTGTCCCTCCACCACTTCAGGTTTAGTTAGAATCACAAGAAAACTGTATTAATTTGTACACACACAAACGCGCACGTGCACCGCTCAAAACATCTACTAAGGTTCTGTGAGCAAGGGTGTAAATATTGTCCGCACCTTGTACAATTCCCAAGTAAGCCTGCACTTTGGGTGCTGTGCCCAGTTCTGATCACCTTAAAAAAAAAAAAAAAAAAAAAAAAAGAGAGAGAGAGAGAGAGAGAGAGCACAAGAGTAACAATCATGATACCCAGGTGGAAAATTAAACCATATTAGTAACGTCCACCCATTCTCTCTTCACATCAGTAACCTTTAGAAGAGGTGAATCTATTTACCTTAACTAAGCACAGGCTACTAGGGGATGCAACTGAAGTATACAAAATCTTCAAAGGACATCGTGATACTGCAATCGAAAAATGCTTCACAGTGGCTCGGTTGAATTATACTTGAAGTAATGGATACAAAACTGTTGGTATGCGTTTCCACTCACATCAAGCTAAGCACTTCTTCAATACAGCTGTAAATATATGGGAAAAGTAGTCTCCTAATGTGAGAAACTGCGACACAGTACCGGTCTTTATATTAAAAAAAAGACTTTGGATAAGTATTAGTCTTCTAATTCCCAACTAAGCATGTTAAGTGTTCACTACTGAATAATACCATTTATGAATTACGTTGTCTTACACTTCAAAACATGGAGGGCATACCAGTCACCACAGAACAACATTGAATTTTTCTTCATACTGAATTAATGTGGTTCCTTTGCAGGTTAAAAGGGCATATAATATGGTTTCCTTTCATCCTTTAGTATGATCTATGACAGCTTTTCAATGCTGCATAGTAGTCCTTATTATCCTGCCAATTCTGCTGGTGTGTGTGTGGGGTGGGGGGATCGGGGAGCTTTCCTACTTTCCTATCCTTGTCTTTGACACAACAGATATCCTGCAACAATCAATCATGAAAGTACTAACAGGTCTGTTGATGTGTGCTTTCCTTTGTACTCCTTTGCTTCTCTCACTCTGGTTTGCCTCATACCCTTAGTTCTCTCTCTCTCTCTCTCTCCAGTATTGGCTTCCCTTCCCTTCTTCCTCTCATACTGCTTGCCTCAATCTCCCACCCTCCCTACATCGGCAATATTTCTTCCTTTCTGTTCTTGCCTGCCTTCCTACTTCTGCCTTTGGCTCAGGTGGATCAATAATTGGTATCCGGAACGTAAACAGAGTCGTAATAAATGTAAAAAGAATGGACTGGAAGAAGATTGCAAATGAAGCAGCGCACCACAAGGTTAATTGTTGGGTCCTATTCTATTTCTGATGTACCGTAATTATACTGCGATGACTTATATAGGAAAAATCAAAATCTAGTGATGAAACAAAAACTGGTAACAGTAGCTACATCTTTCAAAAGGTTGATAATTTAAAGATAACTTGATAAACTCCTTATTTGTTCTAAAAGGTGGCTGGCAGATTTCAGAACTGGTAAATTCAAAGTGCTGAACACTGGCAGTA